>NC_141056.1:24379916-24910733 GCF_041138505.1 Cibotium barometz | reverse complement strand
TAAAGTTAAGAAACGCATTTCAATTATGGGTGAGTGAGTACTTGTTTGGTTCCACCGATTCTAGTGGTAGGGTGGTGCCTAACCCATGGGCCGGATGGGGTTAGACTGGAATCAGTGGAGTTTTAATAATCAAACTGAAAAATCTTAGGATTACGCTAGGATTCGAGTAGCTAGTTAATTCCCTGATAAATTTCTCAATTGAGTGGCCTGATCTTGATTAGGAAAAAAAGCGTTGAAATTACTCAGATGATCAAATTATATCAGTGATAGTTTCCTTCTATCTGGTTTATTCAGGTGAAGGATAGTTTAGAATTGATCTCGTTAGAAAAATTCGTTAAGAAAATTCAAAAAGGTGGAATCGTCCCCGCTTTCCGGGCATGGGAAATTTTCCTGGTTTCGGTTTTCGGAGTGACCACCAGCCTAGTCTCGTGCCCGGACATTCGTGGGCGAGCCCGGAGTGAGAAACCCTATCCCACGCATGAGGAGGCTGCTTCCGCTGTTAGCTACCGGGAGTCCGGTGCGCGGAGGGGACAGAGGGATCTCACAGTTGGTATCAGAGCAAAAATTGCCTAAATTTTTAATAGAAATCTGGGAAAGAAATGTTTTCACTTGTTAATACTATGTGAATGAACTTCAAAAATTGAAAACTTATAAATTGAATTAGAAATTTATAGATGGACACCTCGAACCTATCTGGAATTCCTGGACTCTCTCAGAGTCAGGATATGATAGCTTTTGCATTTGATCACCTCATCAACTCTGCTACGACCCGAGTGAACAGAGTGAGACTCGCTCGCCATTTTGAGTCTTTACTTTCCTGATCCTCTTGAGCGACGTCGGTATATGTGGTTCAATGGAGGACGGTGTATTAATATCCGTACCAGTCAGCGTCAGAGGCTCAGGCAAAATATTTCCTTGGCCATGATTCTGATAAGACTAGGGCTTGTTCAGCATGTTCAACTCTTTGATCATTCACCCAGGAACTTCAGAACTTCATGCCGATTTTTTAGACTTCTTAGCCGCTTTATCCCGAGAAATAGAATTCAAGCACCTCTTTGTGTAATGAATCGTGTGTACCATGGTATGTCTTCTTCACAGTTTCGCTTCTTTATGCGATTACGACTGAGGCGGTGATTCTGGAGCCGAGCTGCTCTATGTACATATTGTAACTTTTATATAAGTATAGAAATGTTTTCTGGAGAAAAATTCCCTGTTGTATAAGTGATTGTTTATGGATGATTTGATAAAGAAAAATCTATTATCGGACATATGTCATAGATCTCCAATAAGATCATTGTCTTGTTTAAGAAGTTGTTTTCCGAACCTCTTAAGTCTTAGGATCTCATGGATGATATCAAAATAAAAATTTAATAATATATAAATTTTTGGCAGAATCATGAGACGAGGAAACCGTGGCCGTCAGCCAGATCCTCTCTCTGAAGATGACGAGCTTGACCCTGATGTTCGCAAGGCTCTTCATAGGACTCAGCCAGGACCCTTCAAAGGAGAAGGAGAGAACCTAGGCGAGGCTGTGTAGAAATGGGTGGAAGCCATGGAAGAATATTTTGACGTCACAGGCTACAATGAGTGGAGCAAAATGGCTCTTGCCCGGCTGACAATAGTGGAAACAGCCAGGGTAGCATGGAGGAACCACTGTAACACCAACCGTCTGGACAGAAATATTCAGTCCTGGAATGACCTAAAAACCTATTTGAGAAAGAGATTTTGTCCCCCTAGATTTTTGGAAACCAAAATAAACGAATTCTTAGAGCTAAAGCAAGAGAGCAAAACCATCGAGGAATGTCACCAGGCCTTTGCTCTTCTACTCAAATATTCACCACCTCTTGATGAAGAACAACTCATGGCCAGGTTCATTCGGGGAATGAACGAACCCTTGGACACACTGGTCAAAAATGCCAAGCCAGTGTCCATGGCTGAAGCAGTAAGAATGGCAAAGGATTTTGCCAAAGCCTTTGTAATAAAGGTCCCGCCAAAGCCTACACCCTCTAACTTTAAAAGATTCCAAGCCTAGGGAAGTACTTCAAACTTTCCACCCCCGAAGAGGCAACAAGGCCTGAATCAGAATCAGGATGCAGGAAGATTCCGAAGTGAAGGAAGACCCTTCCCCCAGAATACTTTCTCAGGAGCCCCCCTTCTTTCAAGAAATCAGAAGGATCAACTCAGAAGTGAAAACCGATATTTTGGATGCCAAGGTTTTGGTCACCAACTGAAAGACTGCCCGACTCCTGCCATGTCAAGGGGACAGGGAAGTCAAGGACCTCGAGTTCAGAGACCAACCCCTTCGTACCAGTCTAATCAGGATCCGTCTCGCCCAAGCCAGGGAAACCCCAGAAGAACTCCAGCTCAACCTTCCAAGAATTGGGACAACCAAAGAGAAATAGTTTCACCTCAGACTGCAGCAGCCAGAGCAGTCACAATTTCAGATGTAGTAGAAGAGGAAAGAGGGCAGATCTTTGCCGCAATTGAAAACCAAGGACCTAACCGTCAGTTCTCAGTCATCCATACTCCAGCAGAATATCAAGGTAAGTCTTTTAAGCTTTTGATTCATTCAGGCAGTTCTCATTCATTCATTTGCCCTGGATGCTTGCGTAAGCTAGTCTTAGAACAGAAATCAGGGAAACCTATGCAAGTTGAATTGGCCAGTGGGAAGACTCTTTTCACTCACACCGAGACAGATCTTATCCAGTTCAATCTAGATGGTAATGTAACCGACTGTCAGTTCAAAGTCTTACCTCGAGGTGCATCCACTCAGATAGCATGGGGAGGTGGGAGTTTTTGACGAGATCCTTGGAATGGATTGGCTCCACAAAAATCAAGCTGATATACACTGTCACAATGGAACCATGACCTTCACGGGAACAAAGTTCAAGGAACTGGAGTTTCCGGATCCCCAGACCTTCAGTTAGTAAAAGCTTCCAGGTTGCTGAAAGGACTTAGGAAGAAGCAACAAATTTATGTTGTCAAAATGAACCCAGTAGACTCAAAGCTTAAGGCTAAAGAACCAGAATGGTTAAATGAATTTGATGATCTATTCCCAGCAGAGCTAACTGAAATGCCTCCAATTCAGAAAGTAGATCATGTGATTGAATTGACCCCCGGAGATCAGCATCTTCCCCTGCGCACATACAAAATAAGATGCCAGTTCCTGAAGCCATCGAACTCAAGATGTCCAGCATCTTCCCCTGTAATCAAATCCCTCTTCAGAAATATAAAAGATCTTGTTTCTACCAGTTTTGGTCTAGAGAGAGAAAATATTCTAGAGAGAGAATATTCAGATTCTAAATATTTTGGGATAGAAAAATACCTCATCTTATTAAAATAAGTTTCCCTGAAACAGAAGTTCAAAAAGATTTTCAGAAGGTACATTAGAAATTAAGTATAATCTATTCAAGAGGCATTATCCTCCTGAGGGTCAAGATTTTTTCGAAATTCTAGATTAAGGTTCCTATAGACCAATAAGATTCATCCAAATGCAGGGAGGAGATAAATAGAAGAATAAAAGAAAAATCTCCCAAAAATGAGTAAATACTTACATAAGATGAACAATTGACTAAGGACAAGGTTAATAGTTAAAAAAGAGAGATATTTAGATGAAATGATGCATTTTTGACACCTCAATATGGGGGAATTCCCCTCATGAAGGAGGCACCTATTTCACATGCTTAAATGAGTTTTAAACTCCCAAATAATGAGATATTTTTATCTCTTCTCTCTCTTGTTTCAACTAGATCCAAAAAGTGGACTAAACTGATCAAAAAATGGTCAAAAATTGACCAAACTGATTTGAAAAATTCTAGAATCAGTTAGCTTGGTTAGAAGCTCACTTTTTCTTATCAATAGAAGCCTTCCTCTTTGTTGAAACTCAATAGTGTTTTGCACTGTTACCCTACCTCTCCCAAGTGCCAAAAACAGTGAATTTTACTCATAATTCATTAGTTTTTGACCTTCCCTCTTCTAAAAGATTAGCGGCCACTCTTGTTTCAAACAAGAGTAGAAACATCAAACCATCAAGCCAAAGGAAAGCTCTCAAATTATCCATCTCTTTTCTATTTCTTTTATGGTTTTTTTATGATTTTTGTCTTCTCTAAATTGAATGGATGTTATGCCTCATTGAAAAAAGGCATTTCCCTCTTTTCTTTAGTAAATCCAACCATTCTTTATCCTAGATGTTTTCTTAAATAAGTAGAAAATGTTTACACTAGAATGATTTAGAAACTCTTGGTGAACTTCTAATTAATTCTAATGAGTTAAAAATTGAAAAATGATCAGCCATACAAAGGAGGTTATGACGAAATTTTCTAAAAATTTATGAAATAAATTTCATCTTTTATTAATCAAAAAGAGTAATCCCCATCGTTAGAACATTCTAAAAGTGTCATTTTCATTCATGCATAGAAAGATGCATATTGATTAATTTTTATAAAAAAATAATTTTTAATATAATTAAATTCTATGAAAGATACTTATTGATAAATTTTTTTATTATGAAAGTGTTACTTTCTTCATTATGGATTTTTATGCATAAAATAATGCATAAAAGTATATTTTTTAATTACAAAAGAGTTACTTTCATCATATTGATTTTTATGCATAAAAGAATATTTTTTAATATAAAAGTGTTACTTTTATCATTATTGATTTTTATATATAAAAGAATATTTTTCTTATTATAAAAGTGTTACTTTTATCATTATTGATTTCTATGCATAAAAGAATATTTTTTTATTATAAAAGTGTTACTTTTATCATTATTGATTTCTATACATAAAAGTATGCATAAAAGAATATTTTTTTATTATACAAGTGTTACTTTTATCATTATTGATTTCTATGCATAAAAGAATATTTTTTTATTATAAAAGTGTTACTTTTATCATTATTGATTTTTATGCATAAAAGAATATTTTTTTATTATAAAAGTGTTACTTTTATCATTATTGATTTCTATGCATAAAAGAATATTTTTTTATTATAAAAGTGTTATTTTTATCATTATTGATTTTTATGCATAAAAGAATATTTTTTTAATTATAAAAGTGTTACTTTTATCATTATTGATTTCTATGCATAAAAGTATGCATAAAAGAATATTTTTTTATTATAAGAGTGTTACTTTTATCATTATTGATTTCTATACATAAAAGTATGCATAAAAGAATATTTTTTTTATTATAAAAGTGTTACTTTTATCATTATTGATTTCTATGCATAAAAGTATGCATAAAAGAATATTTCTTTATTATAAGAGTGTTACTTTTATCATTATTGATTTCTATACATAAAAGTATGCATAAAAGAATATTTTTTTATTATAAAAGTATTATTTTTATCATTATTGATTTCTATGCATAAAAGTATACATAAAAGAATATTTTTTTATCATAAAAGCGTTACTTTTATCATTATTGATTTTTATGCATAAAAGTATGCATAAAAGAATATTTTTTTAATTATAAAAGTGTTACTTTTATCATAAATGATTTTTATGCATAACAATATGCATAAAAGATATTTTTTTTATATTAAAAGTGTGACATCATAAATGATTTTTATGCATAAACATATGCATAAAAGATATTTTTTTATATTAAAAGTGTGATTTTCATCATAAATGATTTTTATGCATAAACATATGCATAAAAGATATTTTTTATATTAAAAGTGTGATTTTCATCATAAATGATTTTTATGCATAAACATATGCATAAAAGATATTTTTTTATATTTAAAGTGTGATTTTTATCATAAATGATTTTTATGTATATGTTCATAAATGATTTTTATGCATAAACATATGTATAAAAAATATTTTTTTATATTAAAAGTATGATGATTTTTATGCATAAAAGATATTTTTTTTGTTAAAAGAGTGATTTTCATCATAAATGATTTTTATGATGATAAAAGTGTGACTTTCATCAGAATTGGATTTTATGCATAATTAGATGCATATAGAATCTTTATAATTAAATAAGGGTTCTCTTAATTCTCTGTTTAATTTCCGCACAAAAATTGAAAAAATGAATAAGTAGATAATCTGTGAGAAGAAATGCTACCGTTTCATATTCACTAAGATGGTATTGAGAAAATTCAATTAAACTATCGAAGTCGGAGATCGAGATAAATGATTATTTTATTCCTCATAAGAAATTCATGTTTTAGAAAACTGTAAGCAAATATTCGTCAAACGAAATTTAGAAAAAGAGAAATTGAAATAGTACCTTTCGAGAAAGATAGTTTAGGAAGGACCTTTCCAGATCCAAACTCTGATTCAGAATATTGACCAAGACGTAATTCCTTTCTCAATTTCAATCAATGACGCTGTGCCGAGTTCAGGAAAAATGTACTCAACTCCCCCGCCGAATCTGAAACTAAGTTAAGACTTTTGATTTTGATCTGAGGATCAAGTTAACAAAATTCGAGAAATTCTGTTTGGAATTCAGACCTGGATCTAGAAGTATTGGGATACGGATTTAAGATTATCCATGGTTTTCAAACAAAATCAAAACTGAAAACTTGCATAGAAACGCTGTTTTCTTAAAGGACTGTCTTACGCCAGAATGCTGGAGGGAGTATTTGGCATATATGTTTATCTAAGGGAATTGCAACAGCTGGCGGGGAGTGTTCGAGAGACAGCTCACGCTGCAAAAACCTGCCCAGGTCTTGACCAGCTTGGGTATGGTGAAAAATGATATGCTTCCGGTACAATGGGCGAGGGCCGACGAAGCGGTCCCTGAGTGAAGTACTAGGACACCTAAGGAGGATCCTCGAGGGTTCTGACCAGGCGATGCACGGGCTCGCGGTGCTTAGAACACCCACACGTATGTCAAGGAAGATATATATATGTATGTTGACGAAGTGATTATTATAATCTGTTACTGGATCTCGTTGCTAACCAGCTGGTCCCAACGGAGAGTCGACAGTGGTACTGTTTTTGTGAAACAAGGGATTGAATGGAAATTTTGAATTATGAAATCTGTGATCGTATCTGTTTTGTCAATGGAATATTTTTATATTAAAGTTTTAAAGAGGAGTGTGTACGTATTTGTTTTCTAAAGGTAAAGTTAAGAAAGGCATTTCAATTATGGGTGGGTGAGTACTTGTTTGGTTCCACCGATTCCGGTGGTAGGGTGGTGCCTAACCCATGGGCCGGATGGGGTTAGGCAGGAATCAGTGGAGTTTTAATAATCAAACTGAAAAATCTTAGGATTACGCTAGGATTCGAGTAGCTAGTTAATTCCCAGATAAATTTCTCAATTGAGTGGATCAACGGCTGTGCATGATCTTGATTAGGAAAAAAGCGTTGAAATTACTCAGATGATCAAATTATATCAGTGATAGTTTCCTTCTATTTGGTTTATTCAGGTGAAGGATAGTTTAGAATTGATCTCGTTAGAAAAATTCGTTAAGAAAATTCAAAAAGGTGGATCGTCCTCGCTTTTCGGGCATGGGAAATTTTCCCGGTTTCGGTTTTCGGAGTGACCACCAGCCTAGTCTCGTGCCCGGACATTCGTGCGCGAGGCCCCGAGTGAGAAACCCTGCCCCGCGCATGAGGGGGCTGCTTCCGCTGTCAGCTATCGGGAGTCCGGTGCATGGAGGGGCCAGAGGGATCTCACAAATTGGATCTCCGGCTTTGAGGATGAGGTGATGGTGTTGGTGGACCAAGAGGATGGAAATCCTTCACAAAGGGCTCTATTGAACATGCAGTAGTAGGGACGTCAGGGTATCATCAGCAATGTGAGATGTACTTGGCAGTGAGTCCCTCATGATCCTAGGCTCGCTTATTGTGTAGTCTACGAATGGCCTTGAGGACCATGTGAAGAAGGTGGAGGTGGTGGGACGGGGATCTAGTGGTGGGGGTAGGAGTAGGGGTGGCTGATGGGGGATATGATAGAGGGAGCATGCATAGGAGTGCCATGTGCCGCGCAGGTGATAGGTGTGGGAGGACGATGATATCAGAGTTTCCTCCCGGCCTCTTTGCAATTCGGCCCCAAGAAAAGTCAGTATAACTCATTGTCTTTCCGAGCGTAGAACTCTCGTTTCTTGCGTTGGGTGAGCCATTGAGAAATCCGTTGTGCTTGGCGCTTTGTGATTTGCCAAATCCGTACCTCATGCTTAAGACGGGAGCGTGTGGCCCGACATTCGTCATCATACCAACAGTTCTGGGGCATGGAACCACAAGGTGGCTTGGCGGTAGACCGTCGTGTGTAGATGAAAGAAGTGGTGGCGGATGTGTGGAGTATGGTGGTGAGCTGTGATGTGAGGGTGGATAGGGAGACAGTAGGTTCCACATCCTGGAGTTGGCGGTAGATGTGGTTGGAGTAAACAAGGTCAAGCTCGTGATCAAAAAGGACCTGAGTGTAATGTGAGATGGGTGCAGGTAAGAGTGAAAGAGAGGTAGGCATGGTCAACTTCAAAGGGGGGTGGTGGGATGGAGAAGTTGGGGAGAAGGTGCGAAGATCCCATAAGGTAGTCCACGGTGCTAGTACCTCCTGAATGAGGGAAGGAGGTGAGGGCATCGGAGGAGGGCCATCGAGACATCCCATCATAGATAACGAGACCATGTGCAGCTCCCAGCTCTAAGAAATATCTTCCATACACCGTGACCTCCTCAAGGTCTGTGATGATCTCTATAGCCCTGTGTCAGTGATGTCCAGTGCCTGTAGTCTGATAGGGTCGTCCAGATCGAGAGAGAGAGAAAGAAAGAAAGAAAGAAAGAAAGATTTTATTAACGTCTTCCAAAAGACCGAACTCGGCCTATGAGACAAATCGGAGTACATGTATGGGGTATCCTCTGTCATCCCAACAAAATGAAAAAGTACTGAATAAAAAAGCTGAATCTGGGTGTGTAGGGGATGGAGCTCTATTACTAGGAGAATGCAAAGCTATATGCATGGAGTATACAATCATGATATGCAACCTAGCTAGCTCCATCCTGTACCATACTGGGGGTATAAAATGGTATACATCAGTGAAGGGGGTGTCCACAGCTCTCTGAAGAACATGCCTGGGTGTGCTCTGAAGCGAGCCAGTCGCTCCTCACCCTCTCTATGAAACTGAGCTCTGATCTCTGTCATCTCTCTCTGGTATAGGCGTGGTGTCCGAAAGCCAGGTGTCCTCTGTCTCCTGCGGGCTCTAAGTGTCTCTGCTCTCTGGAGACTAATTCCCTGCCGTGTAGGGGCTGGGAGGGGTATGGATCTCTGAAAAAATGTAGTAATCTGTGTCTGTCATCCCCCCTCTGGAGCTGTCTGAGCCTAAGAGAGAGAGATTAACGTCTGCAAAAGACCGCAAGGGTCTATGAGACCAAAAGTTACAATGAATCCTTGAGTAACTGAATAATGGGGTAGCAAGCGGAAAATGAAACAAGAACTAAACTAAAACTTAGCTATCACTGTCAAAATTGTCAAAGGAAGTCCTATGCGCTACACCTAGGGAACCCATTTGCCTGAAACCATTGTTTGACCTTGGCATACCAAGTCTGCTGGTGTCCTGCCTCTATTAGGCGGCGGGATGACTCAAGTGCCAGCCTGGGAAGCCTATCTCTGCTCAAATTGTAGACCCTCTGTATATTATGTGACTGTCTAGAACAGGGCATCCATAACTAGCAGGAAGGCTGCAAACTCTGATAGAACAATGGCATGAGGCACTGATGGTTTGCTCCTAATCATATGTGAATACATCATAACCTGTAGCCTCTCCACCCTCCTCCAATCCTCTCCACCAAGATCGGGACCCCAAAAAGGTGCCCCATACATTTCTGCCGATGTCACTAAGGTGTCAAAAAGCCATCTCTTGGTGTACGGTTCTTGGAAGTGGGCCTAAAAGCACCATCGCTCAAGGCTTGCAAGAGCTGCATATCCCCTAGCAACCCTAGCATGTGTTGCTGGTCTCATCTGGTACCGTGGCCTTGTGAAAGTGACCCCCAGATATACATGAGAGTGCACAATCTCTATTGTCCCCCCTACATATTTGAATCTCATGTCTCAGAGTCCCGCCGGTGAGGTATTGAAGACCATGACCTTGGTTTTTCCAAGGTTAACGGTGAGGCCCCTCTGCTCACAAAAAAGCTTGCAATGCCTCTAGGTGCTTCTGCAGCCCCTCTTTGGAGCTAGACATCAGCACAATGTCATCTGCATAGAGTAGGATAGTCACCAACATGTCTCCATGTATAGCCCCAGCCCTGCCCAGTCTTTCAATAAACTCTGAAATCTCATCTATGTATATGCCAAACACAGTTGACGACAAAGGGCATCCTTGCTTCACCCCAATATTGCTCGTGATCATACTAGACATACCTCAGGCGGCCTCACCCTCCTTGTAGGCTGTCACCGACTCATATAATGCCATCACTCCCCAGATATTCTGCTGTGGAAATCCCAACTCCTGTAATCGGTGAAAGAGGCAAGAACAAGGGGACTGTGTCAAAGGCTTTGCAGAAGTCCACAAAGAAACAGAAAATCTTTCTCTTTCTCGCCTTGGCCTCCTTGATCATGATTCTCACTGTGAAAATGTGATCCAGATTGGAAAAAGACCTCCGAGGCTGGCCTGCCCTCTTGCTCTCATGCCATGGCTCTCAGCAAAAGAACCCACCTCAGCTGCTAGGACTGTTCCATAAAATTTAGCCATCACGTGGCCGATCATGATAGTGTGGTGGTTGTTTGGGTCTAGGGGGTCTCCGGATTTGTGAATCGGGATGATGGTATTGGCTGTCCAACATGGGGAGAAACCTTCACAAAGGGCACGGTTAAAGATCTCAGCCAAGAAAGGTGCAAGTGTATCAATGTGTGTATGATGTGCTCTGCTACAAGATCCTCATTATCCCTAGACTTCCCAGTCTGGACCTGATGTATGGCCTTGGCTACATTTTGAGGTGCGAAGAGGCTAGATGAGATGGGGCAGGCAGGCCATGGGATGGCAATAAAAATGGGGTTTGGGTTGTGGTAAAGCTTTTGTGTGTGCTGCTGCCATATCATGGGGTCTTCAATGGGTGTAGGCAGCCTATGTTCCCTCAAAATATCCCATCCCAGCTTGCTACTAGAGCTCAAAAGACTGGTAAATTGTTTCCTCATTCTTGATGAGAAACCTCTTCTTACGACACGTGAGGCGTTGTGACATCCGGCGGGCTTGCTTCTCTGTAATCTGCCCCCTGTTTTGTTGTTCTCTGAGGTCCCTACAGGCTTCCTTGCACTCTTCGTCATACCAACTGGGCATCATCGACCCCTCCATTCGGAGCCTTATCCTGTTGGGCAAGTTGATTGTTCGACCCCGCATCCCTATTTGGGGCGTACGCCTTGGATAATCACTCCCCCATCTCTGTAGGCTGCCCATTTACCTTCATCCCAGCCTTTCTTCACCTCTATCATGCCTATCTTCTTATGTGTTCCCTGGATTGGTGTAAGGTCATTTTCAAGATACAGCTTGTGTTCAGTGACGACCTTGAGCTCCCCCTTTTTCTGCGTGAAATCCCTCCTTTTTTGTGCATCCCCAAACTTCACGATAAGAGGCTTTTCTTTGAATGTCTCCTTGCCCACCCTCCAAGCATCTATGTATGTTGGAACCTCACTTATCCCCATCATTCCACAATTTCTCCCGTCAAGGCTGCATATCCCCATGTCACTCTTGGCATGTGCTGCGGGAAGCATGGTGAAGCGTGGGCCACTGAAAGTGACACCAAGGTAGACATAGGATGAGAGAATCTCCACAAGATCCCCTCTGTATGTAAAGCTCAATCTGGATGTGAAGGGGCAGGAAGTATTGAAGACCATTACTTTGGTTTTACCAAGGTTAACACAGACGTCCCGCTGAGTGCAGAAGTCCTGTAAGGCATCGAACTATCCGTGAAGCCCCTTGGCTGAATCTGACACGAGGACAATGTCATATGCATAAAGTAGTCTGGGAATCAATACGCCTGCCAGTGTGAGATTAGCCCTCCCTAATCTGTCAATGAAGCTCAAGATCTCATCAATGTAGAGGCCAAAAAGAGTGGGTGATAGAAGGCAGCCCTGTTTCACCCCAATAGTGCTGGAAATCTCCTGCCATGTACCTCCTGGGTCTGTCACTCGTCCAATGACAGACTCATAAAGGGCAATGATACTCCGAACCATGTCACATGGGACTGTTATCGC
Organism: Cibotium barometz; assembly: GCF_041138505.1. Classification (NCBI taxonomy): domain Eukaryota; kingdom Viridiplantae; phylum Streptophyta; class Polypodiopsida; order Cyatheales; family Cibotiaceae; genus Cibotium; species Cibotium barometz. The sequence continues at coordinate 24,898,587 of NC_141056.1, read as the reverse complement.
CTATACACGGTGTAGGAGGCGGGCTCAAAGTACAGTATCAAATACTTTGATGACGTGCTCTACCCTCCTCGATGATGGCACGGAGGGTGAAGATGTGGTCAAGGGTAGAGTAGCTCTTCTGAAAGCCTACCTGTCCCAAGGCTTTGCATCCTTCTCTCTCTGCAAATGAACTGAGCTCCGACAATAGCACTGATATATAAAGTTTGGCCAATGTGTGGCCAATCTTGATCGTCCTGTAATTATTAGGATCAAGTGGATCTCCGGCTTTGAGGATGGGGGTGATGGTGTCGGTGGACTAAGAAGGTGGAAATCGTTCACAAAGGGCTGTATTGAACATGTAGGCTAGTAGGGGCGCCAAGTTATCATCGGCATGCGAGATGCACTCGGCCCCTCATGATCCTCGGCTCACCCAATACGTAATCTACGAATGGCCTTGAGGTCCTTGCCCTTTGTGCAGAAGGTGGAGGTGGTGGGGCGGGGATCTGGTGGTGGGGGTAGGGGTGGCTAATGGGGAATATCATAGAGGGAGTGTACATAGGAGGTGCCATGAGTCCGGACAAGTGATAGGTGGGGGGGGGACGATGTTCTCGGAGTTTCCTCTAGGCCTCTTTGCAATTCAGCCCTAAGAAAAGTCAATATAACTCATCCTCTTGCCGAGCGTAGAACTCTCGTTTCTTGCATTGGGTGAGCCGTTGAGAAATCCGTTGCGCTTGGTGCTTCGTGATTTGCCCAATCTGTACCTCATGCTTGAGGCAGCAGCGTGTGACTCAGCATTCGTCATCATACCAATAGTTCTCGATATGAAACCACAACGTGGCTTGGCGGTAGACAGCCACATGCAAATGAAAGAAGTGGTGGTGGATGTGTGGCGTACGATGGTGAGCTATGATGTGAGGGTGGGTAGGGGGACAATAGGCCAGGAGTTGGCTGTAGATGTGGTTGGAGTAAACAAGGTCAAGCTTGTGATCAAAATTGACCTCGGTGTAATGTGTGATGGGGGGGGGGTGGCGGAGGGACGGGCGGTGCGCAGGTAAGAGTGAAATAGAGGTAGGCATGGTCAGCTTCAAAGGGGGGTGGCGGGATGGAGAAGTCAGGAAGTGTGCCAAAGCCGGAGATCCCAGAAGGTAGTCCACAGTGCTAGTACCTTCTGAGTGAGGAAAGGAGGTGAGGGCGTCGGAGGAGGGCCATCAGGACATCCTGTTATAGATAACGAGACCATGTGTAGCTCACAGCTCTAAGAAATAATTCCCATACACCGTGACCTCCTCATAGTCCTGTGATGATCTCTGCAGCCCCGTGTCAGTGATGTCCAGGTTTTGTAGTCTAATACGGTCGTCCAGATCGAGAGAGAGAGAGAGAGAGAGAGAGAGAGAGAGAGAGACAGAATATTGCATGACTCAATGATGGTAGAGAAAGTTATACTAATTGTCTATGAAAGACCCAAAAGGTCTATGAGACCAAAAAGTGTACACAATGATGCACATAAAATTTCATAATGATGGAAAAAAAGAATAACATAGCAACAAAATGTATACAATGATGTCCAAAGAAAGAAAGACATATTAAGCGCCTACTAAAGACCCAATGGGCCAATGAGACCAAAGTGATACAAGAATGTCCATGGCATATCTCATCATGGAACAAAAACTAAAATAGAAACAAACAAAGCTATCTCACTGGGGTGACAAAAAACTATCCATGGAATACCAAGAAGATGGAACACGAGAGGAGCATAAGCCCCCAATAGATGGTATACCACTCTCCAAAATATCGAGCATGGGGTTAATGAGTATGGTCGAGAGGTCTCCCTCAGCTATATCACGTGGAAAGATAGCTCGATGGCAGTGGAGCATGTCTTGGATCTGAAGCTGATGAGGGGATTGTGACACGTGTCCAAGGGGCCGCAAGCATCGGGCACGCTTGAATGCAAAGGCCCGGTCCAAGGTAACCCCTCTCGGGTGAGGTGGATCCGCAACAAAAGACCAAATAGTCTATGAGACCAAAAGTGTTACAATGTATTTATAAAGTAAATGTATTATATAATGATATGGAAAAAACAAAAGCCTAAGAAAAACAAAAGAAGGTTCACAAGGATTTGCGAGAGCTAACGGTTTTGGATTGTATCCATGGAAAGAAAGAAAGAAAGAAAGATTGTATGGAAAAAGTAAAAGACTTACTACGGAGAGGATATGCAAGACCAATGTACTACGTACACTGTGTGTACAATAAAATAGGCAGCAGAAGAACCTCATGTATTCAGACTCATAATGGGATGTCCTCTTCATGAACCATGTACTTACCCTCAATATCCACCACCTGTCATTGAAGCAAGTCCCCGATCTGGAACTGGCGGGGATCACTAGGACCAACGGAGGCATTAGGCTATCTAGAAAAGACGTGTGTTCTCTCCATGGAGAGAAAGAATGATATATGAAGCGTCTATAGACCCAATGGGCCTATGAGACCAAAGTGATACAATAATGTCCATGGCATATCTGATCATCGAACGGAAAATAAAATAGAAGCAAAACAAAACTATCTCACTAGAGTGATACAAAATTTTCCATGGAAATCTCATCATGGTGTACTAGGAACATAACATAAGAGGAGCATCAGCCCCCAATAGATGGTACACCACTCTCCAAAATATCAAGCATGGGGCTAATGAGTATGGCCGAGAGGTCTCCCTCAGCTACGTCACATGGAAAGGTAGCTCAATTTATAGATTTGTTGCTGCTCTCCTCTAGAGTAACTAGCGGACCAAATACATCTTTGACCTTAACACTACACACAAAGTACCATTTCCAGGAAAAAGAAACGACTTTCATGCACGTTTTTTAACAATCCACTCCTGGAGCTACCTTGGACAGGACCCCCAACCCGCTACAAGGAGCGTCGAGTAGAACCTTGTCAGCTAATATTCTGCTTCCATCCTGCAAGAAAAAGCTATCTCAAAAAGTGCACACATCTGGATCCCAATGGAACATAATGGTACATGCCATTAGATATATACAAACTAGGCATATTCTGTTCTAATATTTTGTCAAAAGAATCGTGCAGAACTGAGTAGGAGTTGGCCAAAAGGCAAAAAGCTACTTTTTGAAAAGCTTACTACAAAGTCGAAGAGGCTGCAAAGCTGCGTGTGTACAACAGTTTCAACCCCAAGATACCTTGCTGCCTCCTCCAGTAGGTGTAGTTTACCCCGATGTACGTCGATTGCCAGCAACTTTCCTGCATGCAACATTACTACACGACGTGAGACTCTCCCGTGGTAGCTAGCATTTTTATGTACGGTGGTCTCATGAAAATCAATGTCTTCTGGAGAAGTGGATGAAAAGCTTCTTGCCCTGGTTTCTCAAGCATGCCGCCATAAAGAGAGCCTTGCCTCCTGGAGCTGCACAGCAGTCCACAATAGTTTCTCCTGACCGAGGGTTGACTACCCTCACCACGAGGCCTGTAAATACAAATCAAACAGTTAAAAGGTTTGGAAAACTACTCTTCGACCCTAGTTGAGAGCTTGAAAAAACAACAACAGGTACCTCCACTTTCATCCTGGACAGCACATAGACCTTTCTTGATAAGACCACCTTGGATGACAGCCTATTATTGTGGCCATGTTGTTAGTCTCACCACTAAATCTTCTAACAGAAAAGTTTTCGCAGCGTTCAGTCGAATGCATAGTGATATAAGCGAAGGCTTATTTGCAGATTATCAGACACTAATCACTTACTGTTCAATGCAAATTAACTCATGGTGAAGGATAGAAAAGACATGAAAATTCATGACCTGTATTAACTCAGATGCAAGATACAATGAAACTGAACTGGGGCAGCCTTTCAAGGACAGGCCGACAAACTCACCTCTTAGTGAGAGGGATGGATCAGACCATAGTCACAAAAAAACGTGTCTCAAGCAAACAGAACGTGCAAAACAATTTTAGGCCAAAATGTTTTGAAACATCAACAAAACCTCTATAAAAATGGTGTTTTGATATATATATATATATATATAAAAGAGATCTTTACCTACTAGATAAGAAACGTTAATCGTGTAGTGAAAGACTACATAACTCACGCTAATCGCTGAAGACTAGAGCGGGTTACTCCGAACGGGGTTCGGGATGATTCCTATTGGTCTGGCTGCATGCTTATCTGCATTGCCAAATGCTCGCATACTTATCTAGCGTTGCAGGTGGTGGCTTAACCATCCGGTGCAGATCATTTGGAGTAACCCGCTCTAGTCTTTAGTGATTAGTGCGACTTATCTAGTCTTTCAGTACTCAGTCCGGATCGTACTACTAATCTAGCGATTAACGCTACTTATCTAGTAGGTAAAGATCTCTTTTATATATATATATATATATATATATATATATATATATATATCGCCAGTCAAACAACGGGCTTATCCGATGAACCCTAAATACTCCAAGATGGTTCGAGAAGAGATAGACACACTCATTGATACTGTATTCATCTACGAATTGAGTATATAGAATGGGTATCACCCATGGTAATAGTTCCCAAGAAGAACGAAAAAGCCAATGTACGTAGACCTCAAAAGGGTTAATGCTGCTAGCATCAAGAATCATTATCCCTTACCTTTCACAGAACATGTGCTAGAACGAGTAGCATGAAGTTTAGCCTACAGCTTCAAGTGCTGATCGATCCCAACAATCAGCACAAAAAATCCTTTGCCATATATGTGTATATATATATATACATATGTATGTATGTATGTATGTATGTATGTATATATATATATATATATATATATATATATATATATATATATATATATATATATATATATATATATATATATGTGTGTATGTATGTATGTATGTATGTATGTATGTATATGTAGATATATATGTATACATATACATATACATACTTTTGTTTGTTTGTTTTTTTTTTTGGCTTCCCAACTCCCCCTTTTTTGCGTTCATCGCTGGCTAGATCTGCAATTTTTCACTACTTTTGCCTCTTCATGTTGCTTGCCCTCAACCACAATCTTCACATCACCCTCTGCAGCCCACGAACAGCCACCATAGGCCCTCTCTCTTCTCACATTCCTCCATTCTCTTCTTCTCCCTTTCTCCTCTTCTCCTCCCTTGCTCTTCTTCTGCCCTCTTCTTTCCCCATCCTTCAATGTCTTGAATCTTGCCCAAGTTCTCTTGATAATCCTCTTAATTGAACAAATTTGATCAAGCGATTTGCCCTTAATGTACATATTCCAGCAATTTACCCATTATTATTTATGTGTTTTTCAACCTTACAAAATGTTTTTGGGTGGCTTCTATAAGTTTTTTTATATTCATAATTTATGAAAATATTGATTTTTCAAAACCTTGCGATTTCCTAGCCAAGGGACGAAACCTTTCGAAACAAAACCCTAAAACCTCGAAACGTTTCTTGTGACTATGGATCAGCTAGATGCTCCTGTCTAGCAACACAAGCAACACTTCCTAGTGAGGTGGATCAAAGATACTCTCTGTATGACCCGTAGTAGGATATCACAAAGGCATCTGCTAGTTGCAGTTCCACCCGAAGGAGCTTCCGAGCTTCTACATCTCAGTGGTTTACCCAATCCAGCTCCAGTCCTCTTTATAGTATGTTGGCCGTGATCGAATTTTGGTGCCGCTTGGGGTTGGTGAAGCTGCCCGGTTGATACACACTCATGTAGATTGCTGACAGTGATTTCGTCCTTCATTAGAAGCAACTTTGAGTGATTAGAGTTCTCCTTGGATTGAGGCAAGCAAGGTCATGAGTTGGTCACCTTCCAACACTAGAATTACGGGTACTCGCCACCTTTTGCAAACAGCACGACACTTGTGAATATGACCTTTGTATGCATGCAGCTTTTATTTGCCACCTTTAAGACTAATGTTCCATGTTATAATTGTTAAGACTGCAGCTATGATTGGGTAAGGGGTAATGGGTGACGTCATATGGCTAGGCTTTGTATGCATCAAATGAGAGCTATGGCATGATATCTATGCTAAACTGATGCAAGTGATGAATATTTCCTAATGCATGGGCTCACAAAGCTAGACTACATTACACCTCCCTCTTTGGGATTTGAGGCTGCTCACAGCTTCAATGGAGGTCCTTTATCAGGTGAGAGCCACTTTCGGGGTGGATCTTGATATTGCTTGGGATGTGGGATGTCATACTGCTTGAGAAAGAAGTTATGGTGATGGTGAGGCTCATAGAAGTATATAAGTGATGAGGAACCTTATAAAACCATGTGTGGAACATCTGCATTTTATACCCAAAAGATATGAATGGCTTCTCCATGGTCTGGAGCAGCTCATCCCATGGTGAGCTGGGGAAATAGAAGGCCTTTTGGACTTTGTTTAACATGGATGATGGGGTCCCACCAAGGCAAGACTCCCTCTGTGAACTTGACAGTTGCAAGAGACCTTGTCCTTTTCCGAAAAAGACGGGGGTTGAAAGTAGACAGGAAGCCCCTTGACCCCTTGCTCCAGCTTCTCTAGATAAACTTCTTGATGATCAGAGAGTGTCCCCCTTGATTTTCTTGATAGGAGGGAAATAAGTCCTACTGCTAGCACCTTGCTCCATCAGTAGCACTTGGATTCCTTCTTTCTTTCAATGGGGAATGGAGACGACCTCGGGCTCTGAACAACTTGACAAATGGTTTGTTTGATCTGTTGGGTTAAATTTTGACCCAACTTCTCAAGTTGGGAAGAGAAATCTTCTTCCAAACTACTCGTATGCCCTCGCCAAGTCACACGGCTATCTTGTACCTACTGGTAAAGTATTGCTCGTCCTTGATCGAGTTCCTCATCTCTAATGGTGAGTGGGTGAAGAGGAGCGTTGATGGAATTTTTTATGGCCAAGGGGATATGCCCTATGAGGATGCTCATCCCAACCCCAAGAAGAATAAAATAATGTATTGGGTATAATTAAAAACCTTTGAAGCTTAGGATCTTGCATGGGCGGCTGCGTATTCATAACTCGATGTAATCAGTTGCTATTAGATTTGTTGCATGGTGATTAGCCGACAGAATTAGATAGAGTAGGTGAGAGCATGCATGGAGATAGGGGTATTGTTGCGCACGAAGAAAAAAGGTGGAGGGAGTTTTGGAGTAAACCCAAGCAAACCTGGAGTAGTCATCAATGAATGTGACGAAATAAAGATGCCCCCCTATGGATGGTGTCCGCATTGGACCACATACATCACTATGTATGAGCTGTAATCTACTTTCAGCTCTAACAGCCCCATCTTTGGGGACATTTATGGCTAAGACGGAGAGCATATTTTTCTTTATCCCTGGAACATACAACACATTTTTCATACATATATTGGCACCATTGGCTCCAATAAGTATGACATTGCCAATTCCCTTTACTGGATATGTGGTATGATCTACACATGATACAGTGCGGCGATTTGAAGCATAAACCAAGTGCTGAAATACACTTTGCATGAAGTGATGTGGGTCGAAGCACCACTATCAAAATACCATGATACATCCTGTCTATGAGATGCAATGCAAGACATATCATTGTCTGAAGCACTTGGTGTGTCACTAGTGCATGTGACCAAAAAAGTGTACTCTTCCTGAATTACATTAGCTCATTGCTGTGCTTTGTCATCAGAAGAGTCCGCTACTGCATTGCCTGCTTCTTTCCTTTTCTCTTTTGCAATCCGCTTTCTACATTCACTGATGTAGTGTCGAGGCTTATGGCAATAGTGACATTTGTCCTTCTTTTTAGGCTTGTTTACATCCCCTTTGTCAGACTTTTCACCACCAAAAGAGGGCTGTCCATGACCAGCCTTACTAGACTGTTGTCCCCCATGCCTAAAGCTCTTTGCTTTACCCTTATCCTTGGCTGTAAATGCCTTGTCTCCACCACGGTTGCTAGATAAGTTTGCTCTTGTTTGCTCTTCTTGCAAGAGTAAACCCACTAGCTCTTCAAAAATGACCGGAACACCACCTCCTCTCATAGAGAGGTTGAGAGAGGTGTGAAAGCCAAGTAGGAAGGTGGTAAAGAATGAAGAGTGTTGGTGACCAGCTGTCTATCTGGGATAACCTTATCAATGTTGAGCAATTGTTCCTGCAAATCTTTCACTTTGGTGAGATGATCTGCCATGGAGTCACCCTCATCCATAGAAAGAAGATCCAATTGCCTCTTCAAGTAGGCAACTCTTGCCTCATTGCGTACCTGATACATTGCTTCCAATGTATCCCATGTAAGCTTCGATGTCTTGCAAGAACGAATGTGCAGAATAATCGTCCTTTTCACTGAAAGGGCTATCAAGGACATGGCCTGTGCATCCCTAGAGTCCCATCTCTTCTGCTCTTGTGTGGAAGCAGGTTCTACCTCAGGAGCTCTTTGAGCACCTCCCCTTTGAGGCGTTGCTGGTTGTATGGTAAGTGGGCGTGTGTCATCACCACACACGATGCCCCAAAGCCCTTTGGCTACCAGCAAATTACGGATCATGAAACTCCAGAGGGAGTAGTTAGATCCATCCAACTTGTCCTCCTGGGTGAGCACACCAAATACATCTGTAGCATTTTGAGCCATGTCAACAAAAATATACCTGCAAGCAAACCAAGCACCAATGTGCACTGCCAGGCAACCAAATGTCCTGTGCAAATTTTTGCCTGCAAACTGAAGCGAGTGTAAATCTGCACCGAATAGTCCAATTACACAATGTGTATACATATGCGACAAATCACAGCTGTAATGCCCAATTACATGCTCTAATCTGAAAAGCCCCAATTTTTATGCACTGCAATTGCTTCAATGTGCAGTTAATTGCCCGATTTTGACAAAAGCCCCAAATTTCTGCAAGCAGGGGAGGCTTAATCTGCTGATTTTGAGGTTAATTTGAAAAACCCCCAAAATCTAAGCAAAGCAACAAGTTCAATTTCTCCAATTTGTCATCAAATTGAGAAATCCCCCAAATTATCCGAAACCTGTACCACCTGCATTTTTCCAATTTTCCTGGCAAAGGGGAATTTTGGTAGACTCCCAAAAGTTGCTGAACCTGCCCTGCCTAAAATGGCTGCAAAGTTGTTTTTTTTTTATTATAAAAATCTGATTTAAAGGCACCTGCAGGCGAGGACAATACGGATGGTACAGGTGTCAGTCCACAGTACAAAAGGCGCCAGCCGGGCACACGCGAGCTAGTCGGCGCAAGTACAGGCGTGCAGTAGGCACAGACAACGGTGTCAGGCTGCAGGCAGGCGAGGGATCTCCTGCAGGTGAGGGATCTGCAAGTACATGCACTGGACTGGAGCAGTGCAGGTATACGTGCTGGAATGGAGTGACAGACTAGACTTGCAAGTACGCGTGCCGAGCTACTGGGTGGAAATGTGCAGTCAACGGCCGAAACCGTGCAGACGGGCGGCGCAACCAGGTGACAAGGCAGCGGTGGGGTGCAATCTTGTGAATATTTGAGATAACATGTTTGGATTTCCTTGTGGTCATTTGAGAGAGTTTCTTTTGATCTGTTGTTTGTTTCCTTCATCTGCTCAAGATTGAGGCTTATTACGTGTTACAGAGTCTTCTTTGAATATCCAGAGGATCAAATTGTGTGATATCAAGGTTTTCTTCTCTATTTCGGTTCAATTCTATGTTGTATGGAAGGAGTTCTTTTGGTGATAAGGTTACAAGTGAGAGCCAACTCTAGTTGAGTTGAGCTTGGGACAGCTAGCCTGAGTTAAAACTGATTTTGAGTCATCCAGGGATCAGAATGATCAACAGGTGGTATAGAGATGTTGTTCTAACTAGTATTAGTTTCCGGGAAGTGATTCTGTACATCAACTGACAGTTCTGGACCTATCTAAGGATAGCAGACAGAAAGCTTGTTATTTTACAGTGTTTCTGTGGCAGCAGTCCAACACAGCAGGTCAGCTAATTGCTTCTAAGACTTGAAGCTCGTGTTGTTTAACTGCTTTGAGGTCCCTGTGGGGTCAAGTGACTCAAAGGAGTTAGAATCTATGTTAGTTAGGTCAACTTGATTAGTTGGGTAGATTCTGCCCATTCGGAGGCAACTGTGAGTTGGTTCCAGTCAGCAGAGAACCTGGGAGGTGATATCTTGCCTAGTTGAGAAGTCTCTGAGGGGTTACAGCTGTCAGAGGACACTTTGGGAAGTGTTAAAATTGTTATTGACTTCGGAGGCAAAACAACTCTGTAACAGAATTCAGAAGCAAAGGCTGCAGGAGGAAAGTCAGAAGACAGTCAGAAGAGGGTCAGCAGACCATCAGGGTGGCCTTGGGAGTATGGATATTACGTCCGCACACACTGGAGAGTCATAGAGGACATTGAATAATAAAATCTAGACCGAGAGAGCCATCCGAATTTGGAGACAGGCGACAGTAAGCGTTCTAGCTTGTCTGGGGCAGCCAAGAGAGTATATTGTCAAATAGAGGTCAACTGAGGGTAGCTACCTAGATTTGAAAAGTTTTAAGATCTGTTTGTGAGGCTATCGGACGGGGGAGGACACCTTGGGATTCTGAAGAGCAGATTTTGGACAGGATACAAAGACAAGGCTTTGGAGGCAGGATCTGAGCATTTCTATGTCTGTTGGGGGTGTGTATGGTTAGCTAACAGTCAGTTGTGATCAGGAGAGGGTGTTAGGTGATAGATCAAACTAAAAATATACTATATAGTGTATATATATATACAAAAAATTGAATGAAAAAACAATTCATTTCTGAACATTCAACAACAACACAATAACAAGCCTTGCCTTGCAGCGGTCAACACTACCATTCACTTCAACTTATAAACCCACTTCGTACCAATCTGCTCAAAGCATAAGCCAAGCATCCAAAGACACGCATATGAGACATTGATGGATTCCTATCGTGCCAAGCTTCATAAGGAGTGATGGTCTGCAAAGCTTTTGTTGGACACCTGTTAAGCACATACGTTGCATACAATTCCAACCAAAACTTGTGAGGCAAATTTTGGCCCATGACCATACCATACCTCGTGCCATCTCCATGAAAGACCTATTTTTTCTCTCAGAAACACCATTTTGCTAAGGTGTATAAGGCACGATACACTGATGTTCAATGCCTCTTTACAACAAGTAAGCATTAAACTCTTTGAACACGTACTCCCCCAACAACACCCCCCCCCCCTATCTGTATGTAGAGTTTGAATCTTACATCCAGATACATTTTAAACCATAAGCTGAAAGTGCTTAAAGCACATAAATACCTATGACTTCTGCTTCATAGCACAGACCGAGTTGAATCTAGAAAGGTCATCAATGAACGTAACGAAGTAGAGATGACCTCCAATGGATGATGTCCTCATGGGACTACATACATCACTATGTATAAGCTGCAATTTTTGGGCTGCCCTCACTGAACCATCCTTGGAAAATGCAACACTCACAGACATGTTTGTGTAACTCACAGTGCCCGGAGGGGTTGGCCCATTCCAGCCTCTATGTGGTGTCAGTTGTGCACATCTCTCTTTTACATTTTTGTGGATTAAGTGGTGCATGTGTTAAGGGTATGGCCACGTTTAGATGTTTTAATATGCATTGATGGTATCAACGAGTGTCACAAAGAGGCCCTAGTCCCCCACTTAGTATTTTATTACCCAAGGAGAAAAACATCATGAACAAGCTTTGAGGGCCTTACGGGAGAGGCCAGATTATCCATATGCAATCATCATTGGACCATACATACGGGCTATCATCAAAAGAAGCCCATAAATACCATGAATGTATGTAAACCACCTCTCCCCCTAAGGGTACTGATCTTCCCCATCAACACAGGTCTTCAAGATGCCATACGTGATAGAAAAACTCAGCTGCAGCAAATAATATACCATATACATCACCATGAACAAGTCGGGCAACACCATGGGCAACCAAAACAGGTCAGGGCAGCACCAATAGAGCTGGTACAGCAAGTCCAGAATCTGAAAACAGTAGTTACAGCCCTCCACTCAGCTGGTACAGCTGGTACAGAATCTGACACAGTAGGTACAGCCCTCCATTCAGCCGGTACAGAATCTGAAACAGTAGGTACAGCCCTCCACTCAGCAATTACAGCAGGCATAGAATCTTCTGTAGAGGGGAGTGAAGTAGTGTAGAGACTCACACGAATGCGAGCAGTCAACATGGTGCAGCAAGAGAGCCTTCTCCAAATGAAGAGAGAGGGCTCCGATTTATAGAATTGGGGTTCCCATGATTGAAAATGGAAAGTGAAAGCTATAATGACAAGTGGAGAGCATGCAAGAGCTAAAGTGACAAGTGTGAGGCCACTTGTCTCACTTTGATCCACTTTCTTGCCACATGTCCCAATCTAAGAGATGGTTCCCCCATGATCTTCATCTCTAAAAATATCCCAACTGGTAGACTATCTGTCAAAGGTGCTTTGGCAAGTCCCCCCATTTGCTTAGCTTACAAACATAATGATGCAAAAGGAATTTCCATTGGGGTTGTCCAAAAATAGTAACCCTCCTAGATTTTAGGAGTATGTTCCTTTGTATTCCAAATGTATGAGAGCATCATATAGAAACCTGTTTCAATGCTAGATCTCTCCCAAATACTCTACAGCTCGGCATACATGCTTTCCACTTGACGCTTGTGCTCCAATGCCCATTTCTGTGTCCAAGAAACTGTCTCGAGCATCTGAACCATGCTCCAAGCACTTGCTCCTCTGTCCTGGCCATTCTGAAAGCTTGCACATTCATAATCTTTTGGGCATCCAAAAGCCATCCACATATGAAACCTAGGGAAATGTCCATGTTGGTGACAACTTGACACGTGCATCAAGTGGCGACAAGGCGGAGACCATATCATGCCTTTGCAAGTGCCATAGCTCTGCATCTGTCATAGTCAATGTACTAGACACTGCATGTGCATTACATGCAACTCTCTCGTATGCATCAAGTCTATAAAGACCATGACAAAAAGTACCGGATGCAACAATAATATCTCCATCACTGCAATCATCTACAGTGCATCTGTCATCCATAAAACAGACCACTAGGCCGCCAGACCCAGTAATGGCCAAAATTGACAAGAGATTCTTCTTGATACCTGGTACATACAATACACGAGAGAGAGTGATCATCCCACCATTTGCAACAATGACCTCAATCTTTCCAACTCTTTTAACGACATGACTGAAGTTGTTTGCACATGTAACTCTGCCCCCCTCGGAAGCATCTTCTAGGAAAGAGAAGAGACGACAATGTGATGTTATGTGCTTGCTGGCACCACTATTAAAGTACCATACATCAGCATATGTACCTGCCATGCATGCATCATGTAAGGAAGGATCATAGCTACCATGTCCATAGAACACCCATTCATCTTGAGCATAGCTAGCTGGATCCTTTTGTCAACAATGATGCTGATGCATCGGCTACAGACATGCCAAAGTCTTTCTTCTCGTTCTCTTTTGCAAGCCTTTTCCTGCACTCATTTATGTAGTGCATGGCTTCTGATAGAAATTACATTTACCCTTCTTCTTGGGCTTCTCACTGTCACCCTTGTCTACATGCTTGCCAGAAGAGGCAGCTATCCCACCTTTAGCCTTGTAGCCACTGGCACTAGATGCCTTCCCTTTACCTTTTCCTTGGCCGGCAAAAGCCTAATCACCAATCCTCATTCAAGACATGCTCGTCCGGGATTGCTCCTTTTGCAAGAGCAAAGACACGATCTCATCAAAAGAAAAGACATTTGCATTGCCTTTCATGAGCAACCAAAGTGTAGTAGCAAAGCCTTCATATGCGTCAAGAAATGCATTTAGGATGGTAGTGACTGTTAGAAGTCATCTCCTGTCTTTACTGAGACACCAGGGCCTCTGTTGTGGGTGTGCCCACCCGTATTAGGTGTTTTCTCATTTTTCCCCACTCTCCATATTTTTCCCCATTTTTTCCCTATTTTTACCAGGTGTGGGAGGCAGTTATGTGGCTCCTGGCTAATCCAGACACTGGCCGACTGCTGGTCAGGGTGTCCTGGATGCTGGCCGACTGCTCCTTCTGGTCCCCGACCTCTCATGTACCACCCTTCCAAATATGAACAGTGAAGGTATTGGGCAAGCCGTCCAGAAATGTACCTCAAGCATATTGCTTAGCCGATTGGAGTTAACACCCTGCACAGTTATTAGAGAACCATGCAATGGAGAAAAGTCTTCAAAGATGTCCAGCCAAGTCCAAAAATCCAAATCATCAAAGTTTGAAGAGTTGACTCGGGCAATGATGCTGCACGCCGATTTGGCATGTCTAAGGTGGGGGCATGCTGGACAAACAGAACCGTATGATGTACGGGTGTGGCAACCATCATGCCACCTGCATAATATATACATCAGGTTATGTGAAACCCCCTTAGGAAGGGGAAGTGATGTCCCAGGATTTGAACCCACGACCTCCATTTTGGGAGGGGTGACCTTAAACTGCTAGGCTATGCCTTGGGGAGTGAACTAGGCCTCTTTCACGCCATCCTACTGGGACTCGTAGCACAATTTTTGGCCTGAACTCTGTCATCGACACTGTAGAGTCTCACTGCATTATTCAAGATAATAAATCATTTGAGGATTCTCATCGTAAATAAGAAATATTGTAGCACAAAAGCTAGTGAAAAATGATGAGATAATATGAAAAATTAAATTTTAAGTAATACACTGCATCATTCATGACATCTAAAGGCACATACCTGCATACCAGTTGAAATTCGGACAAAGTCTTTCACCAATGATGATGGTTCACATGCAACCTGGCATTGTATTTTCCCATTAAAAGAGGAAGTCATTAAAACATCTCATAAGTTATACAAGACAGCCAATTTCTTAAGTATATAAATTCAACTATGCTTGGTAGAGCACAAACCTCTAGCTCCCTGAGTTTCTCCAAGAGAATTTCTTGTGAGATTCCTCTTGCAATGTTGGCCCTGCAAACAAAGGATCATGCTAGCACATCAAAAAGTTGCAAATAGTGTGCCAAGCAGCATGTTGGAAAAAAGGTGTGGTAAAGACAGCTCTTACAAAGCAAAAACAACGGCCTGACAATGTAGAACATTTTTGAGAGCTGTAAGGTCAAGGTATCAAGCCTTGTATAGCAAATGCAGACATCAGAGCTCTCTCAGAGATGGTTTAATGTGTGCATGAGGCAAGTGGCCAAAGTAAGTGGCTGGCTAGAGACTTTTGTCTTTACCTCAGCTTGGCAGCCATCTGTGTAGCAGACCTTGCTGCCCAGCACACTGGGGTTTGTGACACTCATTCTGTCACGGGTTCACTCTTTGGCATGGTCACCAGAAACGAGAAACGGGAACGGAAACGTTCGAGGAATGGAAACGTGGAAACGAGTTTTTAGGGTTGGAAACGGCCGTTTAATCTGATAATATCACTTGGGAAATGAGAAACAGCCATGGAAACGGATGGGGTCCTGGAACGGAGAATCGAGTTTCTAGGGACTGAAACGGTTGTTTCCCCTAGAGAGGAGTTGCTATTTGGCTGGGGAGACGTGCAACTACACTGCCCCGCTCCACTACGGACTCACACACTGGCAAGACACTATGCTCAATGTGCACCCAACGTGCACCTAAGAGACAGTGACAATAGGAAATTGGCAAGACGACACTTAGTAGAACACACATCTTGAAGGAAAGAGACGCGCACAGAGACAATGAAGAACAAGAACAATTGCATTCATTAAACTGATTGATTTATCCCCTTCGCAGTCCCAAGGTTGCTTAGTTATACAAGTGGTCCAACCACCATGCAAGTAGGTGCACCGTTTGGGCAATGAAGTGCCTGCCATTGAGCGTGGAGAGTGATTCCTTGGGAAACCTACCACTAATTGTTTGCCAATAATAGGGACGCGCCTGTGCAACCTGCCACTAATTGCCAATATTAGGAACACGCTACCCACTTGCTAATGGTGTGCAAGTGGCGGGCCCTCCAAGGTAAGAGATGGACCTGGTAAATGCCATGGAGCACACGTAGCCAAAGAAGAGGCTGGTTGTAGGTAGGTACTTACCAGCTTGGAGTGCAACTTGTGACAACTGGACGGCTGGCACTTGTCAGCTGGATGGTCGGCACTTGTCAGCTGGACGACCGGAACTTGTCAACTGTCGGGCAATCTGACACAAAAACAAAACTAAATACTGCAGGAGTGAGATGCAGGTGAGTGCCCTAGAGCCCTGTAGAAGAAGGGGGGGTGCCGGAACCAGAATGCTCAGCACAGGTGCTGCTCGACAGTGGACACAGCCTAATCATGAGATCGCTGCAAGTGTTGCCATTCTTGGGAGAGCAGCAAGAAGTCAAGAGGTTACTCTGAGCGCATCCTGATATCGAGAGATATCTCATCCAATGCCCAAGAACAATTGCATTCATTCACTAAACTGATTGATTAATCCCCTTGGCAATCCCAAGGTTGCTCGTTTATACGAGTGGTCCAACCACCGTGCAAGTAGGTGCGCCATTTGGGTAAGTGCATTGTGTGGGCCATGAAGTGCCTGCCACCACTAAACAAGGAGCGTGATTCCTTGTGCAACCTACCACTTGTTGTTGGGACGCGCCGGTGCAACC
The DNA here is from genome assembly GCF_041138505.1 of Cibotium barometz. NCBI lineage: Eukaryota > Viridiplantae > Streptophyta > Polypodiopsida > Cyatheales > Cibotiaceae > Cibotium > Cibotium barometz. The sequence goes on along the minus strand of NC_141056.1, from coordinate 24,882,047 downwards.
CGCCACTGATTGCCAATCAGGAACGCGCCACCCGCTTGCTGATGGTGTGCAAGTGGTGGGCCCTCCAAGGTAAGAGATGGACCTGGTAAATGCCATGGAGCGCACGTAGCCAACAAAGAGGTTGGTTGTAGGTAGGAAGTGCCACTTGTGACAGCTGGACGGCCGACACTTGTCAACTACAGGGCAATCTGACACGCTAAACCATCTATGGGAGTGAAGATTGGTGCACTTACTCAAGTGAGAGTTTCCAGACATTGGACTGATAGCTTGGCAGAGACATGCTGTCACGTTTTGGAGAACCATTACAATCTCCAGCCCAAGTGTTCTCATTCCATAGGCAAGTGATCATAATTGACTTTGTTAATTTTATACGGCACTTGTATGGTATTCGGACATGTCAAAATGCTGATCCCACATCCTGAAGTAATCTAGCTTCCAATAGCCACCTTGCATGATCCATAAGAGTATCAAAACGATACCCCATAGCCAATCAATGCCAAGGATGTAGCACAACGTGCTTTTTACTTTGTCCTACCATCACATTACATCTAGACTCCTAGCTTATCATGCATGCAATCAACCTACTCCAGCATATTAAAACCTTTATAGTTGAGATCATAATTAGTAATCCTTAACAATATTGAGTAACTGTAGAGAGCACTTGCACCATTTAGACAGCACATGCATATGGGATGTGATTAAACATGGCGACACAGCAGCAGTTTGCATTGAGTAGCTTTCAAACCTATGTTCATACAATGGCAAACATACAATAAACAGTATGAGCATGTACGTTTCAGTAAAAGCTACAAGGGTAAGCATTCATACCATAAAGACATTATTAACTTTTTAAGATACAGCTTGCCCCGGTTAACAACAGAGCATGGCTTACACTTACCTTAGGCCATAAGTAGGTGGTCTGTTGTTCCACTCCATAAGTTTGATTGTCTCCCTTTCACCATAACGAGATATCCAGCGCCTAACCATCCACTTCCACATACAAGAGGGCAAGATAAGTATATTTTTATTGGGTGATTTTTATGACATGATTTGTTACCCAGCTTTCTTAAGTGATTAGTCACAAAGATGTTTTCATTGGTGTGAAACCCTTGTAATAACATCACAGGACAGACATTCTACACAACAAGGATAATTTACGGCAATGCTACACAGAGAACTGAAATAAAAAAGCGGGTAAGCAAGATAGACCAGCTATATGACCCTCTCCTTCTCTGTTTAGGTCACTTCGGAAAAGCAAGCCATATAAGTCATTGGCGATCTCCTGGCCCTTTGCTTCCCTGCTTGGGTCTCTTGGGAAAAGCAAGTGACATAAGGCATTGGTGATCTCTTCAACCTGTGGAGAGACAAAACGGAATATCTCCTTCGCTTTTTTGAAGCCTCTGAAAACAACTTCATGTGTGATGACGTTGTGATGATGTTCTGAAGAAGGCTAGTGTGTAATACTAATAATTGACCCAGTAATCCTCAATGCAGCAAAAAGTCATAGGAGGCATTGGTGATCTCTTCAACCTGTGGAGAGAGAAAACTGAAGGTCTCCTTCTCTTTTCTGAAGCCTCTGAAAATAATTTCTAATGCGTGATGACGTTGTGATGATGTCCTGAAGTAGGCTAGTGTGTAATACTAATAATTGAAGTGCCTATTATCTCATCATGGCTTCTCCTACAAAATATTATGCTCATAAAAAACAAAAGCAGGCTCTAGGTCAGGATGACCCTGTGCATGAAACGCCCGAGGCTGGGCTGATCTATGAGGTAATGCATGAAGGATTTCAGGATACACGCAAGAATTGGAAAGATCTTGTTCCTATGGTGGGACTTGCAGTGGATGTGGATGAAATCATAGATCCCGTTCGAGAATATGCAAAGCATGCTGTGATTATTTTTTTTCCAGGCAGGATGCCTGTTGCTGCTGATGTCGGGAATTGGTTGACACGGACATTGGGTGGTTGTTTTGTTCGCAAAGTCCATTTTGTGGCAAGAGGTTTCTTTGAGGTCATTATGGTGGATGAGCACCATAAGCAAATGCTTTTAGAGCACTCCCCTCTCTTCTATGGACAACAGATGGTTCATGTATTGCCATGGTCCCCCACCAGAGACTATCAGGCTTTGATTAAGCATCGTTGTCCTGTTTGGGTAGAAGTGGTGGACTTCCCCCAATGTTTGGCCTCCTTGTTACCTAAAATTGCAGCATCTCTAGGAAAGGTTGTATGCCCTCCTAGACCAAATGGAAACTCAAATCGATTCTGTATTTTATGGGACACGGATCAGCCCACTCCGGAATCTTATGCTGTTACCATAAATAACGTTTCCATGGGGAGTGCTTTTTTCAGACTCAAATGGGGTCTTTTTGCAGGCGCATGCTTTGAGTGCAAAAAGTTTGGACATATGGCATCTCAATGTCCTCTGGTCCTCCATAAGATGCCGCCTGATGCCTTGCCCATCCCAATGCAGAATAAGGACACTCCTGGTCCTTCAGGGGTTTTAAAAAAAAGTCTAAAGACTCCTGTTATGCCTCAAGAAAAAGGCAAAATGCCAGTCTCTTCTAATATGAATGTAGCTGTGGCTAATCCCTCTACTTCTTCACCAAAAGGAAAAGAAAAGACACTTCAAGAAACATCTCAGCCACCGCGCAGGACAATTATCCCCAGGCGTCCTTTGCCTTCTAGAACTTGGAATGGAGCCTCCTCTAGTGGGCATACCCCAGAAGAAAATTCTGGAATTGGCATCACCTGGGCTACTGTAACTGTAGGTCATACTCTGTTTCCCGAAGAAGAGGCTGCTAGCCTGCTAGCCGCCCGTCTCATAGATATTCCTCCTCCTGATCGGGGTGCAGACCCTGTGGAGGAAATGCAAGCTTGAGCTACTTTTTTGTTCATACTGTACATACACTATAAATATGATGTCATATATCACAGTTTTGACTCTCAATGTACAGGGTTTGTGTGACCCTAAAAAGTGGAAGATGGTTTGGGCATATTTGAAGCGTATGCAGCCAGATATCGTTGCTCTTCAGGAACACAATCAACATCACTACGCTGGACAGCAAGGCCATTATGCTGGTTATGATATTTTTTATGCAGGCCACCATGCCTTTTCGGGTGTACTTTTTCTTGTGAAACATCATTTACAGCCAGACATGGCATTTAATGACCTCCAAGGCAGATGGATGGTTATGCAATGCTTTATTCAAGGTGAAATCTTTGAATTTGCATCAATATATGCACCTCAATCCTCTCAGGCTAGAGGACAGATATGGCAACAAATGAAATTGTACCCTTGGAGACAGAAAGCATTCATATGTGGAGATTTCAATAATGCCCCTCAACCTGGTGATAATACATCCGGTCGTACACATATGCTTGCTACTGAGACGTCTTCGTGGGCAGATTTTGTAGCAACGCTTAATCTGATTGATCTTTAGAAAGAATCTCAGCCCCTGATGCCTGGGTATACCTTCCAACATAATGCACAATCCACTTACAAAGCTCGCTTGGATCGATGGTATCAGCTTGATCCGTTTCATTATGATACTCTCACGACCAAATTGTGGGTGGATTATACATTTACATATTCAGATCATGTACCCTTATGGCTCAGAGTTCATCTGCACGACATGCCTGATGACAGATTGCCACTTCGAAGGTTGCTTATCATCAATAATAGTTACTTGGAGCATGATGCATTCAAAGCACTGATACTTGAGGCCTGTCAGCCACTCTTTCCTCAATATTTCATTGACTTGGATTATGCATGGACAGCTTTTATTGCTCACATGCAATCAGTCATCCGTGATTATGGTAAACAGTATCTGGAAGGTTGGAGACAGACTGTTGCTTATGCTAAGCAAACATGCCAATCATTAATCGAGCTTAGTCATCTTCGCTCCCTAACTTTGGCTGAAGCCACTTCTTTATGTCAAGCTCGTCACTGTATTCAGGTAAATGATCACCGAAAGCTTGTCAAATGGGAGATACGGGCACGACAACAGGCGCTTTTGGACAAAGGCTGCTCTTCCAAAAAAAATTTCAAGAGTTTACATTCCAGAAAACAAGCTGCATCTATATGTCGCACTTTAATTTCAGATGACACGTGGACCTCCACCCGAGCACAATTGGCTGCGACTTTTGTTACCCATTTCTCCTCTCAATTTGGTGAGGACGATTCTCACGCCATGGAAGTGTGTGATGCACATCATCGGTTATTACAGCATGTATCCCCCATCCTTTCTGCTACTCAGGCGCAACAACTAGAAACAAAATTCTCTGAACAAGAACTGTCTGATGCAATCAGGTCTTGTGGTCGATGGAAAGCTCCAGGATGGGATGGCCTTACAGTTGAATTTTTTCTTGCATATTGGGACACCCTCAAATTACCTTTGCTGCGTATGGTAAACATTGCCTGGAAGACAAGGCAAATGCCAGCTTCCTGGAAAAAAGGATTAGTGAAGCTGTTGCCTAAAAAACACTTATGTCAGTCTTTGGCAGATTGGAGACCAATTACCCTTATGCCGGTGATATACAAGATTATCAGTAAAATGGTTGTCAATCGCATTAAGGGTTGCTTGAATGATGGACTCCATTCTGCACAGTATGGATTTATTCCTCGCAAGCACATTACAGATAACATTGCAAATGCTTATATTGGCATTGAATATGCCAAATACACGCAGCAGGATGTCTTATTATTGCAAGTGGATATTGCTAAGGCTTTTGATACTATTAAATGGGGGTTCATTCAAGAAACCATGCGTGCTCTGGGATTTGGAGAAAAAATGCAGAATATCAAATACTGGCTTTATGCTGATAGCCAGGCGGCTTGTATATTGTCAGGAGATCTCTCAGAATCATGGACTTTGCATCGTTCAGTTAGGCAGGGATGCCCTTTAAGTGCTCTTTTGTATGCTATAGCGACGCATCCCATGCTTCTTTATATATATCATTTGGTTGATACTGGCAGTCTTCATGGATTGGACATTCAGAATAGACGTCAGTTGGTTGCTCAGGCATATGCTGACGATTCTTTTTTTCTTCCTCGCAACACACATCGGGATCTCTCTACTTTGATGCAGGCTCTTTCTTTGTTTGCCCTTGCGGCTGGCCTAGAAATCAATTTTCAGAAATCTAAATTGTTGCCTCTGCATTCAAAACAGTGGCATAATTTGCTATGGCCAGGAGAAATAGTTCACTCCACTCATTTGATTCGGCATTTGGGATATCCTTTGGGATGGTCAGTCACTCGCCGTCAACAAACAGATTGGGTCTTGGCAAAGCTCAAGAAAAAGTTGGAATACTGGAAACTTGCAACATGGCCATTGCATGTTCGTTTACGGATTCTCCAATCCATCTTGGTTGCTTATATTCAGTTCTACCTTCCTCTCATTAGGTTTTCTAAGGGGGAGCTGAAATTATTTATGTCCACCATCTTTGAGATATTCTGGAGGTCGAAGCAGGGGAAAAAGAGTGTACGTTTGCTTTCGGCAAATCGTTTGTGCACCCCTAAAATGCATGGAGGCTTAAATATCCTTAATTTACAGGTGCATATTCTTGCCCACAGAGGTAAACTGATGCTTCAACTTCTGGAAGGCACTCAGCCTTGGACAGCGATGATCCGTCATTTGTTACTTCATCTGACGACTTCCGCTTTTGGCCATTGGCAACCTACTCATTGGGATTTTATTCTTGGTTACATTACTGGCAAAATTAAGGGCTGTCCTCTCATTTCTGGCTTACTTGCTGATTGGAAGCTTGTCCTTTCAAATTTAAAATGGAATGGTCGCGGCTCCTTACAAGGCAACTCTCTCCGCGCTGAGAGCATCCACTGGTCCAAAGCATTTTCAGTTCCCCTGGCGGTGCAAGAACCCCGGCGTTCATATTTTCTCCACTCAAAGGGTGTTACCTCTGTGGGAGATGTCATCCATCCTGATGGCTCCCCTCTTTCTTTTCCACAGGCTGCTGCACATTATGGCTTGGGACCTCATTATCGTCGTCTTTGGCGTGATATAATTCAGATGCTTCAGCCTTTTTTGCCGATTCCACTGTTGGAAATTCGAGATCGCCTGCAGGATTGGACTATCTCCTCTTTTGATTCTTCATGCCATCCCTTGAGGCTATCTGATATTACAGTTGCTGGTCTGTATAAACATTTGTTGCCATTGCCTTGGGTTTCTGAACGGGCAAATCTCTTCTGGCATATGCATCGGTCATCTTGGTGGTGGAAAAGACGATTGAGATCTCTTTGGCAGTCGAAGCTTCCTCTTCGACAATAGCTCTTTTTATGGTGCGTTCTTTTAGCTGTTATTCCCTCAGGACAGTTTCTGGCACGCAGACATATATCCTCATCCACTTGCCATAGATGCTCTGCTTCCAGGGAGACAGTCATTCATATTTTTTGGAGTTGTCCTTCTTCTTGTCAGTTTTTTCTTCCTCTCATCCAGCTTCTGTGGGCTAGATTTCCAAATATGATATTTGGAAAGCTTTTCTGGCTATTTGGTCTTCATTTGCCCAGACCAGATTTCTCTTTTCTTCTCATGGGTGCGCTACTGGGCTTTATGGACACTATGGAAAGTTCGCAACCATGCAGTTTTCGGTGATGCGGCTTTTTCTGCTTTTTCTTTTTTTCGGTACTCCCTGCATCAATCTTTCTTCGATTGCATGCAGGTTGACCAAATAGATCATGATGTATATATGTCTTATATTGACATCTTCAGTTGATGTACTTTGGGACTATCTACTTTGGATAGTCATCTTGTAAATCTACTATAATTATGATTCCACTAAAAAAAAAAAAAGTGTGTGTGAGAGAGAGAAATGAAAATGAAATGAAATGATATATTAACGTCTTCAAAAGGCCAAAATGACCTATGAGACCAAAAAGGTTACAACAATTGGTGGATCTGATACAATGTCTGTGTAAGGAAAGCTAAAAACAACTAAACAACTAACTGAAACTGAAACAACTATGAGGAAAAGTACGGTACCAGGAACTCCTAATGGATAACATCTAGGAGGAAAACTCCAGCAACAAAGGTAAGCATCATACACATCACTATCCAAAGATGTCTCTCATCGGTCGATGGCGGATATCCTCAATGTCCTCCATGGTGAGTACTCTGACTGGACGTCTCCCATGCCATGCTAGTATGGTCCTGATCCTCTGTTGTAGTCTCCGTCAGTGTCGAGATGGGCCTCTCATCTTGGGGCGCCTGGACCGCCCCAGCTCTATAGCCCGATCAATCAGTGTACCTCTGGTGCGGCTGTACTCTGGGGCTAGCTGCAATGCCTGCTGACCTGACTGCTCAATCTCTGGTCGAAAGAAGTCTGTAATCTGCCTCTGTAGGTGTCTCTCCCTCTCTGATCCCCTCCCTCTCAGGAGACCCTCTCTATGTCTACGCAGCTCCAGCAAGTACAATCCGAGGCATCTCTGATCCTGGTATCTCATGACTCTAGAAAGTGGTCCAAAGCCCTCTCTGAACAGGCAGTGAAAACGGCCTCGTATCTCATAATATACTGGACAGTGACATATGTAATGTAACTCTGTCTCTGGCTCCATCTGGCACAGCTGACAAATCCTGGCCTCAGCTGGTACTCCTCTGAATCTGCCAGTCTCAATCTCTAGCTGGTGTGAGAATGTGCGCATCTGACCAATAGCACACCGTACCCCATGAGAAAGATGAGTATCCATGTAGCTGGGTCTAATCACAAACCCATCCTCCGTGAGCTGGAGAAGATGATCTCTATAGAAAGCCATCTTCGTACCAAGCTCGTGTGTCGGCTGTATCCATGTCCTCCTAGTGTCCAGCTGAGTCAAGTCTTGCCTGATAAGTCTGGTAATCTCTGCCCATGTGAGAGAGAGGGAGGGTGCATCCAGGGAGTACTGAAATGGAGGTAGCCTGTCCATACTAAAGCCATGCAGTTGGAACCAAGCTGTCATCTGTGCATACCAACATGATCCATCTCCCTGTGATGCCAACTGTCGTGAAGACTCCAGGGCTAAGCGAGCATATCTGTCTCTAGGGAGAGCCCAAGTGCTATGTATAAAGGAGACTGATCGAGTGAGTGCCTCTACTACCAATGGGGGGGCAGCCATCTCTGCACGGATAATATCATGTGGTACGGAGGCCTTGGCCCTAATCATCCGGGAAATCATAGAAACCAAGGACCTCTCCATACGTCTCCATCCATCAGTGCTACCAGCTCGGCTGTGGTGATCCACTGAGGGTCCCCATATCTCCACTCCATACAGCATGGCTGAAGTGACCAAAGTGTCAAAGAGCCACAGCTTTGTTCGAGGTTCCTGAAACTGAACCTGCGAACACATCCTCTCTAGTCTCCCCAATGCTGCATAAGCTCTGGTCAATCTGGTCTCCGCTGCTCTCCTCAAGGAAAATAGTGGGCCACTAAAAACCACACCAAGGTAAGTATATGCATCTGTATACTCCACTGTCTCATGACCATATGTAAAGGTGGGCATTGACCTCCTAACCCACTGTGATGTGGTGTTAAACACCATCACCTTGGTTTTACCAAGGTTAACAAACAATCCACTGTCCTCTGCAATTATGTGCAATGCATCCAAATGACGATGCATCCCCTCTGGAGAATCTGAGATCAGCACAATATCATCAGCATACAATAACAGCGGAATCCATGTCCCTGCTAGCTGTGCTCCTCTGTCACCCTCCCGCTCTACATAGTCCGAAACCTCATCCACATACATCCCAAATAAGGTAGGGGAAAGGGGGCAGCCCTGTTTCACCCCAATAGTGGAGTGAACCATCTCAGATATACCCTGGGTAGTACGTACCTGCCCCATAACTGTCCTGTATAACGCCATGATTCCCCAAACCAGCTCTGTGGGCACTCCCATCTCCTGTAGTCTGCGCATCAGTCTGGCTCTCGGTACTGTGTCAAAAGGTTTGCGGAAATCCACAAAGCAACAATAAATCCTCCTGCCATATAATTCTGAGTGTCAAGATATGGTCAAGAGGTAGGGGCGGCTGTCCTGGTGCTGTGTACAGGGATGCTGCATACTCACCCCAAATATCTGTGGAGGTAATGGCTGGTAATGATGAATGCTCATGGAATAGTCTCCATGCCTCGCCTGAGTCCGGACTCATAAACAACTGGTACAAATCCCTCTCTAACTGAGCAAGATAAGCCCTCTTCTTCCGTCGCACTAGGTGCCGGAAGGTAATCCGTGACTGTCTGTGAGTGGTAACACCCATGAGCACCTCTCTCTGTAATCTGATCCTCATCTCTCTGCACTCCTCATCATACCAACTATTCTGGGGCATGTTCCCAGATCGTCTCCGTGTAGGCTGACTATGGGGATATGACTCTGAGGCTGCAGCATGAAGCGTCTCTATCAATATCTGAGTGAGCTCATCTAATGGCCGTCCCGGCTCCTCGGCACATAGACGTCTGTATATCTCATCCGTGTATACGGTGTCAGTCTCCCTCGTAAAGGTATAACGAGTGTGTGTGGAGACCTGTCCCAATGGAGCGGTGCTGAACTGAAATGTGAGAGTGAAGGACAAGATAGCATGATCCACTGCTATTCCAACCGGCCTAGTGCCTACCATAAAATCCTGAAAAGAGGGAATGAGACTGGGCTGAGCCATAACATAGTCCACTGTACTAGCACCATGCCGATGTGGAAAGCTAGTGAAACCGCCCGATGTTGGGAATCTCTGTAGGCCATTCAGGATGGCCAATCCATGTGCAGTCCCCATGTCTATCAAATACCGCCCATACACTGTATGTTCCTCATCCTGTGAGAGTCTAGATAGGCCCATATCCCTAACATCAAGCTCCCTCAACATCTCCTCTGAGGTATCATAAAATACTGTCTGGTTATGGGCGGTCCTGGCATTGAAGTCTCCCAAGAGAATGATGTCACCATCCCTGGAGAACTCCCAAATGTCATCATCCAAAATAGAAAAGGGAGACTACCCGCTAGGTGATGCATACACTGATGTACTAGGAGCAAAATAGCATATAGCAATGTAGAGATATCTGCTGGTCTCTGCCCTCAGTCTAACCCACATGTACCTAGCCTGCTCATCTCTGCGGACTATATGTATCAGTGGCTGTAGCTCCTCTCTAAACAATACTGCCACTCCTCCTGAGCCCCGTCCTCTATGCTCTGAACGAGTCTCCTGTCTACAAGCTGTCTCCCATCGGTATCCACTAACATGTGGCATGGACTGTCCAGGAGCCTGATGCGTCTCACAGTAGAAGATGATGTCCCTCCCAGTGAAACTATCCTCAAAAGCCCCTACATCAAGGCGTAGAGATCCATTACAATTCCAAGTAGCAACTTTGAGTGTAGTCCCATAGGTCTCGCGCCGTCATGAAGAGCGCCTCTCCATAATCACCACTCTACCATCTCTATAGAAGGCCACTTTCCCTTTCTCTCGGGCTGCCCTTATCTCGGGCATAACTTCTTTCATGTGGGCAAGTTGCGAGAGTGTGAGGTTATCTCCAAGAAATATTCCCGTTTGCTTGAGTGTAGGACGTCTCTTCAAGAAGTCCTTCTTTGCTTCCATGGAGGGGAAACGAATGATAAGTGCTCTCTCCTTAGAAGAAATCAATGTACAATTGCCAATGAGAAGGTGGAGACTGTGGAGCATGGCTCTGTGGGCTGTGGTATAGGGGGCTGTGCAGGCACATCATAAAGTCTCTCTGCATATGTCTGCCAGGTCTGAGGATCGGCAATAGGTGTGGGAGGACGGGGCTCTCTGAGTGTCCTCCAAGCAGCAGCAGCATCTCTGCTCATGAGCATGTGATGTGTCCCAGTACTGAGCCTCCTCAAGCTCGCCGCTTACGGCAGCAGGTGAGAGTTTGCATCCTCCTGCCTGCCTGCCTCTGGGTGATCTCCCCACGAGCCCTCTGCACTCGGAGACTGCGGTAAAGGTTTCTGCACTCATCATCATACCATCGGTTCTGGGGCATGCTCCCAGATGTAGGTGGCCGTCCTGTCTGTATGTGGTATGGGAAACTCCTCGCGGCTGTGGAGTGCAGTACATGTGAGAGCTGGGAGGTGAGCATGGCCATGGGTGCCAATGCATCTAAGGCAAATAGCTGATCATGAACATGATAGTCGTACACCTCGGCTAGGTCCTGAGTGAAGTGAAAAATAGTGCGTGGTGGCTGTATGATGGGTGGGTGGGTCTCCAATAAGCTCCTGAGAGTGAGGGATAGGTATGTATGATCCGCCCCAATGGGGCATGGTGGTACAGTGAAGTGAGACACCATATCTGCTGCCTCCCGGGATCCCATCACATAATCCACTGTACTACTGCCGCCTCCCACTGGAAAGCAAGTCAACCCACCTGAATCTGGCCACTAAGTCATCCCGTTATAAATAACGAGATGGTGTCGGGCCCCAAGCTCCAGCAAATGTTGCCCATATCCAGTGCTGTCAGCTCCTCCATCAGCGGAGATCCGAGTGGTCCCTGTATCCTCTGTAGCTAGCGGCTCTAGTCTCAAGGGATCCTCAAAGTCATAGATCTCGCATTGTCTGCTCTGAGTCCGTGCATTAAAGTCCCCCATCAAGAAGACTTCTCCCAGTGTCGAATAGTGTAAGATCTCCTCAGATAAGACAGAGTATGGAGACTCACCAATCGATGTGATAAGACTCTAAGCTGACCAATAGCTACTCAGGAGCCGTGTGGTAAAAAGCCCTCCATGTATCTAGGCCTCTCTATAAATCCATCATCAATGATACTCATGAAGTGATCTCTGTACAGCATCTTTGGTGGAAGAGGCTGTGTAGGCGATATCCATGTCTCTCGTGTATAGAGCTGCGATAGGTCATGTCTCAATACTCTGTTTCTCTCACTATGAGAGAGACGGATATGTGGTGCATCCCTGTCATACTGGAATGGTGGTAGATGATCCATGTCTAGGCCATGATCCTCTGTCTCCTGCCTCAGCCAGCTGTCTAGATGCCTCAAAAGCTCTGTATGACAATCTGTCCTGTGGTATCTCTCTGAATCTGTCTAGCAGGCATATAGTCTAGTATATGGCCTCTACCTTCATAGTAGGCGCAGCAAACTCTGCTCAGATAATGTCATGAGGTACTGACAGTTTGCTGCATATCATGCGTGCCATCATGAGGGCATGTGGTCTCTCTATCTGTGTCCACCAATGGGTAGCAAGGCCTGGCGCCCATACCGCTGCTCCAAGCATCAGTGCCGGTGTGACTAATGTGTCAAATAGCCACCCCTTCATCCAGGGCTCCTGAAAATGCGCATGGTGGCACTGTCTCTCTAGCATAGCCAATGCTACATATCCCCGTGTCATTCTGGCTCTGGCTGTTGAACCCATGGTGAAGCGCATGGCTGCTGCAAAGAAGGTAACCAGGTACACGTATGATGTCACCACCTCCACCTGGCGTCCTGCGAGAGTGAATGTCAGCTGACTCCTGCCCTGTCTGGATGTATGAAAGACCATAACCTTGGTTTTCCCAAGGTTCACAGTAAGACCCCTCTGTGTATCGAGTGCATGTAGATGCTGCTGTAGACCTCCTGGAGACTCAGACACTAATACAATATCATCAGCATAAAGCATAATATGTACTGAGGTACCTGCTAGATCAACTCCATCTCCGCCTCCCCGTGTAATGAAGTCAGCCACCTCATCAATGTATAACCCAAATAGCATGGGGAAAAGTGGGCATCCTTGCTTTACACCAATGGTGCTAGCAATAGTCTCGGACATACCTCCTGGGCATCTGACTCGCCCAAAAACCTGCTGATATAATGCATAGATGCCCCATGTCATATCTGCTAGTATGCCAAGAGACTGCACGCGCTGAAAGAGCCTCTCTCGTGGTACTCTGTCAAATGCCTTGCGGAAATCCACAAAGCAGCAATAGAGCTATCTCTTCCTCACTCTGGCCTGATCAATCATACATCTCAAAGTGAATACATGGTCAGTGGTAGAGAAAGCTCTCCTGAAGCCTACCTGCCCTGCCCTGATGAGCGTAAACCTGCTCGCTCAGCATATAAGCTAAGCTCTTGCTCCAACACTGCACCATAGAGTTTGGCCAACACGTGGCCAACCATAACCGTCCTGTAGTTGCTTGGATCGAGCATATCCCCTGTTTTGTGGATCGGCACAACGATTGAGAGAGAGAGAGAGAGAGAGAGAGAGAGAGAGAGAGAGAGAGAAAGAGAGAGAGAGCTTCCATTGCCCACAAACCCTAATAGAAGATTCCTGTGGACCAACATTTGGTATCAGAGCAAAGGGTTCATGTTGTTTTTAGGGTTCTTGCTATTTTAGAGTATTTTTATCACTTGTTTTTGCCACTTATCATTTATTGTGTGAATATATGTGCAAGTTCTTCTCCCTCTCTCTCAATCGTTTTGCTTCTTGCGTGTGTGTGTGTGTGTGTGTGTGTGCAAATGCTTATGGACATTGGCTAGTTGATCCATCGGAAGTAGTACTTGGCAAATTTCAAGGTAAAATCCCTGGTTGTCCATTTTCTACTTTCTTGATTCAAGATTGGAAGAAAGTGCTCTCTCGCATCAAATGGTCTCCCCATCCTGCTTCTATAGCTTCCTCGCTTCGAATGGAAAGCCTACATTGGAGTGCTGTTTTTTACTCTCCCCTTGCTGTACAACAACTAATCAGAGCTTACAATCTTATGAAGTTGGGCATCCGGTTCATTGATGACGTGGTAGATACTCGAGGGCATATTCTCTCTTTTCCGGCAGCATGCCAACAATACAATCTCGGGATGCATCATAGACCTATATGGAAAGCTATTGCAGATCTCTTACACCCTTTCATTCCGATTCCAACATTGGATGTAAGAGACAGGCTTCAAGATTGGCATCTTCAGTCTTCAAGTTCAGGATTATCCTCTCAGCCTTTGCATCTATTGACTTCCATACAGGCTTATCGATTGATATTACCTCCTCCATGGATTGCTCATCATGCTAATTCTCTTTGGCATCTGAATAAGTCTTTAGCTTGGTGGAAAGGAAAATTGACATTGATATGGAAGTTAAAAATGCCATTGAAGCAGAGACTCTTTCTTTGGAGATGCATTGTTGGTATTTTTCCAGTGGGAGTGAAATTGGCTCAAAGAAGGATTGCCTCTCCTCTTTGTCCAAGATGTCATCATACTACTGAGAGTATTCCGCATTTATTGTGGTTTTGTTCATATTCCAGAGACCTTCTGGACAAGATCTCCTATTTTTTATCTCTCAGATTTCCTGCACACAGGTTCTACAGGTTTTTCTGAATGTTTGGCACATTATCAGCTTCTTTGTCACAGTATTCTCTTTTCTTCCATTGGATCAGATATTGGGCCTTATGGACCCTCTGGCTACAGAGAAATCATGCATATCTGAATTCACCCCTTCAGCACCCTTATGAGTTCTTCCGAGCCTCATTGCGGCAGTCCTTATATGATGCCTTACATGAGGAAGATTTGGATGTTTCTTGTATTCAGCTTTTCTTTTACTGTTTTTGATGGATAGGGCATAGGCTCTTTATTGAGCACTGCCCTGATGTAAAATGGATGTTTCATAATATAGTTTCTTCGTTTCACAAAAAAAAAATGTGTGTGTGTGTGTGTGTGGCGATCTGCTAGAGAGGTGCAACCTGCACACTTGTGCGCTTTTGCAACTTGTGTGACTTGCATGACCTGTGCGTCTTGTGCGACCTATGCGCCTCGGCGACATGCACGACTTGCATGCTTGGACGCCTCTACGACCTGCTCGCTGTGCACCTCTGTGACATGCACATTTGTGCGCCTACGACCTTCGACCTATCCTGCTGCGTTCTCAAAGTCTGATGTGTGCGCCTGTATCTTCTGTCCAACTCCCCTATTTTTGCAGCTTCTCTCGTCCTGTTTTCTCTTCTCTGTACATCCCTTTCTGAGTGAGTGTGTGTGTGTGTGTGTGTGTGTGTGTGTGTAATGAATGTTGGCGTGATGACATGTTGCCTCATTCTTGGAAGGAAGGCTTGCTGAAATTGCTCCCAAAAAAGCAACTCTATGAGAATTTAGGTGACTGGAGGCCCATCTCTCTTATGCCAGTTGTTTATAAATTGGTCACCAAAATGATAGTTAATCGCATTAAGGGCTACCTTCATTCGGGATTGCACCCGGCACAATACGGCTTTGTCCCATGCGGCAAATTATGGACAACATAGCAAATGCTTACATGGGTATTGAGTATGCCAAGTACACTGACCAGGATGTCCTGATCATGCAAGTGGATATTGCTAAGGCATTTGACACTATCCACTGGGACTTCATAGCTGGGGTGCTGGATCGGATGGGCTTTGGACCCAAAATGCGAAGTGTGATTTATTGGCTATACCAAGGGGGGTACTCCTCAATGCATTTTTGGTCGAGAACTTTCGGCCGCTTGGACCTTCAGTAAATCGGTACGTCAGGGCTGCCCACTTAGTGCGTTGCTTTATGCCATTGCCACACACCCCTTGTTATATATTGACAAGCTTACCCAACAGGGCAGCTTACATGGTATTGCGATGCCGAATGGTTCTCAATTTGTGGCACAAGCCTATGCTGATGAGTCCTTCCCTAGAAATACCCCACCGGATTTGCAACGGATTATGGATGCTCTTTTGCTTTATGGGTTGGCAGCTGGGTTGCATGTCAATTTTCAAAAGTCGAAGTTGTTATCAGTCCGCCACTATCTTAAGCATTCTAATCTTTGGCCAGGTCAGATTGTTCCACCCGGTCAATTGGTCAGGCATTTGGGACACCCGATTCACTAGGATGTTTCTTTGAAAGATGAGATGGTATGGGTGCTGACTCAATTGGAGTGCAAAATTGATTACTGGAAGCTATCCACTTGGCCTTTGCATGTCTGCTTGCGAATTGTCCAGTCGATCATCATGGCGTACATTCAATTTCACCTTCCTTTGTTACCCTAGACTAGTAAGCAGATTGATACATTTATGTCTCATGCCATTGCTTGTCACAATCGGATCGCAAAGGGCTTCATCTGCTCAAACGTGCTTATGTGTGCTTGCCAAAAATGCATGGGGGCCTGAACATTCTCGACATTCACTATCACATGCTGGCACGTAAGGCCACATTACTTATTGACTTTGTCCGTCAATTGCAGCCCTAGACAAAGATGTTGGTAGCCATGTGTGCACATGAAAGTAGATCCTTCTGGTCACTCGGTTTTGGATCTCTCGGATGTCATTTTTGGTCATCTTACCGGGAGCATACCAGGTTGCCCTCATACCACTTCTTTGATTACAACTTGGCAGCAGATCGTATGTTTCATCCATTGGTCAGGTAGACCTCCACATACAAGGAACTCACTCCGATCTCAGAGCATTCATTGGAGTCGAGCCTTTCCTCGGCCTTTAGCGCTCGATCACCCAAGAAAGGCTTATCATCTATCAACTTTGGGAATACTATGGTGCAGGATGTGGTTGATGAGCACGGTATGGGTCTTTCTTTCCCCAGGGCCACCAGGCAATGGCATCTGGGCATGCATCATAGGCCTGATATGGCATGCCATAGCTGAACTTCTGGCTCCATTTCAACCGGTACCCCCTCTTGAGAAGGAGGATTCATTACAGGATTGGCATTTTGATCGTCAGCAACCGGGTTATGTCTCATTCCCATTCCATCTCCTCACTGCTTCCAAGGCCTACCGTTTGCTTATTCCTCAGCCTTGGATAGTGGAACATGGGAACAGGCTATGGCACTTGGATAAGCCTTTGCCATGGTGGAAATTGACTTTAAAAAAGGTGTGGAAGTCAAAGTTGCCACTCAAGCAACGGGTCTTTTTTTGGCGATGCATTACGGACATGGTAGCGGTTGGCACTCTAGTGGCTCAAAGGCGTATTGTTCCAGCTTTATGTCAATGCTGCTGCCTTATGCCTGAGGCCGTACCTCACTTACTGTGGAGTTGCTTGCATTCTCGTAATTTTCTTCAACACTTGGCAACATTACTGCAGTATAGATTCCCTCGACAGTGCTTTGGATGACTTTTTTGGATTTTTGACAAATTGTCCCTGGCCTTACTGGGATATGATCATTTCTTCGCATGGGTGCACTTCTAGGCTCTTTGGACCATCTATTCCACCAAAAGTCATCTGCACTTTTCTAGTGATGTTGTTCATCCCTTACCCTATTTTCGTGCTGCCCTACTCCGGTCTCTTCAAGATTGCTATGATCTTGGCAAGCTTTCTCTCCAGCAGTTTGAAGAACTTTCCCAATTTTTTTAGTTCGTTCTCATACTTCCACCCACTTCGGGTGACTAGGACTGTACAATTTACTATTTAATATAAACAATGGTTTCACAAAAAAAAAAAAAGTTGTGTGTGTGTGTGTGTGTGAGAGAGAGAGAGAGGGTCTCTGTACAGTGATCTCTGCAATTATGGCGGCCGTTTATGAAAGGAAAAGGAATCAAGAAACCAAGAAAAGACATTTTGAAGTCAACTCACGAATGCTCCATCAAAATGAAGATGCTCAATTCGTCTATGATGTGGTGCATGATGAGTTTGAAAATATTCAGAGAACCTGGGATAGGCATGTACCTACTCTCAAATACAAACTCAAGTTGCCTTCTGTGGTCTCGCCAATCAGAAAATATTCGCAAAACGCAATCATAGTGTTCTTTCCGGGTAGAATGCCCACGGCAAGTGATGTTGCACAATGGCTTCAGTCTTTACTGGGTGGAAATTATGTGGAGGGAGTGTACTATGCAGATTAAGGATTTTATGAAGTGCTGCTCATTGAAAATCAATATAAGCTACAGATGCTGGAAAAATCACCATTGTACTTTGGAAATCAAATGGTGCATATCTTATCGTGGACGCCCACGAAAGATTATCAAGGACTCATCAAACATAGATGCCCAATATGGGTGGAAGTAGTCAACTTTCCTAATTACATGCGAGAAGATTTGCCTGGGCTTGCTGCTTCTCTTGGTACAGTCATTTGCCCACCTCGTCCTTCAGGTAATAGGAACAGGTTTTGTATACTTTGGGACACGACTCAACCCACGCCCTCATCCATTGTAGTGGAAGTAGATGAGGCCCATATGGGTGAAGCTTATTATGAGTTGAAATGGGGTGTTATTGCTGCTGCATGTTACGCGCGTGGTAAATTTGGTCATATAGCCACTCCATGTACCACTATGTTGCATCCTCCACCGCCTGCTACGGTCTCACAATCAACATCAAATGTCAATGTGAAAGTTCAGACACTTCCTGTAGAGGGCAAGCAAATAAGGCCAAAAAAAAAATAGCCTCATCTCTTGCAAATGCAAATGTATCGTATTCACAAGCTGTGCAAAAAGGAAAAGAAAAGGGGAAAAAAAAATTGGCAAATGATGGCTGGCACACCCCTAAAAAACCAGTGCCGTAGCGTAGGCAACCAATGCCGACACCAAACTAGGCCCTGGATGCTTCCTCCTCGCACATGGCTGCGTCAAATTTGCAAAATAATATTGTGGGCAAGAAGTGGGAACAAATGGTGGAGCTGCATAGAGCACAGACTCTTATGAAAGTGCAAGAGATGAAATTGCTAATGTAGACACATGAAAATGAAATGCAAGAAAATATGTTGCACAATGATAATGGGGAACACATGCCAATGGCAAATGCCTGAGCAAGCTGTGTCATCTACTTCCTTGTACATATTTCTCATGGTAGTCCCTCTTAAATGTTTTACGTACAATGTCAATGGCCTCTGTGATGCAAATAAATGGAGGCGTTTTTGGTGCTATGTAAATATGCTGAAACCAGATATAGTTTGCTTGCAAGAACATAATCAGAATGAGTTCGTAGGGCAAGTAGGTCACTTTGTTGGTTATGGCATCTTTTATGCAAGCCTGGGTGCATATTCAGGGGTTCTCTTGTTGGTCAGACATGAGTTACAACCGGTTTTAGCACATAATGACCCGGATGATGGTGGTTCAATCCTTGAATTAACGCTGAGATGTATGAGTTTGCAAAGCTTCCATTGCCCACAAACCCTAACAGTAGGTTCTTGTGGGCCAACATTTGTTATCAGAGCAAGGGGTGCTTTTAGGGCTCTTGGTATTTTAAGGTTTCTGCTAATTTTAGGGTTTCTGCTAAGAATGTGCCCAAACCTTTCATACGGCATACATAACAGCACACCTCGAATCTGCCTATCCAGACAAAATCAGAAAACCCTAATTTCAGAACTGTACGACCAAACCCTAATTTCTTCACACGTGTGTTTGCCTTGCTCTATACATCATCTCTGAGAAATCTGAACCTGTTTGGAGATGGTCATATAGTTCCACACAAAATTAAAGCTGCAAAAGTTACCAGAATTTGGGGCTTTTCTAATTTGGGGTTCTTGATCTTCTAGGCAGTGGTGCCTCTCCCGTTTCCCTGCTCTCCATCATGCAGCTGCCTTTTCTTTCTTTGCCTTCCACTATTCTGTGTCCGCCTGCCTCCCCTCCTACCGCCTTTCTATGGCCACCTGGTCCCCACCTTTCTTTGTCCCCTCCTATCTGTACCTTGCACCCCCCCCCTCCCGCGCCCCCCCAGTTAGCATTGTTTTTCAGCATCTGGTTTCACCCCCTCGGAACACTCCATGGCAGCCGCTCCATCTTTTCCTACCAAGACCGTCCTTCATTGCCAATTTTCTGAAGCAGCTGTCCAGCTCTTGTCAACCAATGTGGCCTCTTTGCAAGCCTCTTCTTTGGTCTGCAAACTCATCAGAATCCGACTGGCCAATGGCTCGATTCGGGAGCTCCTGCAAACTGCTTTGATTAGCGAGCAAGGTTGGATCTCCGACATCCAGTTTCTAGGGAACAGCTATGTCCAGGTCCAGGTGGATTTTGACTCTGTCACCTTGGTGGACTGGGTCCTGCTGAAAAGCCCCATTGTGTTATGCAGTGCTCAGAAGTACTTCGCTGGATGGCACCGCCGTTTTTTGCCCAACTTTGATCCCCTAGCATTTTCATCAGGCTTCCTGGTGACAGTTTGCTTCCTAGGCCTTCCCAAAGAGTACTGCAACCTCCTCCATGCGCAAAGCAGCACAATTAGACAGTTCATTGAGACCATCTAGATGACAACTCCGACGGTCTCGATTGCAGTGGGTCTCCTGTCCATCAAGGTGCTCATAGCCTCACTAGAAAACCCTCCTAGTTTGTCTTCATTCATCGCCTCGACGGCTCTCATTTTTAGTAGAAGATCAACTTCTCTGGATTCCCCGGACCATGCGTGACTCCGCCCCAGACCCCTCCTCAGGCAAGAGTGACTAATCTGTATCCCATGCTCACCCTCCCGCCCCTGAGCACAGAGCTGCTCCTGGCCTCAGCAGACATCTGAGGACGCTCCTCACCTTCCTCCGGTGGCAGGTCAGAGACCTCGCTAGTAGGCTCGTTGGCATCAGGGCCAAGTTGGCGACCCCCACCCATTGGCCTTGGCACCCTAGGCCACGTGCAACGTAGACAACAGTCACCTGGCACAAGTTTCGACATGGGCCTCGAGGTAATGGTTCCCACTGAAACTATACTTGCATTTACCTCAGGATCCAAACACAGACTCGTCAGGAGATTTGGCGGCCAGTTGGCAACCCCCGCCCATTGGCCTTGGCACCCCACGCGACGTGCAACGTGGACAACAGTCACCTGGCACAAGTTTCGACATGGGCCTTGAGGTAATGGTTCCCACTGAAACCGTTACTTGCATTTACCTCAGGATCCAAACACAGTTGTCAGGAGATTTGGCCGGCTAGTTGGCCACCAGTTCTGTTCCAGTGGGGCCTTTCTCTTCGGACCTTCCTTCCCAGCGTGTGGAGGGCCTGCAGTCTCAGGTTCCTCCCCAGTTGGCCCTCTGGTGGGGGTCCGGCCCTCCTGCTCCTCCCTCCCCCCCTACCCCGCCGGCCGCCTCCCTCACCCCTCCATCCTCTCCTATGCCAACTTGCTGCACACACACCCCCCCTTCCCCTTCTTCCTGGGCCCCCGCCTTGCCTCTTCACTCCCACTGGCCTCTCGAAGCTCCGATCCTTCGCACACAGGTCTGGTTCCCCGCCTTGTCCAGAGATACTCTGACCGCAGTGCACATGATTATTGCTGCTTCTTCACTAGCAGCCCTCCCGCTGGAGTCTATTGGAGGCCCCCCTCGGATCATGGGGCATCGGTGGACTACTACTACATCCGGTGCCTGCCGGTGGAGTCGAGCTTATTCATTGAGATGGTGGCCCCTCTCCGTGTCTGTGTGATCCTTCAGCATTCTTGTCCCACTCCTTCAGATGTAAGAGCCTTCAACTTTTTATGCACTACCCTCCAA
Organism: Cibotium barometz; assembly: GCF_041138505.1. Taxonomy (NCBI): domain Eukaryota; kingdom Viridiplantae; phylum Streptophyta; class Polypodiopsida; order Cyatheales; family Cibotiaceae; genus Cibotium; species Cibotium barometz. The sequence goes on along the minus strand of NC_141056.1, from coordinate 24,860,749 downwards.
GTATTGTAGGGGGGGACCAACTTTTTATGCGAAAGCCCCTGATTCTCCTCTGGCTGCGATTGGGACTGCGACTCAGTTGCCTCGGCCATTAGGGTTCAAGTCAGCGACTTCTCTCACCTTTTTGGCGACCTTCGCCTGAATGACACCATTAGCTAGGGCTGGCAGTTGGCCAGGATGGAGCTGGATAGGTCCGGCTGTAGGATAGAGGATGGATCCACTGAGAGAAGGGATTGAGATACACCTCTTCATCTTCCTCCATGTCAGCTTCTGCATGACCTAGGATTACAGTTACATACAATCTCGGTTGGGCCCGGGTGGAGTGGGCCTACTTGGATGGGTGGATTCGCGTCCACTTGGAGTGTTTTCGTACTTTGTGAGCCGAGCAGGACTCGAGCCGAGTCGACAGCTTCTCCGTGTAGTCATGCAGATACCATCTTGGAATATCCGAGGCCTTGGGGGTATCAATTGCTGCAGGCAGAAGATGGCTGTCCGGGAGGAGGTTCAGCACGCCTTGGTGGGTGGTGACAGACATCCTATTCATCCAGGAGCAGCATCTCACAAAACGGGTTGAATTCGACGCCTGAGAAGATTCTCCCAGGGAGCAGTTACATTTTTTGGTCTCCCGCACGGATCCCCAGGGGAACGAAGGTGGAGTGTGTATCTCTGTGAGGAGCCAGCTTCTGGCCCAGGTAGTGGATTATTCTAGCATTATTACTCTTGGCGGAGCACCATGGGCCATCCTATCTCTTGGGGAGATCCGTATTGGCCTTCTCAACATCTATGCCCCCCAATGAGGTTGCAGACCGCAATGTTAATCTCCATAGCTGATGGTTTGCTAACCCTAAAGATACCCACAGGTCAGCCCTTAATCTGACAAACAAATCCCTCTTAGGGGTGATATGTCTAGAGGCACCGCTATCAAAAAACCATATGAGCTCTTTCTCACCAACACTAAGAGACACATGATCATGTGAAGCATCATAGCAACATACCAAAAAAGCCCAATAATCTTGCACAAGCTGAATAAACTTTGCATGCAGAAGTCTGAGAAGAGTCCACACAGCCAAACCAGATTCTGTCTTCTTCTCCTTGGCCTGTCTCTTCTTGCACTCACAAATGCAGTGCCTCGGCTTTTTACAATAGTGACACTTGCCCTTCTTCTTGGACTGACCTGCAACACTCTTTGCTTGCTTGATTGCTTGATTGCTTGCTTGATTGCTGTCCAGAATCAGCTTTTGATTGAAAATAGCCATCCTTAGCCTTGCCTCGCCTTTGTCATTGGCACAAAGGCTTGGTCATTGCCATGCTGCATGGAAGACTTATTCTTCCTCGTTTGTTTCTCCTGCAACAACAAACCCACCAAGTCCTCAAACTGTAGGGGTTGTGGGTTACCCCTATGAGACAAAATAAGAGAAGTGTGGAAATTTAGATAGGACTCTGGCAATGACTGTAATGTCCTGGATACTAGTTCCTTTTCAAGAATGACCTCATCAATATTAAGTAGCTTCTCCCGAAGATCTTGAATCTTCGTAAGATGATTGTGCATACTGACACCTTCATGCATATCCAGGTTCTCAAGTTCTTTCTTGAGATAGGCTACCTTGGCCTCATTTTATACCTGATACATAGTTTCCAATACATCCCATGCATGATGTGAACTCTTGCATGACCGGATATGTGGAATATTTGACCTCTTGAGAGACAAAGAGATCAAAGCTATGGCCTTGGCATCATGTACATCCATCTTTTCTGTTCTCGAGTGGCAGGAGCAGGTGCTTGAGCCTAAGCCTACTAAGCACCTCTACCCAGAGTTGGAGGTGCAATGTTTGTAGGACAGCCACAAACCCTTAGTATTGAGCAAGTTCATGACCATAAAACTCTACAATGAGTAATTGCTCCCATCAAGTTTGTCCTCTTAGGACAAAACATCAAATACATCTATTGTGTTCTGTGCCATTTTGCAAAATGCACAACTCACAAGAGCTGACAAGAGGCACATATATCCTATATGCAACCCAAATATGCACTTATGTGCACTGCTAGGCACAATGAGTACAAACTACCACCAAATGCAATCAACTGTACTTGTCCTGCACAAACCTATTGCAAGAAACTTAAGGAAAGAGTGGGAAAAGCCTCGATTTCACACAGATGTAATTTGTCGACATCGGAATAGTGTTATGTGTAGATAGTCAGGGGATGCGGGGGATGGAGGAGCTGCACGAAGGAAGAAAGGAGGGAGCTGCTCAGGGGGGCACACGCAGGAGTTCAGGCTTTCGTATGGCAGATCATTCAGTTCATTCATTGAAAAAAGAAAAACAAAATAACTAAGTCAAAACACACGCATTTTTTAGATGAATCATAACCAAAAAGCTCATCTTAATAATACGTTTAATTGGACATACAACTGGATGTGAATGCAATATCGCAAGAGCCCGGGCTTGAGCACGATTGTCCCCCTCCACTTCTGGTGCCATTAGAGTACCACGGTTCTGCAATTACAAATAAGACGTGAGCATGCAAGGAAAATTTAAGCCCTAAAAAGCCAATGCAGACCGTTAGAAATCTTACATCTTCCAAGAAGTGGCATAGACCATGCAACTTGACAAGGAACACAAAAACTTGCACATTGAAGGCAGATCCCAATCCCTCCACCCTTGCGGGAGTAAACAACCTAGGTTCTTGGAGAATAAAAACAACCCGTCGGCCCAAGTCCGCACCCCTTATTGCAGTTGGTCATCAGGGTTGGAGGCTTGAGCTTCATGACTTGCAGGCTCCTATTGCATGGGTAATTAAGATGGGGTTGGGGCTACAACTCAGCAATAATACCAAGAGGAAAGTGCCCAACACATTTGGTTTGACAAATAAAATTTGACTTCACCTTGGCACAACAATTTGCACCTGTACTGGAGTCTGGAGAGTACCAGAAAGAGATTCTGCTAACATGTAAAGCAATGCTGGACAAGGCATCTCTTAATTTGCAGCATTTGATTTCTCCCAACAGTTTGCACCTATTCTAGAGTATACCAGACTGATGCTTTATAGTAAAAGTTATGCAAATCTGGACATGGCTTTCAAGTTTTCCTTTTCCATATTCTAGTATATTGCATCTTGTATATCAACAAGCGGCTTTGAGAAAAGCACATTGGAGGCTTTTCAAGCTTCGAATTGTTATGGAGGCCCAGCTGCAGCTGAAAAGAAAAAGAGAGAGGTTGTGCTCAGTGGTAGAAAAGGAAAGGTAATAAAGGAAAATGTGATGCTTGTATGAAGTTTTTGAATTGTTATAGGCAATGGTTGAGTACTCGATTTTTAGGTGTTGAATATCTTGGATATGCTGCTTCAAACAAAGAGATGGGTGAAAGTTTCGAACACAAGTATGTGCATGTATAGTCATTGTCACAATGGGAGTTGGATTGACTGTCTAGAGGTCAAGTTATTGTGCATGAAAGGGATCTTTTTAAATAGCATATAAGGCAAGGAATGAGGCATCTCCTGCTAATCCAGGAGTGAATAAGGATTCGGGGTCTCAAGGAAAGAACTATAAGATGTAAACTCTTGCCTCGACACCATTGCTTTGAGTGGGTTGAGGCCTTGGCTTCTTTAGTTATGTTAACAAGATCTAAGCACCTAGGAGAGGCCAGTCGTAAGAGGCCCCTATGGATGTAGGCTTGGATGAGCTATAGGATGGCATGGAAGGTGAAGATGGTTGTCTAAATACTCATGTGATTTATACCTTTTATGGTTTTTTGGTTTTGGTTGTTGTTTATTCAACAATGGTAGCAAACAGTCATTCATTTTTTACACAAAGTTATGACTAGGGATGGCCTGGTCTCTGAATATCTGTGTATTCCCCCGTGTCAGCTGGCCGAACCGGCTGCCCAGGTGAACCCACCACTGCACAGCCTAGCCACCCAAGTTGGGGAGCCCAACTGGCTGGTCTGCACCGGCCAACCAACATGTTTGTCATCCCAAAACAGGGCTAGTTTTTTCACATGTATCCTGCTTCCCCTTTCTATAAGCAGCCCCTTTTGCGTCTTCACACTTTCACACTGCACCTCCTTGCTACTTACACTGCACATAAGAGCATGCATCAAATACCTGGTTTAGTGATATGCTTCGAAGAATCGCATTTACTAAGTTTCCAGCACCGTCGCGAACAGCCATTTTCCCAAGCTTCACAGTCTGTCATGTGGAGAAACCACAAAAGGTATCAGAACATACTTTACCTGGCTTTCGTACAAGAAGTTCTGTAAAAGTTAATCATTACTCTCATCTTCTACTAAGCAGTTCGTGAGATGCAAAAGCCTCTACAGCACTTGTAAAGGTGCCGCTTTAAAACTGTTTCTGTAAAAGCTTTTAAGCAGCATTCTTTGAAGGAGCTTGTAAAGTAGGATAGAACAAACCACTTGTTGCTTCTCACATTGTGTACCTCATTTACGGCAGCATGGGGTGGAGTGTCTGTTTTCACAAGCTCGTATACTCCAAGACGCAAGATCTGTTAAAGAGTACAAAGTGCTACTTTGAAATCATAGACAAGTAAAGAAAAAAAGAGTTGAGTTCTTTCCAATGTATTGCTAAGCCCTATTTCATATCCTTTGAGTGTGCAGTGACGAATGAGACCGTGAGCTTTGCCTAGTGCTTTTTGGTCATTGTCTTTAACCAATGGCTGAAAACACCACATCTTCTGGGACAAATATGTTTTGAAGAGTTGAAAGTACAGAGATGGCACAGCAATGCCTTTACAAAGCATGAAATTATTGCACGAATACTACCTGCTAACTTTTGCTGAGAAGGAAGATCCTGGACAATGGAGGGTGGCCAATGTAAAGGTTCATCTGTACTTTCACAGGCTGTCAGAGAAGCAGTTTATCCAAGTGGGCATGACATTTGGATAAAAGTTCACTTATCACATGCATTTTAAGGTACCTATAAGAGCAGGGGCCTTATGACACGCATTTAAGTCATCTATGGAGCAGCTGTATGTTTCATTCCGCAGGTTGCATGTGCGGATGGAGATAGCGAAGGGCACAGACAGCTTCAGGCATGCATGATAAGTACAATCGAACAAGTAGAAACAGAGAAACAAGCTATGATCCATTGCTAAGCATCCTATGTGACTGGAGGCCACTATTAAAGCCTATTGTTTTCTCGAATAGGCATTTGGTCTTCCACTGTCATCACAAGAAACAGGACTACAGAAGTGTGGCTCTCTGCTTGCATCAGCTATGCACACAAAGAGAGACTCTTGCAACAGCACACTAGCTTAACATGGGTGCTTGCGGAAGCATGTTTATGAATTGATTGATTGTGATTAGCGCCTAATCAGTGATTAACCCCATGCACAACAAATTGCTTCTTCTTCATGCTCAGTACACAGTACAAAAAGATGACATAATCTACTATGTATTCCTAACATGAAGTATATACAATGCTGAATAGAGGTACTCAATGGTAGCACTGCTCTTGGGCTCTCAATGATGACTGACTGATCAATGAATCATAGTAGCAACAGAACGGGAACGGGAACGGGAATGGGAACGGAACGGGAGCACCACCAGGGGAACGGGAACGGAAAAAAGGGGGAATGGGAACGAGGGGGGACGGAAACAAGGAACGACCTAGATAATTCCTAGAAATGACAATAAATCTTAACATACCATGCTCATTTATATAACCAAATCAGAGACACACTAAAGTCTAGTGCACCACACAATTTGCATGGCTAGATACTAACACTGAACAGATCTCACAAGTCAAAATAAATTAGCCCACATCATACATGACATAAGTGACAAAAAGCACAAAATGTGGCCCACGGCCTAGATAAAAGAAACAACCCAAGTCCAAAGTCCAAGCCTCAAGGTGACATGCAAATAGTAAGGAGATATCATGCATGGCTACTGCCAGTGATGCCATCAAGGAGACTATCATCTATGTCATCCAAGAAAGCCATATCATCAAGACCAACATCTGCAGCATCCAAATCTTCAACCCCATCCTGACCAGGATCTGCAAGTCCATGTGTCTCCTCATCATCCAAGGACTCCTCATCAAGCAATATAAACTTCTCTGGTTTGGGAGAAGCCATAGCACCAAGCAAGCGCAAATTAGCACTTACAAAAATCAAGTCATTGACTTGTTTTGTCCCAAATTTATTCCTCTTCTTGGATGCGACATGGCCGAGCACACTCCATAGTTGCTCAATCGGAGAGGAGCTTGCACCTTGAGACAAGATCCTTACTGCCAATGATTGAAGCTATGGTGTACGAACCCCATAATCCTCCCACCATAAAGCAGTCCCTATCTTAAACCTCTCTCTGTGCATCAACCGATCCAAACCTTCCCAACTTGCTGTGATAAAATCCAAGTTGATCTTTCACCAACCTTCGTTTATCTGCATCACGAACCTGCCTAGAAAGCACTGTCTCCCAACCATCCATCACCTCATCATCGGCCTCTTGTCCACATCCTTGGAACTCGGGATCCAAGACATACGCAACACCATGCATAGGAGAATGATAACCATTCCATCATGCTTCACATAATTCTCGAACCTCTGCATAATTCTCATCAGACAAGCCCATTTTCCCTATTTTCTCGATCATTCAGTCAGCCCCCTCATAAACCTTGCCAATGCATGGCTATCGTCCATCTGCAATCCGCATCAAGCGCATGATCTGCTTCATTACAGCATTGATAGTGTTGACTTCATCCCAAAATGTGAAGTCCATGATTTCTGCAAATTCAGGCAAAAAATTGAATAGACTTTCAAAGTTAACCATTACAAAGAAATGAGTCCTTTTTCTGTCTATTGTTTAATGGGGAGAGACTGTGCAGAGTCCAGACTATGACATATGTAATTTTTAAAAGACCAAAAGTTCAAACAGAGAAAGAGAGAGAGAAGAGAGAGAAAATCTTGCTGCCTTGTCTTGTAAAGTTGTAAGTTGTCACTAAACAGTTAAACTTGACCACTCGCAGGCTTGTACCACGCACAGTGTACTAGTGTTGTAGACTTGTAGTAGAGTGTAGTGTACAGTGTACACGGTAAGGGCTAAGGCCTGGGGCAACTCAGGACTGGCTATAGCACGCTGCAGGTCGACTAGACCGGCTGGCTGGTACACAGCAGTACAGGCAGGCGCGCGACAACAGTACAGGCAGGCTGTAGGCGGGCGACAGCAATACGGGCAGGCTGCAGGTGGGTGAAAGGCGACAACAGTACGGGTGAAATTTGGAAAAGCGGCGGGTGAAAGGCGACAGCAGTACTACGGGCAGTACTTTTCTCTCTTTTTTTTAAAAAAAAGTCACGTCATCGTTCCCACGTGGCGGAACGGCAGCCCACTCACATTTCCCTCGTATTCCACTCGCATTTCCCTGGCGTTCCACGGCCGTTCCACCTCCTGGTCGTTCCCGACCCATGTTTCCATCGTTCCCTTCATGCTAGCAATATAGGGGAACACGTTCTAGCGTTCCCCATGGGGGGAAACGGGATTCCCCTGCTAATATGCAATGAATGAATATGACTAAGGCCTAGACTCCTATTTCTGGTGTCTAATGTTGGTGAGTTGGCTACCAACTCTACCAACGCTAATAATAATATCCAACTAAGTGTGTTGTAACATGCGGAAGCTTAGTGGAAGAATCGATAGCTTCAATGCTCAGAATTCAGCAATCATTCACGACAAATATAACGCACAACATAGAAGAAGATGTGCAGAAAATAGAGAGAGAGAGAGAGAGAGAGAGAGAGAGAGAGAGAGAGAGAGAAGAAAGAAAGAAAGAAAGATTTTATTAACGTCTTCCAAAAGACCGAACTCGGCCTATGAGACAAATCAGTGTACCTGTATGGGGTATCCTCTGTCATCCCAACAAAATGAAAAAGTACTGAACTAAAAAGCTGAATCTGGGTGTGCAGTAAGTACAATGAGTGGGGGAGGGGATGGAGCTCTACTACTAGGAGAATGCAAAGCTATATGCATGGAGTATACAATCATGATATGCAGCCTAGCTAGCTCCATCCTGTACCGTACTGGGGGTATAAAATGGTATACATCAATGAAGGGGGTGTCCACAGCAACCTGAAGAACATGCTTGGGTCTGCTCTCAAGCGATCCAGTTGCTCCGCACCCTCTCTGTGGAACTGAGCTTTGATCTCTGTCATCTCTCTCTGGTATAGGCGTGGTGTCCGAAAGCCAGATGTCCTCTGTCTCCTGCGGGCTCTGAGTGTCTCTGCTCTTTGGAGAGTAACTCCCTGCTGTGTAGGGGCTGGGAGTGGGGTGGATCTCTAAAAAAATGTAGTAATCTGTGTCTATCGCCCCCCCTCTGGAGCTGTCTGAGCCTGTAATGATGTCTCTCTGTGACGCTGTATGTCTAGAATGAATCTCCCCAATATGCGCTGGTCTGCTGCCTCAAAGAGCTGGTGTAGGGAATGTGGATCTCTGAATAAAATGGGATCTCTCTCTCTCATGGCTGTATATGCATAATACATATGCATACATAATGCTCCTCACTCTCCACCTCCTCTCTGCAGCACAATCTGCATACCCTCTCCTCTCGCGGGATCCGTGCTGCTCTGCCAGTCTCGATCTCCAGTCGATGTGATGAGACTCTAAGCTGACCAATAGCTACTCAGGAACCGTGTGGTAAAAAGCCCTCCATGTATCTAGGCCTCTCTATAAATCCATCATCAGTGATACTCATGAAGTGATCTCTGTAGTAGTACATCTTCGGTGGAAGAGGCTGTGTAGGCAATATCCATGTCGCTCGTGTATAGAGCTGCCATAGGTCCTGTCTCAATACTCTGTTCCTCTCACTATGAGAGAGACGGATATGTGGTGCATCCCTGTCATACTGGAATGGTGGTAGATGATCCATGTCTAGGCCATGCTGTGAGAACCAATGTGTGACCTGTGCATACCATGATCCTCTGTCTCCTGCCTCAGCCAGCTGTCTAGATGCCTCAAAAGCTCTGTATGACAATCTGTCCTGTGGCATCTCTTTGAATCTGTCTAGCAGGCATATAGTCTGGAATATGGCCTCTACCATCATAGGAGGCGCAGCAAACTCTGCTCGGATAATGTCATGAGGTACTGACGGTTTGCTGCGTATCATGCATGCCATCATGAGGGCCTGTGGTCTCTCTATCTGTGTCCACCAATGGGTGGCAAGGCCTGGCGCCCACACCGCTGCTCCATACATCAATGCCGGTGTGACTAATGTGTCAAATGGCCACCCCTTCGTCCGGGGCTCCTGAAAATGTGCTTGGTGGCACTGTCTCTCTAGCTTAGCCAATGCTGCATATCCCCGTGTCAATCTAGCTCTGGCTGCTGAACCCATGGTGAAGCGTGTGGCTGCTGCAGAGAAGGTAACCCCTAGGTACACATATGATGTCACCACCTCCACGTGGCGTCCAGCGAGAGTGAATGTCAGCTGACTATTGCCCTGTCTCGATGTATGAAAGACCATAACCTTGGTTTTCCCAAGGTTCACAGTAAGACCCCTCTGTGTGCAGAAATCATCGAGTGCATGTAGATGCTGCTGTAGACCTCCTGGAGACTCAAACACTAATACAATATCATCAACATAAAGCATAATATGTACTGAGATACCTGCTAAATCAACTCCATCTCCGCCTTCCCGTGTAATGAACTCAGCCACCTCATCAATGTATAACCCGAATAGCGTGGGGGAAAGTGGGCATGCTTGCTTTACACCAATGGTGCTAGCAATAGTCTCGGACATACCTCCTGGGCATCTGACTCACCCAAAAACCTGCTCATATAATGCATAGATGACCCATGTCATATCTCCTAGTATGCCAAGAGACTGCAGGCGCTGAAAGAGCCTCTCTTGTGGTACTGTGTCAAATGTCTTGCGGAAATCCACAAAGCAGCAATAGAGCTTTCTCTTCCTCACTCTGGCCTGATCAATCATACATCTCAAAGTGAATACATGGTCAATGGTAGAGAAAGCTCTCCTGAAGCCTGCCTGCCCTGATGAGCGTAAACCTGCTCGCTCAGCATATAAGCTAAGCTCTTGCTCCAACATTGCACCATAGAGTTTGGCCAACACGTGGCCAACCATAACCGTCCTGTAGTTGCTCGGATCGAGCATATCCCCTGTTTTGTGAATCGGCACAATGGTGTGCATCGTCCACTCCGCAGGCAAACCCTCCGCTAGTGCCCTGTTAAACAGGTGTGCAAGAAAAGGAACCAAAGAATCTACTGCATATATGAGATGCTCACCTTGCAGGCCCATATGCTCGGCGGCCCGTCCATGCTGTAGGCGGTGGATATTTTCCTTTACCATCAAGTGGGTAAAGAAGCTAGCTGTGGTAGGGGAAAAAGAAGAAGTGGTCGAGATCGATCGCTGAAGCCTTCGCCCCCCCCTCCCCCCGCTACTCGAGCTGCCTTCGCCCTTCCCCGCCTGCTCGCACCCCCCCTCCCCGCCTTCGAGCCTTCGCCTTTCCCCGCTTGCTCGCACCCCCCCTCCGCGCCCCTCTGCTTTTCGCGCCCCCCCGCCCCCCTGTTTGCGCAGATCACCCCTGCCCGACTGCCCCCGTCTCCTTCACGCCCCCCACTCCGCCCTTCCTCCGCGTCCCGCCTCCCTGCTTGCCCCTGCCCCCCCTCTCACGCTTTTCCCGCCCCCATTCGCTCCCCGCTGCCCTTTTTTCCGCCTCTGTCTTCCGCCCCTTCCCCCCCTCTGTCTTCCGCCCCTCCCCCCTTTTTTGTCTTCCGCCCTCCCCCCTCCTCCCCTCCCCGCTCCGCTTTTTCGTGCAGCTTGGTTCTTGCAGGACCCTCCGTCTTCGCTTCACCCTCGACTCAACTTGAGACTCTGATGGACGTTCCTCCCGCCCCACCTCAGAGGGACTCTTCCGCAGCCCCCTTGCTCGCCCCTGAGGATACCCCCATCAGGCTTTCTCTTTCACCAGAAGAGGAAGCAAGCCTCGCCGCAGAGGTGGAACGCCTCCAGGCACACTCCACCATTTGCCGTATAGTTGGCACTCGCCCCAGCAGAGGGGAGATCCAGGATCTTCTCCAGGCCCGCCTTCTTGCAGATGTGGGCAAGATCCTGGACGTTCAGTTACTGGGCCGCAGACACTACCAGATTGAGTTCGAGACAGCCCAGAGCATGGCCCAGGTCCTAGCCATGAGTCCCCTTGACATCAGGGGCGCTCGGGCCTTCTTCAGACATTGGCAGCATGGTTTTGACCCAGCAGCGGCCGAGCAGGGAGAGCGCCTATTCCATGTCACAGTTTGCTTTCCTGGACTTCGCCGCGAGTACCTTCCGCTAGGATAGGATCATTGGTGGGCTCGATGCTTGAGACTGGCCCCACAGCAGCTTCAGTGGTGGTTAGAGCAGCTGGCCTTCCTTCGGTCAGAGTTTTGGTTCCTGACATCTCCTCCCCTCCGAAGGTCATTCAGTTACCTAGGATAGAAGGGGGATGGATCGATTAGAGAGTGGAGTTTTCGGGGCTCCCGAACCAGTGTTTTATATGCAGGCAGGTCGGCCACCTGGCCAAGGCCTGCCCTCGCAGGAGACCCCGACCTTCACCGCAGCAGCAAACCTCCGATGGCCCGCCCAGCAGGCAGCCTCCGGGACACCTGCTCAGCCCATAGAGGCCTCTGATTGGCAGCCTGGACAGGGGCGCCGTAGAGGGAGATAGCCACAGCAGCATGCCCAGAGACCAGCAGACACAGCCTCAGCATCATTGGGTTCCAGTGAGGAACAGCTTTGCTCCCCTCCAGGAGGAGACCCCAACGCAGACTGAGGGTCAGGAGATGCCAGCACCCCCCCCTTCACCTCCAACCCCCCCTCCCCCGTCCCCCCCTCCCGCCTCGCTTCCACCCTCGTCTCCTCCCGTTCCCGCTCCCACATTTCCAGTCTCTCCTTCCCCACCCCCTTCTCCCCCCTTTCCTCCCCCTCCGCTCGCCTCAGCTCCTCGGGAGGCACTGGCAGTACCCTCGCGTTCACCTGCAGTCCGGCGGGCACTGAGCACCGACCTTGCTCGTGCACCGCAGAGGAGACCTACCATGCCGATTCGTGCTTCACGGATATCCTCTATCCGCAATCGGCTAAGTAGTCTCGACACTAGACAGCGCTCAGAGGCTTTCGACTACTCCTTTACACGCCTTTTTGGAGCGGAGGGCCCCCATGAGCCAGCACCCACCATCAGAGTTCATGTGGTGATACCTCCGGCCCGAGGGGAGGAGCGCTTGATTCAGCGGTAGCCTTCTCCTTCCCTCTTTGCGGCACCAGCGACCGGGAGTGGACTATGGATCTCGCTCTTAGTATTTTGCGGACACAGGCAGTTGAGTTTTCTCACCATGTGAGCGATTTGGAGATGACAGACGTGATAGGCCGACTCTGGGAGTTGGCAAATTTCTTTGATACCGAGAGTGCGGATGCCTCCGGGAATCGACATTTGGTGGTTTGCATAGTGGCAGACCTAGCGCGAGACCCTGGTTATGTATGCATACATGAGGTTTCTCTCTCCGAGCGGGAGGCAGTCGCTATGGGACACAGCCACTGGCGCCTGGTCCGAGACTCTTGCAGCACACCGGGTGGGCAAATTCGTAGCCGCTCGGATGGGGATTACTCTCCATCCAAGCCGCTTGCGAAGGCCCGCCGTATGGCTGAGACAGCCTCCACCTCAGCAGGTCATCCATGAGGATCATCTCATGAAATGTACAAGGCCTTGGCGGTGCACACTATGTACGCTATCGTGGCTGCTTGAGGCAGGAGCTTCAGAGATGCCTGGTTGGGGGCAGTATTGATATTCTGATGATGCAGGAGCACCATTTGAGTGAGAGCGGGATTCGGAGATATGGTTCGGTGATGCCTGGTAGATGGGACACATTTTGGTCTACAGGTTTTGGCCCCTTGGGTGGGCAGGGAGGAGTATGTATGGTCATTGCGGATGTATGGCGGCAGGCCATTGTGGGTCGCGGGGTCATTGTGCCTAGTAGAGCGCAGTATGTTATTCTGAGGATGCACGATGAGCACTTTAGTGTGCTCAATGTCTGTGCGCCCAATCATGCTAGTGCCAGAGCAGAGTTCTAGACCCTTGTTACAGATGCATTGCCCAAGGCCGCACATTGGTGTGTCGGGGGAGACTTCAACATGCTTGAGGACCCGGCCGATAGGGTGGGAGGCAGCCATGTTACAGTGCACGGCACGGAGCTTGCAGCTTGGGAGCGATTTTGTATGACACTGAGGATCACTGATGCATGGCAGCATGAGGCTTTCTCCCGTTCTCAGGACAGTCTTAGTTTTTCTTGGTCGGATCGCCGACAGGGAGGGACTAATCTATCACGGATTGATCGCTTCTATGTGGGCAACAGGTTCGGGGAGCGTGGTGGCTCCGTTGGCATTCTCGTTGGCACCTCTTTTTCCGACCATGCGCCAGTTATTTTGACACTTGAGGAGAGGACACGGTAGACCAGCTTGCAGTTGAGGATCCCAAAGAGGATACTTACAGACCCGAGTCTTTTTGAGGACATTGAGAGGATATGGCATGATAGCCAGAGCTCTGACCTGGATGCAACAGGCCAGTGTGCCCAGGGACTCATCTAGCTCAGCTCTTTTTTGCACGCTACAGCCTTGACACGGCTGGGAGAGACACGAGAGCGGGAGCGTCGCTTGAGACATAGCCTTGCTTCGCTCCAGCGTCTTCAGGAGCAGCTGCCTACATGTGAGTGGGTGGCGTCCCAGCTGAGCCAGGCACGCCAGGAGGTTAGAGAGGCAGAGGAGCAGAGACACGAGTTCTACTATCATCCCCAGGCCTCTCAGTGGACGCAGCTTGGTGATAGAGTGACTGGGGAGTTTTTTGAGATCACCGGACCCCGCCATGCTTAAGCAGGAGTACGCCAGCTCAGGAGGCAGGACGGATCGTTAGCCACTGAGCCCGGGGAGATTAGAGCTATTGCCACTGAGTTCTATAGAGACCTGCTTTCAGCGGAGCCAGCCACAGAGGCACGTGATGCTTGCAGACAGACTGTGTGGGCCCATGTGCAGAGGAGGGTCACAGATCGTATGTGCACAGTTTTGGGTGAGCCCCTTTCAGAGGATGAGCTTGTTGAGGCTTTGAGGGTCCTTCCGCGTCATAGTTGCCCTGAGGAGGACGGATTGATGCCTGCCTTTTTTATGCGCTATTGGGACCTTTTGGGGCCAGGCCTCCGCAGGGGTTTTCAGTATGTTTTGGACACTGGGGTGATGCCACAGAGCTTTTCAGAGGGCTTGATCTTTCTTATCCCCAAGGGGGAGGGAGTGTCAGATGATATTCGGCATTGGAGGCCTATTACGATCCTCAATACTGTCTACAAGATCCTAGCAAAGGCCTTGAGTTTGAGGATCCAGCCCTTCCTTGGGGATTTGATTCATGCTACCCAGACAGGATTCGTCAAGGAGCGCAGTATCCTTGACAACATTTTCACCTTCTGGGAGGCGACGGCCCGAGCTAGATTTCTCGGTGAGGACTTGGTCGTTATGCTTCTCGATTTTGAGAAGGCATACGATAGAGTCGATTGGGGTTTTTTAGAGGGCACTATGCTTCGCCTGGGTTTTGAGCCAGACTAGATTCGAGGAGTGGCGGCTCTATATTCCACGGCTCGTAGCCAGGTGTTGATGGCAGGAGGACGGGGACCGAGTTTTGAGTTGACCAGATCAGTCCGTCAGGAATGCCCTCTCGCTCCGTTCCTTTTTCTTTTCTTTGCAGACACTATGAGCATGTATCTGACAGCAGAGGAGGTTGGTTTGAGAGGACTCTAGCTTCCAGTCCGGGGTGAGGACCTGCTCGATTCTGAGTTTGCTGATGACACGGGATTGTTTCTGCATGGCCAGGAGGCCAATCTACAGAGGGCAGAGCAGTCGCTACAGGTTTTTGGTGTGGCTTCGGGAGCATTGATCAATTGGCGCAAGACAGTGGCTTTTTGGATCAGTAGCGCTCCCGCTCCGGCATGGAGCCCAGACCCGGGTTTTAGATGGATTCCTCCTGGCACAGCAGTGCGGTATCTGGGATGCCAGATTGGACTTGATTTGTCACCTGAGCAGCAGATCGCCCCGCTTCTTCTGAGCATTCGGAAGAAGCTTTTATATTGGAGTACAGCTCGGCTATCCTTGGCTGGGAGGGTGGTGGTGACAAATCAGGTGCTTTTAGCGACTATGTGGTATATCACGTCTTGCTGGATTTTCTCGAGCTCTTGCATCAGCCAGGTACAGAGGCTAATCAAGAACGTTCTTTGGTCTGGGCGGGATGGTTAGCCGGCCCGGGCTAAGGTTGCTTGGGCAGTTATTACTCTTCCACTGGCCCAGGGGGGCTTGGGCATTATAGATCCAGCTGATCAAAGTAGAGCCTTGTTGGGGAAGCTTTTTGTTCGGGGGCCGCTTCCAGGCGATAAGCCTTGGAAGGAGCTTCTTTTTCAGCGGCTGCAGGCTAGAGCTCCCCCAGTAGGGGGCCCTTGGGCACCAGAGATTCGGTGGATCTTCACAGAGATGAGGAGGACAGGCCTCAGTAGAGGATGGGAAGACAAATTTGCCTTGAGTATCCTGCGAGCTTGGGAGATGCTGAGACCGGGGCTTTCTCAGAGACCTCCCACTTGTGATGAGGAGCGGGCCAGACAATCGCTTATCTCGAGCCCCACGGTACGCACAGAGCAGATACTGGGTTCTCGGCCTCGTCTAGCCTAGGGACCATTGGCGGCAGGCCCAGCACGCAGTTTTGGAGATTGGCAGGCCTTTTGCAGTCTCCCGGAGGAGATCCAGGCGGAGAGGCTAAGTCACTTCAGAGGGGGGCTGATTATGAGGGATGACATTCGGGAGGCACTCACTGAGGAGTGGTTCACGCCTTTCGAGCCAGCCGCCCCACGGTGGATGGGAGCCTTTACACAATTGGAGATCCTGATTGCTGACAGAGCTTGCACTGAGGATGGTAGATGCCTCTACTATGAGATACAAGATGAGGGCAGACTTCAGAGAGTGGAGGCGGAGTCGCCTTTGGTTGCAGAGTGCATCTTTCAAAGGATACGGGTAGTGGCCGCCGCTTTTCAGAAGTGGCATATTGATCCAGACCCTGCAGATGTGGACTCTGATTGGTGCATATGGGCATATGCTACGCGCCCCTTGGCCCGGCACGAATGGGACCCTGGCGAGTACGAGTGGCATGACCCTTATGCGTCCCCCGAGGCCATAGAGATCACCTTTTTTTAGTACACTGTTCGGTTGGGGAGGCATATTTTGACTTCGAGGAGGATGGTCTCTCCAGCTGCATCGGAGCATTGGCGGCTACAGGGACTCTCACAGGAGTTCCTGGAGGATTTTTGGACCAGGCTCTGGGCTAGCAGACAGGCACGCAGGATCTCGGCTTTCCAGTGGCTGGTTGCCCACAGGGGCTCTGCAGTTGGCACCTGGCTCGTCTACAGTGGCCTTCCGCCAGCCTGCGTCCGTTGCGGCCACCCATTGGAGACACAGAGACATTGCCTATGGGACTGTCCACAGGCGCAGCAGATTTGGCTGAGGATGCTGCACATTTTGGCCCCCCTCTCTCCAGAGGCCATGTATACGTGGGGAGCCCCTGCTTGGTCGACTTCGTCAGTGCCAGCTCTAGGATACGAGACGGAGCAGGACAGCCAGGCCATCAGATTCATTGGGGGCCAGCCTCGCCTTGTTCCTGCACTGGATTTCTCGACAGCCGACTGGACACAGGAGAGGGATTTACGATGGGAGCTCCTCAGCAGCCTCACCATATGATTCACCTGGAGAGCCAGTTGTTTCACGGCCTTTGAGGGGAGACTGGAGCCACCAGAGAGACTGTTCGGGCTATCTGGCAGGAGTTGATTCACACCCTGCGAGGACAGTATGACCGCATCCGGGGGTGACTCAAATCGAGCGATCTTGCGGCGCCAGGCCTTCCACACCACTTGGCGCAGCGGCCCTTTCTATACTCTACACGCGGGTACCCCCCGCTGGCACTACAGGCCACCTGTTTGGATTTTCTCCCCTCCTATTGTATGATATAGCCTCTCAGTTATTTGTACTTTTATTTGTACTTTTCTGCACTAGGGAGAGTCTCCCTAGCTGCCTTGATTGGATCTCTGCTCTGCCTTCTTATGAGCAGGAGTAGGGTTTTGTAGCCCAATGGGTTTTTTTATAAACTAATGAAAGGACCTTTTCTCGAAAAAAAAACTAGATGTGGTAGGTCAAGGCTCCTCTGGCTGAGGTATAGGTGGCTGCTGTGGGGCGTGGTATAGGCCCTCTGCATATGTGTGCCATGTCTGTGGGTCTGCAATGGGTGTCGCTGTCCGGGGCTCTCTGAAGTGCCGCCATGAGATAGGGCTATCTCTACTCATGAAGAAATGGAAGATCTCTAGCTCCTGTATCTCTACGAAGGCCCGCCTTTTTGCGGCGAGTAAGTCTCCTCATCTCTCTCCTCGACTCCTGCTCTGTGATGGCTCCTAAGGCTCTCTGTATGCGGAGCCGTGAGTATAGGGCTCTGCACTCGTCATCATACCATCTGTTCTAGGGCATAGTCCCAGATCTCACAGGCTCTCCTGAGTGGACACGATGTGGGAAGCTATGTAATGTAGCCGTGTGTAGGAGTGATGCTAGCTGGTCTGTAATGGTATCCATAGGTGCCAGGGGATCCATGAGTAGGAGCCGATCCTCTACTCTGCCAGTGTATATGTCTGCCATGTCATGTGTGAAGTAGATGGTGGTGTGTGGCGTCGGTATGCAGGGGGCTGATGATACTGGTGATCCGGCTAGTGAAAATGCCAAGTATGTATGATCCGCCCCAATAGGAGGAGGTGGAATGGAGAATGAGGTGACAAATTGTGATGCCTCCAAAGACCCCATAATGTAGTCTACCACCGTGCCTCCGGTCCGTGTATGACCCCCATGTGGGAAGCATGTCAGCCCTCCTGATCTCGGCCACTGTAGCATCCCGTTATAAATAACGAGACGATGCCTGGCTCCCAACTCTAGTAAGTGTATTAACGTCTTCAAAAGGCCAAAATGACCTATGAGACCAAAAGGTTACATCATATCCATGAGGTACATGATCCTGGGTACAAAATAGTAATAAAGAAAGATAACAAAAATCTAGAACTTTAAAATCTGATCTAGGTACATGAGCAGAGAGCTCTCATATCACCCTAATACATCCCTCATGGGCTGCTGTGACATGGTTCTTGACCTACACTTCTTCACCGTGGTTGAGCACTTTCCCCTTGGCTGTCCTGGCCCTTTGACCACAACAACCTTTGTGAATAATGAGATAGAATGACTGAATTCAGGTCTGGGTATTAAAACCCCCTAATGCTGTTGGTCGGCCTGTTATTGTTTCCTCCACGGCTTGGACAAAAAGCAATAAAATGCTTTTCAAGCAGCGTTTTCACACTGAAAGGTCCTGGCCACCCTGCGCATGCTGCTGGGCAGCGCCTGGGTCTGGCCATAGGGTGTTGGGCAGTCATTTGACCTGGCCGGCTGGGTGCTGGGCAGCACCCAAGCCTCACCACCTGGCTGGGCTGGCCCAAGGGCCAGTCGGGCTGCCTGGCCAAGCCCTCTTGGGCTGGCCAACAGCCTGCCCAGCCCCTCCTAGGGCTGATGGGCAAGTCTTGGGGCCTACCTGGCCCCTCTTGGGTGGCCAAAGCCCACTGCCCACCCAAAGCCCAATGCAAGAGATGACTCTCCTTTCTGGGGTAGCGCTAAGGGCTGGCCCCTTTTCTGCATGCAACCTACATGCTTCTAGATAGATGCCTAGTATCTGGTTGCAAACCAAATACACAAGACACCTGACTTCATTCCAGTACGGACTGGCATTGCTTCATGTGCAGGACAATGCACACCTACCCTCGGACGCGTAGAGTGCCAAGTGCGAGATGCACGTGACATCCCTTCTGCTTAACTTGATGGAAGCTGCATAGCCTCCTAATAGTCCGTCAATAAAGCCGGATAGTCTTCAAAGAATTATTTGTCAAGCCATGCCACTTCATGAGTCTCTCGGTTCTGAAACTTTGTGAGGAACTGTCTTTGTCTTCGGCTTGAGCCATGCTTGAAGCGATGCAAAAGGATCTCTTCTGGAACCATTACCTCAGCTTCATCAACCATGTTTGGTTCTGCTTCGTCTTTCACTTCTAAAGGGATCGGACCTGCATATGGTTTTAGCCAATTGTCATGGAACACATCGTGCATAGTCCAACTCAGAGGTAGCTTCAACTTCATTGACACCTCATTGATCTTTCTCTGAATAGGAAACAATCCGAAGCTCCTAAACAATAACTTTGGGCATCGCTTGCCCACCTGTTTCAGTCTTTGCTTCATAATTCGAAGATAAACCCAATCTCCTTCCGAGGACTTCACATCCCTTCAGCCTTTGTTAGCCTGTCGAGTGTAGGCCTCCTAGGCTTTAGCTAACCTGTCTTTTACTAACTCCAAAATCCCCTGGTAAGACTCCGTCATTCTGTTTGCTTCTGGTACTGAAGACGAGACTCTAATCAGTAGCGACTGGAATGGTCTTCCAAACGCTGCTTCATATGGAGTAGTTGAAGAAAATGAACCATTCAAAACTACCTGAACAAAAGACAAATATGATTCCCACTTATCTTGCTAATCGTGGACACAACACTTCAGCAAATCAAAGGCCAACTGGTTGTAGATTTCTGTCTGGCCATCAGTCTGTCGGTAAAATGCACTGGAAAAATTCAGTTTAGTACCAAAATTATCAAACAATGCCCTCCAGAAATGACTGGTAAACTTGGCATCTCGCTCTGACACTATGGTCATATGGATTCCACCAATCAAATACCAATGCCAAATGAACAAATGGGCAACATCTTCTTCGGCGGTCACATTGGTCTTGCATGGAATAAGCATAACAAATTTATAAATCTATCAACAATAGTTAAGCACTGAGTATTACGCTTACCCGGACTAGGACGCAAGTTTGTGACAAAGTCCATCGATATATCTTGGAAAGGTCCTTCGCGAATTAGTAAAGGCTGTAGCAACCCTATCTTCTTTCCACGAGAAGCTTTCACTTTCTGACAAGCGTCACATTGTTGCACATGAGTGATCACATCTTGCCTCATTCTTGGCCAATAATATTGCCTTTCTAACTTCTCCAAAGTCGAATTCATGCCCCAGTGACCACCAGTGATGGCGTCATGGACATCATAGAGAAGAGCTGCCCTGAACAACTTCATGACACAAAGTCGGCATTTGTAGAAAAGCCAACCATCTCGTATCAAAAAGTGGCAAGGTCCTGTGGCATCCAATGCCTGCTCCCACTGTGTCCTTGGAGCTTCATGTCATCTAGTCCCATGCCAACAAGGTCGAGTCTAGCAGTCAAAATCAATGTCATTGTTCCCTTCTTGCTCAAAGCATCGGCCACTAGGTTGGCCTTTCCTGGAAGGTACTCGATCATACCACCAAATTGCTGGAAGATTTGGCTCCAACGATGCTAACGGTCACTCCATTGTGCACTTGGCATTGTTTGACTCCAGCATAATGCCCGATGGTCAGTGCGAACCTCAAATTCACGGCCATAAAGGAAATGCTTCCAATGTTTCAAGGCCTAAATAACTGCTAGGAGTTCTCGATCGTAGACCGAGTAATTCTTTTCTACGGGCAGTAACTTACGAGACATATAAGCTACTGGATGGCCATTCTATCGTAACACACCTCCAATCATGATGTTACTCGCATCGGTGATTACTTGGAACAGCTCTTGCCATGAGACAAGCCCTAGACAAGGCACTTCTAACAAAGCCACCTTGAGGTTCTTGAATGCCTCCAACGTTCATGGAGTCATTCCTTCTAGTCTTGACACCCTTTAGCAGATCGATGAGATCCGCCAAGAGATCAGAGAATCTATCTATGTGGGTGGAGGATGCCTGGCATATACCCACAAATAATCTAATGTCATATGCGGTCTGTGGTATTTCCGAATTGACGATCTCGGCCACTTTGGCCGGATCAAGTCAGATGCCCTCAACACTGATTATGTATCCAAGGTAGTGAACCTCGAACAAATAAACTTCTTCTCATTGACGTAGAGCTCATTGCTTTCCAACAACTTCAAGACTTTCTTCACATCAATGTCATGGTGTTGAACCGTAGCTGAAAATACCAATTTGTCATCCAAAAATATGAACACACACTGTCCAATCAAGTCCCTAAAAACACGCATCATACAATGTGACTGGGGTGTTCGTCAAACCGGAAGGCATAACCACAAATTCATAGTAAGCCCGTTCCATACGGAAGGATGTCTTGGGAATGTCTCCCTCAACAACTCTCGTCTGGTGGTACCCACTCTTCAAGTCTAGTTTCGAAAACACCTCGGCCCCATTCAGCCTCTCAAGAATATAATCTATTCGAGGCATTGAGAACTTACTCTTGAAAGTCAGCTTATTGCGAGCATGATAATCGACACACAATGGGGAAGAACCATCTTTCTTCCTGGCAAACAGGATCGGTGCTACAAATGGCGACACACTGGGGCATATGAAACCAGATTACAATAGTTCTTGGAGTTGGCAATCCAACTCTGATTCCATTACCTTGGATAGGCGGTATGGAAACTTGCTCGAGGGATCTGAGCCTAAGAAGAAATCTATCTTGTGGTCCTCCGATCTAGACAGGGGGAACTGGGGAGAGAGAATGTCCCGAAGAAAAATCTTCTGGAACTTTTCATGGAGAGCCCGGTACTTCTTTGAAGCACTAGCCACCGTCTGGGCAGTCTGGATGTATATCATCGCGCAGTGTGCGCCTTTCCTAATTTCTCATTTAGCCTACAAGTGGCTTATAAGAGGAAAGTTCGAGATTCCTGGCTCACTGGGGCTTTGGATACATTCCGAATAATCCGAAAAGTGTGCTTGTCCCAATCAATATCTGGCTGAAACTTGTGAAACCACTGAATTCCCAAAATTATGTCTGCTCCTACAAGAGGGGCAACCATAAAACCTCGCATAAACTCTATGCCCTGAATCACTAATTTAGCACCTTGAGCTTCAAACTTGATGCTTGTTGTCATTCCTGTGCTAAATCCCTCAACTTTCTTGTCTACCGAAGTTAGGATGAAACGGGCTTACCGAGCACCCTGTTCCTTGACCACATCCTCCGTGCTACCAGCTGTTAAACAAGAAAACGACTCTCTAGCCACCTATGTAGCCAAAGGTCTTGAGCAATTTGTCGCGCTCATACTCCTGGTCTTGGGCGCCCTTCTGCTTATCTTCAAGCTCCTCCTCCTTGTACTGAGCTATCTCCTCGGCACTCAATTTCCCATCGGTCTTGCTTGCCTAAGCTTTCTGGTCTAGAGTAAGCTTGGGCGCATTGGTCAAGTTCTTAAAGCCAGAGGCTCCCGTGCTCTGTCCAAAGAAGACCCCCTCAAGTTATGGTCTTTTTCCCCCAAGGCGATTGCCTTGGGAGTGACAAGCTAGGAGATCTTGGGCTTTCCGCCATTGTACTTCATTTCAGCACTCTGTGCAAGCGAGATTGCATCTTCAAAGGCAGCTGGCCGAAACATACGTACTTCTCACTGCATTTGCGTGTCAAGGCCATAAAGGAACTGCCCTTTCTTGTCCTTGTCAGATATGCCCAATTGCAAACAGAAGTTCAAAATCTTATTGGCAAACTGTGGGACTGGTTGCGTGTTTTGACGTGCCCCCTAAACTCATCTTCGAGTCGCTCAAGGTAATGGGGCAATAGAAACCGCTGCGTACGGTCAAGGACAAACTCCTCCCAAACATAAGCCACCACACCTAATCTCATGTGGGCATGAGCCCACTGGATCTACCAAGGAATGGCCTTATCTTCCAAATACCAACTAGCCAAGATCACTCTGTCAGTATCATTCTTTCTAACTGCAGCAAGAAAGGCTTCAAATTGATGCAGCCAGGAATAAAGAGTTGTGGGTGGATCTTACCATTATACTTACTGAAGTTCATCTTCTCGAGAAAATGACTCAAGGAAGCCGCCGGTGTCATTCTCGCGTCTAAAGCCGCAAGGTACCTTTCGTGTCCCACATGTTGCCTGGCGCCGTCTTGTGCAACAACATGGGATGCTGCCACACGATCTTCCATCAATCGAATTTCCATTGCTCCCATCTACAACTCGAGCTATGAACTCGGCTGCGGTCGGAACACTTCAAAAGGGGCATTCAGTAGAGGATTGGCTCTTGGGATCTGGGAAACGGAAAGAGGGAGGAGATGGAGAAAAAGGGGCTTGAAACCGGGTGCGCTCTACCAGGGCCAACATCTGCGACTTCTACTCTTCCAATTTGGTGCTTTGTTCTGCGATTGCCGCATCATGTGCTGGAACATATCCTACACACACGTCTATCGCCCTCAAAGGACTGTCTGGTGAACTTTGTTCCTAAGTTCGTCGTTCTCTGTCTTCGTCAAAGCTCGCCATAGCAGGAAAATGCACTTCTTTTTTGAAGCGCAATCTGACCATCCACTATGCGTGTGGGAGGCTTCCAAAGGCTAAAAACCAACCATCCTTCTAGGGACGGAAGTCACGCCGAAAGGGGTGGTCCGTCGGAGTTAGAAACCAACCACACAAGCAAGAAAAAAAAAATCTTTCTTTTTTTCTAGTTTTCTAACTAAATCTTCACACTTGAGAAAGGCTCTGATACCAATGTAACATGCGGAAGCTCGATGGAAGATTGGTAACTTCAATGCTCAAAATTCAGCAATCATTCACGACAAATATAATGCACAACATAGAAGACGATGTGCATAATATATATATATATATATATATATATATATATATATAGAGAGAGAGAGAGAGAGAGCCAGGTTTTCTCTTTCTGTCGGATTCATCTCAGCATTTCAGGTTCCCAGGTCTTATAGTTTACTGCGGAGTGTGATTGAGGAGAAATTAGATTTGTTTGGGAATATTCCAGCCCTCGAGGCTGCTACACCATGGGCTGATAAAAGCTTGGGGATCTTATGCTAGTGTTTGCTAACCAAGCCTACCATTTGTTAGTTGAGGATAAGAGGTGGGTTACTAAAAAAGCCAACAAAGTCTCGCGAGTAGTTCGAAGACGCTCATGGTAGAAGCATACATTGATGGGTGTTTGGCGTTCCAAGATCCTTTTTCAAGGGAAAGTCTTTGTTTGGTGGGTGTTGGCGGGAGGTTTGCCTACAGGGGATCAATTGTGCAGGAGGAAGCTTGTAACAGGCCTTTGTGTTTTCTGCACCACCCAGAGAATAGCCACCATTTATTTATGCATTGCATGCTTGCTAAACGTGTTTGGGATTGTGTTTCCCTAGCTTGGTGGTCCATCGCGCACACACATGTTTTGGTCAAGGATTGGGTTTTCGGCAATCCTCCGAGTGCAATAGCGGAGGCTGCACTTGTGGATTTGTTTAATTTCTTTAGGTGGATTGGCTTGTGGCGCATATGG
The DNA here is from genome assembly GCF_041138505.1 of Cibotium barometz. NCBI lineage: Eukaryota > Viridiplantae > Streptophyta > Polypodiopsida > Cyatheales > Cibotiaceae > Cibotium > Cibotium barometz. The sequence continues at coordinate 24,836,343 of NC_141056.1, read as the reverse complement.
CTCACCCAAAATGCATTCATCTTCGATGGCCAGTCGGGTATACAAGGCCATATTTGGGGCTTACTGTTGTGGCAGGTTTCGGCCAGGGCTTGCGCGCATGTGATAGGCCGAGAGTTGGCCGCTTCTGGGACTCGGATCGTCTGCACAGTTCCATTGCGTGCATAGTTCATAGAGGGTTTTTTCCCGATGCCATCATCACTGCTCGGGAAAATGTGACAGTAGTCTGGACTGTCTACTATTTCTATCCCCCCTCCCCCCTTTTTCTAAGTTTGTTTGTGTTCTAACCCAGCAGTTGGCCATGAGGCTTGTGTACATTACCTGTGCATAATATTCCGTTCTTACCTTTACGAAAAGAGAGAGAGAGAGAGAGAGAGAGAGAGAGAGAGAGAAATGAAACGAAATGAAATGATATATTAACGTCCTCAAAAGGCCAAAATGACCTATGAGACCAAAAAGGTTACAACAATTGGTGGATTTGATACAATGTCTGTGTAAGAAAAGCTAAAACAACTAAACAACTAACTGAAACTAAAACAACAACTATGAGGAAAAGTAAGGTACTAGGAGCTCCTAATGGTTAACATCTGGGAAGGAAAACTCCAGCAACAAACGTAAGCATCATATACATCACTATCCGATGTCTCTCATCGGTCGATGGCGGATATCCTCGATGTCCTCCATGGTGAGTACTCTCACTGGACGTCTCCCATGCCATGCTAGTATGGTCCTAGTCCTCTGTTGTAGTCTCCACCGGTGTCGGGATGGGCCTCTCATCTTGGGGCGCCTGGACCGCCCCAGCTTTATAGCCCGATCAATCAGTGTACCTCTGGTGCGGCTATACTTTGGGGCTAGCTGCAATGCCTGCTGGCCTGACTGCTCAATCTCTGGTCGAAAGAAGTCTGTAATCTACCTCTGTAGGTGTCTCTCCCTCTCTGATCCCCTCCCTCTCAAGAGACCCTCTCTGTGTCTACGCAGCTCCAGCAAGTATAATCCGAGGCATCTCTGATCCTGTTATCTCATGACTCTGGAAAGTGGTCCAAAAACCTCTCTGAACAGGCAGTGAAAACGGCCTCGTATCTCATAATATACTGGACAGAGAGAGAGAGAAAGGGAGGGAGAAGAGGACACAGTATTGGGTCCCAAATACCCTTTGTAGGGCCCCCACCACGTATGGTGTATTTGCTTTAATAGAATGATGTAAATCTGAAAAAAAAAGACTGGTTCTTGACCTCCACTTCTTCACCTTGGTTGAGCACCTTCCCCTTGGCTGTCCTGGCCCTTGGAACGCAACAACCATTGTGAATAATGACTCATGAGATAGTATGACTGAATTCACATCTGGGTATTTATACCCCCTAATGCTATTGGTCAACCTCTTCTTGTTTCCTCCACCACAACTTGGACAAAAACAATAAAATGCTTTTTAAGCAGAGTTTTCACACAAAAAGGTCCTAGCCTCCATGCGCATGCTGCTGGGCAGCACCTGGGTCTGGCCATAGGGTGTTGGGCAGCCATGTGGCCTGGCCGACTGGGTGTTGGGCAGCACCCAGGCCTGGCCGCCTGGCTGGGCTGGCTCATGGGCCAGTCAGCTGCCTGGCCAAGCCCTCTTGGGCTGGCCAACAGCCTACCCAGCCCCTCCTAAGGCTGGTGGCCAAGTCTTGGGGCCTACCTAGTCCCTCTTGGGTGACCTAAGCCCACCCAAAGCCCAATGCAAGAGATGACTCTCCTTTCTGAGGTAGCCCTAAGGGCTGGCCCCTTTTCTACATGCAACCTACATGCTTCTCGACAGATGCCTCGCATCTAGTTGCAAACCAAATACGCAGGACACCTGACATCATTCCAGAGGGAGACTGACAGCACAGACTAGCACTTCTTATGTGCAGGACAATGCACACCTAACCTCGCACACGTAGAGTGGAGCCCTGGCTGACTCGTCCCGGACTGGGCTCACATGGGACCAGTTTCCACTCCAGGTCTTCCACCTTCTTGTTCACATATGTCTACGTGGTATCCAAGTGTGGGATGCACGTGACATGAGGAAAAATGACTAGAAGAAGCCGCTGGTGTCATTCTCGCGTCTAAAGCCGCAAGATAGCTGCCTGGCTAGGCTGGCCCATGGGCCAGTCAGCTGCCTGGCCAAACCCTCATGGGCTGGCTGACAGCCTGCCCAGCCCCTCCTGGGGCTGGTGGGCAAGTCTTGGGGCTTGCCTCGTCCCTCTTGGGTGGGCTACACCCACCCAAAGCCCGATGCAAGAGATGACTTTCCTTTATGGGGTAGCCCTAAGGGCTGACCCCTTTTCCACATGCAACCTACATGCTCCTAGAGGGATGCTTGGCATCTCGTTGCAAACCAAATACACAAGACACCTGACATCATTCCAAAGGGAGGCTCACAGTACAGACTGGCACTACTTCATGTGCAAGACAATGCACACCTAACCTCAAACGCATAGAGTGGAACCTTGGCTAACTCGTCCCAGACTGGGCTCACATGGGACCAGTTTCCACTCCAAGTCCTGCACCTTCTTGTTTAGATATGTCTGCATGGCATCCAAGTGCAAGATGCACGTGACATGTGTTCACACGATAACCCAATAACTCTATCCACACTTGGCTGCACATTGGGCGCTTGGATAATATTACAATGAACTTGCACAATAGCCCTTACAAAGACATGAATCAAGCCACATACTCAACGTTCGAGCTGGCCAATGGGTAGAAGCATGTTTATTTCGCACTCAGGACGGCATGCACGTGACACTACCAAACCAAAGGACATCTAAATAGCGAGAAGTGTGGCTTTTAACTTGCATAAGATCCGCACACATAGAGAGAGACTCTTACAACAGCATACTAGCAAACAAGAGGACACCAACCAAGCACTACTTGCAGCAGATAGGTGACCCCAACCAACAAATCTGCAACTCATAACCCACAAACAAGGACTTCTCTTAAGACATAACAAAGACACACCATTTTGCAGACCAAGGAGTCTTAGACCACATCCAAAATCCACAAAAGTCTACATCACAGAGAGCAACCAGGCATGCACAATGGTATGTAGTGTAAAAAACAAATGAAGGAAAAAGAAAATCCTGCAACTTAGGCAAAAATAAAAAAGGCTAACTAGCTGAAATGGGTTGTGAACTGTGAGGTAAGAGGAGTCATATTAATCAACATAGACGCAAGTGGTGGTGCTATTTACCCTGTAGCATGTGCAACTTGCAAGAGATAAGGGGTATCTTTTAAATAGCCATGCATTAGGAAAGGACAAAGCACAGCAGCATAATTCCTGTCTCTCTATGCCTGCAAGAGGGCATTTGGTTCTAGGTCTGAGGTGTCTAGTCTTGATCACACAAGTGGCAGCCTCAGCCCTACATAAGACCAATGGTCAAGGAACTGTGGTGGTATGGAAAGTCTCTAGATGCCATGTGGCACATCTCTTTATATTCAGATGGTACAGACCTCACAGCCTTCAGCCATCTGGACACAGGTGAACAGCCTCTGTTGAGGATGGCTGCCCAGGGGCCAAGCAGTTTCACATGTGCCTGCTGGACCAGGTTTGGAAAGAGTTCACACCACCATGGACAGCTCACCTGGCAGTACGCAGGCCAGACAGAATGCACTTCTTTTTCTTTTTTCTCAACTGGCCTTTGGCCCAAGATCCTCCCATAGTTACCAAATTTCACCGTCCATAGACAGCCACCCGTAGGTGCTTATTTATCCACCCATAGGTGATGCCGCCGAGGAAGAACCAAGGGGGGTTTTGAACCTAGGCCTCTTGGTCCTAGGAAAACACCTTCACCACTTGAGCTATCACCTCATTGGCAACATATTGCACTTTAGAAAGATAGGCCTTGAATACCGCACTTGGACTGCATCATAGGCTGATCCCTATCCTTAAGTGCAATCCCTCTAGCCTAAGCAGGGTTGGTTGCCCGGCACACTAAGTGGGTGGCTCTTCTCTGGACCGTATGTCCGGAGTCCTCAATGCAACGCCTTCATGAACAGATTTGCAACATTGTCCGGTACACTAAAATTTGGCACGCATGGGTCCTGTTACCTCACCCTTATCTCTGTGTCCTCTCTGTATGCCCAATACACGCTCCCATGGTAGTCCGGTCAGCCAATCCAAAAGTCCTCTCAATACACTGCTTGTTGGGTGGTTAGGGTTTCAGAGAAACAGAGAACACACACACACACACACACATGTACACAACAGCAAGCTCTCAAGAGAGAGAGAGATGGTGGTAGCTACTCAAAGAAGGTAGGATACAAAGATGCGTGGAGCAAGGGGGTTGACTCCACAATATCATAATACAATCAAATAAGTGTGGTGTCCTTTCACACCTAATATCCAAGGGGAAAAACCCAAAGGCAGAAGAGTGTCCTTGGTTAGCCCATGTTCACATGTGGCGGCATAACTCATAGCATATATGCCAATAAACCCCCCTTAGTGGTAATGTGAACCTGTACAAGGTCGATAGCAGATCACTCTCTATAGGAGAGTAAGCCTAAAGCTTTGCGGAAAGCTTCAAACTTCTCTCGAGGCAACACCTTCGTAAATAGATCTGCAGCATTGTCCTTCGTAGAGCAATAAGATAATGTGATCTCCCCTGCGTGAATCCTCTCTCTGACATAGTGATAATGAATCTCCTGTGCTTAGTGCGTGCATGAAACACTGGGTTTCGTGCCACAACTATAGCTAACTGTCAGTGAGTATGGTGGTGGGTGTCTGCTGACACTCACGAAGATCAGTCAATCAATCTCCTCAGCCATACACAATCTATTGTGGCTGTAAAGGCTGCCCTGTACTCAGCCTCACAAGTAGATGTGGCAACAGTGGGCTGCTTTTTGCTAAGCCATGATATGCATGAATGCCCCAAAAAGAAACAATTCCCACTAGTGGACTGTTGTGTATCATAGTCACCAGCCCAGTCTGAATCACTGTAAGCATGTAACTGCAAGATGCCCCCCCTAGGATATACCAATGGAGCCCTGAAGATAGCGGAAGATCCACTTTACTGCTTGCCAATGCTTTGTACCTGGGCTATGCATAAATTTGCTACACTAGGAAACCCCAAACTGAATATCTGGGCGTGTGTTGCATAAATATATGAGGCAGTCCACATAAATATATGAGGCAACCCACTGCTTGGCTGTAAACACTCATACCAAAAGGCTCTCCAACATCATACATGCTCAATTTCAGCCCTGGCTCCATCGGAGTAGAGATGGGCTTACAATCTTGAAACCCGAATTTGTGTAACAGCTTTTGAATGTACTTCGATTGGTGTACATAAATCCCAACATCTGTCTGCACAAATTGTATGCCCAAAAAATAATGCAACAATCCCAAATCTGTCATCTCAAATGACGATTGCAATTCAGCTTTGAATGCTGAAATTTTATCCATGTCATTCCCAGTTAGCAACATGTCATCCACATAAAGAATGAGCATAATCAAAGTGTCATGTTATGGATAGAATCCATCTCATTTTGCATGGCTTGCATCCTCATGGGCCTCTTCAAATGAATATGGCTCATTTACATCACAAAGTGTACTCATGCAAGCAACATTTGCGTGTTCTCTTGCATTACGTGAACCAGCCCGTGTCCTGCTACCAAGTGGAGCTGCAAGTTTGCTCTCCTATAAAGTACGGAGCAGCCAACGAGGCACAACTCTAGCCTGTTCCATTGATGTCCGCTCTCGCTCCACTGCTTCCTCCACATTTTGAGGTGTAATGAGCTCATTCATGGGCTGATTTGGAGCACCCAAATGCTTTTGGTACCATTGACAGGTACAAGGCCAGGCTAGTGGCCAAAGGATATGCCCAGCAAAAAGGCATTGATTATGATGAGACTTTTGCACCCACTTCTTGTATGGCCACGGTTAGATGTGTTGTTGCATTGGCTGCCCATCATGGATGGAAAGTGCATTAATTGGACATAAAATTAGCTTTTCTCAATGGGGATTTACAAGAAGTGTATGTAAATCAACCCATTGGTTTTGTGATGCATGGTCAGGAAAACAAAGTATGCAAGCTTCGAAAAGCACTTTATGGTCTCAAACAAGCTCCTCGAGCTTGGTATGAGAAGATACATACTTATTTGACCACGCAAGGATTTTGCAATAGTCCAACGGAGAGCACCCTCTATGTGAAAGAGGATCCATTGGGCAAAGTTAATGGCTGATCTGTAGAGCCATCAATTCCCAACAGGAGAAGTCCTTCAAACATGTTATGCGGGCCCGAAGGTTGTTGTCCAAAAAATTCAGCCAATGGCTGGTCTGAATTTTCAGTAAATACATCTCTGCTGTCCAGAAGATTCAACCAATGGCTGGTCTGAATTTTCAGTAAATACATCTCTGCTGTCCAAAATCCTTTGTGTGGAAGGATTAAAGAGACGGTAGCCTTTACTGCCACTACTATAACCCACAAATATGCACTTAGTAGCTTTGTCATCAAGCTTACCTCTCAACTATGGAGGTACATGTGCATATGTTATACATCCAAAAACTCTAAAGTAGTCAACTTTAGGTTTCCTTCTGTGCCAGGCCTTATATGGCGTGATGGTTTTCAATGCTTTGGTAGGGCATCTATTCAACACGTGTAGCACACATTATTGCCTCCATCCAGAATTTGTGAGACAATCCTTTGCCTTTAACCATGCATCTAGCCATTTCCATCAAAGACCTGTTCTTTCTCTCAGCAACACCATTTTACTGAGGAGAATATAGCATCGTGCATTGATGCTTTATGCCTTTCTCTGCCATAAATGCTTTGAAAGCAATGGACATGTATTCCCCCCCTCGATCTATACGGAGGGTCTGCACTTTGCAACCTATTTGATTTTCAGCTTGTGCCACAAAATGCTGAAAACACGCAAATACATCACATTTGGCCTTCAAGGGATACACCCATGCAAATCTGGAGTAGTCATCGATAAAGGTTACAAAATATAGATTCTTTCCAAAAGATGGTGTCCGCATAGGACCACGCACATCACAGTTGCACAAGCTGTAATTTATGGACAGCCCTCGTTGTTCCATCTTTTGGAAATGCATTTCTGTGCATCTTACCCAATATGCACCCTTCACACACATGTTTTGGTGGCAGCTCTACATGAGGCATATCCTATACCATATTATGCTTTTGAAATAGCATCAAAATGCCATAATTCACATGCCCAAACCTAGCATGCCACAATTCTACCCCGTGCATGGCAAGTGTAAGAGTGGTAACCACATGAGCATCATGCTCTCTTTTCAAACCTGTCAAGCAGATATAACCCATGGTACAATGTGCCGGAAGTGACCAATGCATAGCCACCTTCACGGTCTTTCACTGTGCATCTGTCGTCCTCAAAGTTGACTGCATATCCTCTTATAGCAAAAGAGGAGACGGACAACAAGTTCTTCATAATCCCCGGCACATACAATACATCTAAAAGACATAAGTCTGCACCATCTGCTGTTGTGAGGATCACCTCACCAACACCCTGAACTAGATAAGAAGAATTATTTGCACATGTTACCCGCTTGCCTTCTGGGGCAACCATAAGCTTCTTAAACAAATCCCTCCGAGAGATAATGTGTTTAGAAGCACCACTGTCAAAATACCATGTGTCGTGTGTTTCATTGACACTGAGAGACATATGCTCCAAAGATGCATCATAATTGCAAGTGATGATTGCAACCACCCCTCTGCGTCACACAAACCACCTACACCCTCCCTCCCACATTCCAAACCACAGCTTATACCTTTCTCTGTGGAGGATCTACTCACAGGGAAAACAATGACAGTGAGCCTCCTTGCTCTTCTCCATATTAGCCCCAGTGTCTGACAATGTCTCAATGCACTACTAGAGCAACTCAATGGTATGCCACCCAACTCTAGTGGTGGGTAGTATGGTGGGTTTCCACTCCCTACAGGGTCAGGTGTTGCCGGTTGCATGGGTATTAGCCGTACCAGTCCCTCCCTTACAGACTACTGAATCCCCGGCCTCTCAGTGGAGATTCATGGTACCCCACTTTCTAGGGCAATTGTCGATGGTGGCTTTGCGGTAAACCTCATGCCAAAATTCATACTCCATGCAGTAGCTGTCAAGGTAACACAACCAGCCAACTTCGGTATTCTGATGGCCGACAACCAACGGGAGGTAACCCCCATTGGCTTGGTAGAAGGTGTCACTGTAGTTATCCAGAGGATCCCATTCCCACTAGACTTTGTGGTGATCATCCTTCCTAAAGTCAGAGGGGCCTACTCATTACTCATTGGTCGACCATGGCTTAGAAGTACAGGTGTCATGACTCATAGTCATAGGGGACAGAAGGGACGCATTCTTGAAACGGAGGGACGCCGAATCGGGATGGACCAGCAACGAGGACGGCAAGGGACGGTCGGACGTCCCCCTGGAAGCGTTACTCACAAGGGACGGGGACAGGGACGCCTGCAGGAACGGGGACGGCATTGTGGGGGGACGGCAGGGAGCCGTTGCGCGTAGTCCGCCTGTTTTTTTGCCTGTTTCTAGCCGTTTGGGGACGCTTGGCCGTTTCTAGCCGTTTATGGCTGTTTGGCTTGGCCGTTTGGGGATGCCTTGAGCCTTGAGGCTTGGCCTTTCAGGCTTGGGCCTTGAGGCTTGGTCCTTGGGCCTGGGGCCCTTGAGGCTTGGGAGATGTTATCATACTTGGGGAATTTAATGCTCGAACGGCTCAGGTACCAGACCTCCTTCTTTGACACTTCGGAGGAGATGTTGAGAGAGATAGATTTGGAGGAGATGTGTTTGACCCGAAGATCACAGGATGAGGTGGAGTGTACTAAGTATGGGAGATACCTCTTGGAGATGGGGACTGCACATGGGCTGGCCATTTTAAATGGCCTAGAGAGGTATCCACTTGCCAGTGGCTTTACTTGCTTTCCACACAGAGATGGGGCCAGCACAGTGGATTATGTTTTAGCCTCGCCAACCTTCATCCCGAGTATCCAGGATTTTGCGATTGGCCCCAGGCCCATCGGAGTTTCGGTGGATCATGCACTTCTCTCCTTTACGGTGGATTTCCACTACAGTACCTGCCAGGTTGGGCAGTCCTCCTATAACCTGAGATATACCTTCCGTAGAGAGACTGATAGAGTATACACTGCAGAAATCTAAAGCTTGTTGAGTGTAGAGGATCCACAGAGGCCATTAGCAGAGCTCACACAGATCCTGACAGAGGCTTTACATACAGCTGCAGCGACGGCCTTCCCACACACGCAGCCCACAGTACGACCACATCCTAGGAGCATGCCCCAAAATAGTTGGTATGATGATGACTGTAGGGAGCTCCGAGCCCGGCTACAGAGAGAGGTGGCCACAGGTGTTGCTACATATAGACAGTCACGCATCATCTTTCGATGCCTCATTCGGCGGAAGAAGAGAGCATTCTTAGCTCGGCTAGAGAGAGACATGTATCAACTGTTTTTGAGTCAGGATTTTGGGGAGGCCTGGAGATTGCTTAGAGAGCACCCCCCGCCTCCGGCCATTACCTCTCCAGATACATGGGGCGAGTATGCAGCCTCCCTCTACACAGTACCAGAGCAACCACCACTACCGAACCCTCCAGAGCCTTGTCCACCCACTTCTACCTTCTTCACAGCAGAGATGGTGAAGAGGGCCATCAATAGATTGCATACAAGGAGGGCACAGGATCATGAGGGCATTGTAGCCGAGCATTTCATACATGCTAGAGATATGATTGCAGACTTGCTAGCTCTCATGTTTAATAGAGCCATGTGTGAGGGGTTTCCTGGGACTTGGAGTACTTCCACGATTGTGCCGGTACTCAAGTCTGGAGATCCGAGCCTGCCGACTCACTACCGCACCATTATGATTGGTCACTCACTGGCCAAGCTATATGCCTCTATTCTTGAGCAGGAGTTGAGCAGATGGGCAGAGAGACAAGGGGTCCGAGCTCAGGGACAAGCCGGTTTCATGAGGAGATTCTCTACTTTGGATCATATCTTTACCCTCAGGGCTATCATTGAGGAGGGCAGAGCACATGGAAGGAGGATCTACTGTGGCTTTGTGGATTTCCGCAAGGCCTTTGACACAGTGCCCAAAGCTAGACTGATGCGTAGGCTACAAGACTTGGGGATTCCATGTGAGCTCATTTGGGGTATTATGGCACTTTATGAGGCAGTAGTTGGGTAGGTGCGGAATTCAGAGGGTCTCTCCTAGCAAGTAAACTCCACTATAGGGGTGAAACAGGACTGCCCGCTCTCTCCGACTCTATTTGGACTATACATTGATGAGATCTCTGATTATATTCGGACACGAGGGGACAGAGGAGCCCAGTTGGCTGGCACTTGGATACCTCTGCTCTTATATGCTGATGATATTGTGCTTATAGCAGACTCACCAGAGGGTATGCAGAGGCACTTGGATACTTTACGTGCTTATGCACAGGACATTGGGCTCTCAGTTAACCTTGGTAAGACCAAGGTTATGGTGTTTAACACTACAGCTCAGTGGGTCTGGAGATCAGCGCCTATTTTCACATATGGACAGGAGGCAATGGAGTATGTTGACTCATACACATATCTTGGAGTGGTGTTCACTGGGCCCACATTTTCCATGAGGGGGGCAACAGAGGCCAGATTGACTAGAGGATATGCAGCACTAGGAGGTCTAGAGAGGATGTGCTCACACGTACAGTTTCAAGAGCCACGCACTAAGCTGTGGCTTTTTGACACACTGGTCACATCGGCTATGCTATATGGAGTACAAATCTGGGGGCCTAGCCTAGATCGTCACAGTCGATCAGGACGCACATACGATGGAAATCGATGGAGAGACCACTTGTGTCCATGATCTCCAGGATGATTCGGGCTAAGGCCTCAATACCCCATGAGATTATCAGAGCCGAGATGGGAGCACCACATATCATAGTCGAGGCTCTTGCCAGATCAGTGTCCTTCCTTCATAGCACCTGGGAGCTTCCCTGACACCGGTATGCACGACTTGCTTTAGAGTCCTCTCATCAGCTAGCCATGGAGGTAGACACTTCATGTTGGTATGCGCAGATAGCATCCTGGTTTGAGCTGCATGGGTTCAGTTTAGACAGACTTCCACCCTTCCAGTACTCTCTGGAGACACCCTCTCTCACCTTGACACATTCTGAGATTAGTAGAGTCATCAGACGGGACCTCATTCAGTTGGACACTAGGAGGACATGGCTAGAGCCCTCACAGGAGTTGGAGACAAAGATGGCTTTCTATAGAGACCATCTTCTCTGCACCACTGAGGATGGCTTTTGTCACCAATTGGCCGATTTTTGCTTGACATGGACGGGAGCTAGACTGGTGCCACCCGTATGTTAGAAAGATGGTGTCGTATGGACAGGAGCCAGACTAGTGCCACCCGTGTATGACCTGGATTGTGTTCTATCCATGGGATTGTCACGCCATGGAAGAGCCAGTATTCGTGCCGTGCCTTGCCTATGGGACTATCACTCCATAGGGAGGCTCGTGCCTGGAACTGTGTCTTACCTATGGGACTGTCACTCCATAGGAAGACCACGATTTATGTTTTACGTCGTGCCATTTTTGTGCCCGACAGATATTTTGTACTTGTTCCATGAACGGGAGATATGTCCATGATACTGTTTGCACATGCACTCATGTTTTGCATGTTTTAAACTGTTTTCGCATGACTTGTATTTTTGTGTTTGCCTGCTTGACGTGTCACTTACTGAGCGGGGACGCCTGCCAGTGAGTCGTAAAGTTTGCTCTGTCTTCTGACGAGTTTTGTTGCGTGTGAACAGGTGGTAAGTGTATTGCACATGTTGGTTTAATAATTTTTTCTCTAACCTTTCATTTTATAAGGTTGTATGTTCACATTCACTTAAAAGTGGGCAACCCACTTTGGGCACCCACTTAGGGGCCAAGGTGTGGAGCCACACTTAACTCTTGTGTGTGTGGGGGTGGGTGCATGGTCACCTACCCACACCACCATGAAGCTCGCCGCCCCCATGCAAACGTGGGGAGCCGGCCAGCTGTAATCGTTTACTCCACTTCAACCTTTACAAAAGAGAGCCACCACCTCTGTCGTAAAGAAACCCGGCGATCATCTCCTCCGCTACAGGCTGCGCCAACTTCATCCCCTCAGCTGACGGCGGTTCCCTCTGTCCAGCAAGCTGACGGCTGCCTCTTGCAGCCCTAGAGGCTGTGTGACCAAATTCAGCGGGCTGTTCTCTCTGCTCTACAGGCGACCAAATAGGCTGCGCCTGTCTACTGCAGGCGACTAGGCGCAGAGAGGGATCGGTTTCATTGGTATCAGAGCACGGTTGTTTCCCTCTTCTTAGTGGGGAAACGAACCTGTGTATTGGACACCCCGCTTCTAGCACACTTAACACAATGGACAGCCAAGGCAATTGGAAGTGCCTAATTCGAGGGGCACATCTAGTGCCTCGCGTGGTTTTGATGCCCTACGAGGAAGGCACAAGCCCCTTGAAAGGGTAAATGATAATGATTCAAAGGGACAACTGTCTCGAGGAAAGACAGTCATGCAAGAAGAAGAGCCTGATGCAATGAGGGCTGGATTGGAGCATATGAGAAAGCTTTTGCAGGCTCAAGAGCAAGAGCTAAAATTTTTGCATGAAGATCCCCATGTGCAAAGTGCCATTGAAGCAAGGAAAGCCGATGCAATGGTAGATGTGACTTTTGAGTCCATGGCACGGGAAGTGGGCAAGAAGCCAAGGGAGTTGGCACTTGCCTACCTCCTCCGCAAAGGTGACATCAAAGAGGGGGACAATGGAGAGCTGAAATTCAGAAATCCACCTCGCTTGAAGCATGGAGATCCCGCATCTCAAAGGTTGAGGTCTTTTACGCAAAAGGAAGAGGTGACAGTCACCTCTCGTCATGCATCTTCTCCACAAGACACAAAGCCTGACAGGTATATGTATGCTAGTGCTCATGGAGGGCATGATGGTTATATGCATTCAAGACATGTATCCCATGGTAGGGGTGACAGGTCTCCCACTAGACACAAAGCCTGACAAGTATATGTATGCTAGTGCTCATGGAGGGCATGATGGTCATATGCATTCAAGACATGTATCCCATGGTAGGGGTGACAGGTCTCCCACTAGAAGAGTTTTGCCTTCTGAGTTGTCTCATGGAGAGACATTGCCTTATGCAGGAAAGTCACATGCATCTGATTCTCAAGTTCGTGGAGCACATGCCACCGTGCTTCATGAAACTTCCATGATGGCCCATGGAGCCCATGCAGATAGGGCTGCCCCGTTGAATAAAGGGAAAAGAAAAAGAGAGGACCATGAGCCTCATGCCAGAAAGCTCAAGGAATTTAAAGCAGGTGACAAATCTGTTAAGTTTGATGTTTTTCATGGAGAGCATGATGCTTCCAAAGTGTTAGCATTTGTGGCACAGTTTGACATTGCTTTTAGCAATGAGGACTTCACTGAGAAGTCTAAAGTACGCCATGCTAGCATGTTTTTAAAAGGGAGCGCTGCTCATTGGTGGATCACTGAAAAGATCACCAAGGACCCCATTTGCACTTGGAAGGAATTTAAGGACAGATTCTATGCTCAGTTTTTGCCACCAAATGCGGAGCAAACTCTCACCCAAAAGTGGGACAGACTTGAGCAAAGAGATAATGAAAGTGTGCAACAGTATGTTAACAAGTTTTGGAAAGTGTTGCTAGAAGTAACTCCTTTTATGCAAATCACTGAGGATGAAAGAAAGAGGAAGTTTCGCTCCGGACTGCAACCAGCTTATCATTCGGGCATTGAATTACACCCAAAACATACTTTGCAACAGCTCACAGCCTCTGCTCTTGCTATGGAGCAATTGATGCTCAAAATTAAGCAGGATCAGGGCGGTTAAAAGGGGAAAAACAAGGCTGTCCCAAATCTGCAAAAAGGTGGACAGCCACCTAAAAAGAACTCTCGGGAGACCCACAAGGGAGGTAGAGCTGAAAATACCTCATCTAAAGATCAGGGCCCAAAGAAGAACAAATTCAGCTTGACACCGGAGCAAAGAGAGCAATATGCCAAGGAGGGAAAATGTTTTTCTTGTGGTAGCAAAGAGCACATGTTTCGACAATGCCCTGACCACAAACCAAAGCACGAGGACAAGCAGACCAAGGCTAATGTACATGCAGTTCCCGACGTGCAGGGAAACACTGAACATGATGCAAAAGAGCGAATGGTATGCAAGGCTTGGGATCAAATCAAGGATCAGCCCGCCTTATTCATGTTTGACGACTGTGCAACCGATAACTTCATCTCCATACAAACGGCAGCTGCCTTGGGTATTGAATTCAAATACGTCTGAAGCAAATGTGGGCAATCTGTAAAGAACTCTTCATCTACCCATTTAGCATCAATCGGAAGATAGTTCTTAAACTTCACAAGGTAACGCCTAACGACTTGCAAGCTTGCATTCCTTATGATGCACAATCTGCTCTCGCTACAAAATCTCCTCAAGCTCATCCACTTCTAGTGGATCTTCCATGACTGGTTCATTAGGCTCTTGCCCTACATACTTGAGAAGGAGACTCACGTGAATAGCATTGTGTATGTGCCGATGACTAGGCAATGCCAACTTGAAAGCCACTTCATCGATCTTCTCGATCACTCGAAAAGGCCCATAGTACCTCATTGCAAGCTTAGAGTATGCACCCTCTTTGCTAGGCCTCTTTGCAAGTCTTGCTTTCTCAAATTTCAGCAATACCCAATCATTCTCTTTAACATCGTATTGCCTTCTATGCTTATCAACGGCCTTTTTATGCTTGTCTTGCGACCTTGCAATGGCTGTCCACACCTAAACAAAAGTAATATCCAAATCTCTTACATATTCATCAACTGCAAATATCTCATCCTTTGTGTGAAGAATGGGTGGCAAAACCACTTTACCATAAACAATCTAAAACGGGGCCTTTCCCGTAGATGCATGCACCGTGTTGTTATATGCAAATTCCACAAGCGGTAAGTAGTTCTCCCAAGAAGACTTATGATCCGCCACATAACATTTCAAAAGATCTAACACGGCTGAATTTGCAGCCTCACTTTGCCCATCCGTTTGAGGGTTATTAGCTGATGAAAAGTCCAATTTGGTGCCCATATTATCAAATAAGGTTGGCCAAAAGAGACTTGTAGTCCTGGGATCTCTATCCCCCACAATGGACTGCGGCATTCCATGATGTTTGAACACTTGTGCAAGATATATTTTAACCATATGCTCAGCTTTGATGGTCTTCCTGACCGGCAAGAACTGAGCTTGCTTGCTAAACCTGTCCACAATTGTCCAAATAGCATCATTACCCAGTTGGGTCTGTGGCAAGTCCATAATGAAATCCATTGTAATACTTTTCCATGGCTACGTGGGAATAGGCAATGGCTGAAGCAAACCTAGTACCTTTTGCCTATCAAATTTCACCTTTTGACAGGTGATACATGCACGTACATGTGCCTCTATGTCCTTCCGCATACCTGGCCAAAAGAAATACCGCTCAATCATGTGCATAGTAGACATTATGCCTCTATGACCAGCATATGGAGAAGCATGGCACTCGTCCAAAACCTTTTGCCTCATGTCAGACACCACACATAGGCAATTATCTTTCATGAGATAACCCTCTTTAATCACATATGAGGCATGTGCATGATCAGCCATCAAATCAGCCTAAATAGTGGCAAAATCAGCATCGGTATGATACAAATCACGCATGGCAGACAAGTCCCCATGAGAAGCAACCGAGATAGCTGCTACATACGGCTTTGTGACAATGCATCTGCCACTATATTCTTCTTTCTTGGGGTGTGCAAGATCTGAAAATGAAACATAGAGAGAAAATAGATTAAGCTCTATGCATAGAGCTTACTAAACCTAGTTTTTAAAGCGAGACTGGCAAAAGGTTGGGAGACAATGCTTATTCCTTCGTCTTGCTCAAGCCAATGGGAGACTACTCTGCACAGTTCAGAGAGCACAACTACGATCCCAAAACCCGATGTCGTAGGTTCGAATCCCACTGGAAAAAAATTGAGGGGCAAATCCTATGCCACATTTGGCATTATGAGACAGCACAGGGGGTTAAACAGACTTTGCAATGCGAGGTGAGCTTGTGCAAGGCTCCTGCTCTAACCAAAATCTTCGAAGACGATTCTGTCTGTCTGGTGGTGCTGGAGTCTGGGCTGCACCTAGATGGCTTGATACAACCGAAGATTCGTCTTTTTCTCCTGTTCGGGTCTTTGGAAGAAAATTATGCGCCGTGTTGCTTTACCAAACGTTTCTTATCACAACCTTTTCTTGTAGCAAGGATAGGGTCTTGTATTGTTGTATCATGATACCACCACATAGTCACAAGGGACGGGGGACGGTGACGGGAGACAGGGACGGGGACGGGACGGGGGACGGCCATAAGTAGGGAACGGGGACGGGGGAGGGAACGGCACTCAAAAAATACTTTTTTTTTTTAATTTTTCTACTCTACACTTATTCTACTTTGGAAGTACATCAAAATGAGCACAAATTTACACTAAAATGGTAAGCTTTTGAGTCATATTAATAATTAAGTAGATACAAAATGAGTCATGACTCAAGAGTCAGGAGTCAGGACTCAAGAGTCAGGCTAGAGCTAATTAGGAAGGCCCATGAATCATGATCCATGAATGATCATCCACGTGAAGTGCTCGCCTCATGGTCATGGGTAGCTTGTGCCAAAGAAGCATCAAGCTCATCCTCGGTCTCATCCTCACTGGCATGCTGCTCCTGCACCTCATCCTCTTGTTGCTCTTCTTGTTGACTCATCTCCCACTCAGTGAAGGAATCTACCTTCTTGGTCACGCTCTTGCAAAGCATTCGCAAGTTCACGCTGACGAAGACAAGGTCATTGACACGCTCTACCCCGAGTCGGTTCCTCTTCCTAGAGGCAATGTGGCTGTAGGTACTCCAAAGTTGCTCCAAGCAAGAGGAGCTGACGGCCTGGCTAAGTATGCGGATGGCAAGCTGCTGCAGCTCCGGTCCATCTGAACCAAAGTCCTCCCACCATAGAGCAGCACCAACTTTGGAGCGGTCAACCTGTGCATCATGACAGCCATAGGAGCCATGAAATGACCTGTACATCGAAAGCTGGTCCCTGATCTTGCGCCTAACCGATGCATTAGGCACAAGACGATCCAAGATGATCCTCCATCCAGCGCTCACCTCCCGGTCGCTCTCCTGCTTGTTGTCTTGGAATTCTGGGTCCACCACATAAGCTGCTGCCTGCAATGGAGAGTAGTAGGAATTCCACCTTCCTAGACACAAGGCATGGATCTCCTCGTATCTGTCTTCGTCACGCACGAAGTCTTTCAACTTCTCTATCATGCGATCCATGGCCTCGTAGACCTTGCCTATGCATGGTTGCATAGCGTCTACAATCCTCAATAGGTGGACTATGGGCCTCACCATAGCATCTGTGGTCTTCACACGTTCCCACCAAGAGGCGTCATCCGCCCGTAGCCTACACTCTTGGCCAGTGTTTGTATGGGACTCTTGCATGGCGACAAACTCGTCGCTAAGGAAAAGCCCCCTCAAAGCAATTGTAGGCAAACCGGGTGTCAGAATATTTGAGGAGAGAGAGACAGGACCTCTTGTTGAACTCATGCCGAAGTCTTTGGTGGTTGAGGACAAAGGAGACCATGGTGTTGGCCTCCTCAATGAGCGGGCTGATCCATGGTAATGCCCCGATGTCCCTGAGGAGGTTGTTTAGGCAATGAGCCATACAAAAGGACACCGTGACATGTCCATACATACTTTGGAGAATAGCTCCCGCCGCCCTATTGGAAGGCTCCCCATCCGCAACAAAGCCCACTACATGCTCGGGGCCAACGATCTCCATGGTGGTAGCCCACTCCGCCGCAAGCACATCCGTGCTCTTCCCAGTGCCGGATGCATCATGAGATGAGATGAAGTACATCTCTCCGCGGGAATATGCAACCATGCCGTGAATACTCCTCTTGCGGGTGTCACTCCATCCATCCACAATGAGGGAGACTCCGTTCCTCTCCCATTGCCGCTTTGTGTTGTCGGCCGCTTGCTCTACAATGCGCTTCTCCTTGTCGAGCAATGTAGTGCGCAAGCTCTCGGATGAGGGGGGCGTATAGGTTGAGCCATACTCCCCAATCTTCTTAACCATGACCTTGAAGTATTCCGACCTATTCAAGAGAGTAATTTACTAATGAGAAGGGGACTAGGATGATGAAAACATGAATGATGAATTGGCAAGATCGATTGCACTTACCTAGCCGCTTGAAAGGCAATGTGGTCGTGGAAGAAGAAGCGGGCCACCGCCATATCCACCTCCTCCTTCAACTTGGGATTCCAATTCTCCCCAAGTGTAGATTGTCGCCGTGGGCCACGTAATGATTGAGAGGCCGTGGAGATGGAGGGTGCCGGTGTCGTGGATGGAGTAACATTCCGACTTGATGGTGAAGGTGATGGTGTGCATGATCCCGATCCACCACATGACTCCATTGTAGAGGCTTGAGTTCCTCTCCCCATCGTCGCGGGATCCACGGCCACTCGTGGTGTCCTTCTTGTCGCTTCGACCGCTTCGTAGACGCTAAGCTTGTCAAGAAGTTCCCGTCTCTTCTCGGGCGTGAAATTCGTGCAAAACCTCACCTCATGCCCACTCTCATGCAAGAGGTGGGCTCGCACT
This sequence comes from Cibotium barometz, assembly GCF_041138505.1. Classification (NCBI taxonomy): domain Eukaryota; kingdom Viridiplantae; phylum Streptophyta; class Polypodiopsida; order Cyatheales; family Cibotiaceae; genus Cibotium; species Cibotium barometz. The sequence goes on along the minus strand of NC_141056.1, from coordinate 24,817,644 downwards.
TTGTCGGCGCCACCCGTTCGCCGGTACGGGCAAAGCTTGCATACCCATGGCCGAGAACCGCCTCCATGAACGGATGTGGTGTAGTTAACCTCCTCCCACCATGTCCATCCCATTGTCCTTCTACGAGAAGCCCCGGCATGTGAGGAGGATGCCATGATTGAAGATGGCTTGACTCTTGAGCCTTGAGGAATGAGAGAGAGAGAGAGAGAGAGAGAGAGAGAGAGCCTAGAGGCTTGGAAGTTGGAAGAGTCAAGACTCAAGAGGCTTGAGGGAGAGGTGAGAGCCTAGGCTCTAGAGCTTGGAATTTGGAAGTTGGAAGAGAGAAGATTCAAGAAGCTTGAGCCTTGAAAGCTTGAGCCTTGAGAGTTGTGAACTTATGTGTGCTTGTAGCCTTGTAGAGGCTTGTTCTTATATAGATAGGCAAGAGAGAGAGAGGAAAGCCTCAAGGGCAAGAGAGAGAGAGGGGGCCAAGCCTCAAAGAGCCAAGGCCCAACAGCCATAAACGGGCAGGCACGGCAGGCGCAACGGCTCTCTGCCGTCCCCGCACAGCATCGTCCCCGACAGCCGTCCCCGTCGCCGTCCCCTGTGAGAATCGTCCAGTGGAGGACGTCCGTCCGTCCCTGTCCCTGCGCCGTCCCGTTTCGCCGTCCCGGCGTTCCAAGCCTCCGTCCCCTCCGTCCCCTGTGACTATGTACCACCATCCATTGATCCCAGGACCTTTGAGTTTTTTAATTGGCCATCCTCACATGCTTCTCTGACAATTTAGTTTGGGTAAGAAAATACCTCAAACTTTGGTGACCAGTTTTCACAGTAAAATCAACCCCAAGAAGATAATGTTTCCGTATGGTGAGTGCATGAATTACAGCTAGGAGCTCTTTCTCATAAATGCAAAGAGAGAGCTCTGTATCATGCAATCTACGGCTCTTATAAGCCACGGCATGTCCGTCTTGATTTAGGACAGCTCTTATACAATTTCCAGATGCATCAGATTCCACACTGAATGGCTTTTGCAAATCCGGAATGATCAACACTGGACCATGTGTAGTTGCATCTATCAATTTGAAGAATGCACTACATCAGTCCATTTGAATGTAGTCTTCTTCTTTGTCAAGTCATGCAAAGGAGAAGCAATCCATGCAAAGTGCCCAATGAACCTGCGGTAGTAAGAGCATAATCCAAGAAAACTTGGGATCTCATGCACTGATCTCAATTTGGGCCAGTTCTAGATCGCACCAATCTTTGCAAGATCCATCCGCACTCCATCTTTGGACACAATATGTCTAAGATAATGTATCTCTGACAAGAAGAACTCACTCTTCTTTGCATTTATGAAGAGTTTATGCTTACGGAGTTTTTCAAAAACAATAGCCAAATGAGCTCTATGCTCTTCTTCGGTCTTCGAGAAGACTAGGATGTCATCAAAGAAGACACCTGTAAATTTCTTGTACCCGCGGAATATACGATCCATCATTGTATTAAATGTAGCCGGGGCATTCGTAAGACCCAAAAGGCATAACAAGATACTCATAAAGCCTAAACGTGGTCTTGCAAGCAGTTTTATATACATCCTCACGCACCACACACACTTCATGATACCCACTCTTGAGATCAATTCAGCTAAAGCATGCCAATCCATCCAACTTGTCAAGGATGTCGTCTATGTGTGGAATCGGAAACCGATACGGATGGTGAGCTTATTCAAAGCTCTATAATCCACACACATACGATCCTTCTTTTAAACCAAGAGGACGGGTGAACAATATGGAGAAAAGCTTGGCTAAACCAAACCCTTCTCAAGAAGCTCATTTACATGCTTCATGATCTCCTCTTTTTGGGATGCACTTACACGATAAGCTGGCCTATTAGGTGGTGAGCTACACAGCACAAGATCAATATGATGATCTTCCGATCGTACGGGTGGCAACTCATTTGGTAACTCATCAGCAAAACAATTGTTGTACTCTTGCAAGAATTTCAGCCTATCATTACTAAGAGTGTTTACATGCACATTATTTTCTTTAACATGATCCCGTACAGAAATCAAGTACACAAAAACACTCTTTTTCATTACTTTCCTAATTTGTACATGAGATACAAGGGGAATGGTATCACCGTCTTCACCAGCATCAATCACATGCTCTCGGCCTTTATTCATGAAGTTGATCCTATTGGTCTTGTAAACCTTGCACGGATCAATGCGTGTATGCCAAGGCTTTCCAAGTAATACATCACAGCCATTCAAAGGCGCCACAAGAAAGTCCTCATGATCCACATAGCCTTGAACGTGTATACGCAACTTGCCAATAATAAGCATAACCTGCACTTCTCTACCAACAAAGGTAGCCCCTGCTTCAATTTGAGGATCCATGTCCTCCACTTCAATACCCAAAGCAGCTGCCATCTGTGTAGATATGAAGTTCTCACTTTTGCACAATCATCAAACGTGAACAAAGCGAACTGATCCTTAAGCTGTCCCCAAGCTTTACATACAACCCTGTCTTTGCTATCATGTGAAGTGTTGCCCTGCACATCCGGAACCATATGCACATTGGACTTTGATGCATTCGCATTATCACACTTTTTCTTGTTTAGGCATGCATTTGCAATATGCTCGGTGCTACCACAAGTAAAGCATTTCCCCTTACTTATATATTGCTTTCTCTGCTCCGGAGTGAGACTATTGTCTCTCACTTTGAAGGGACGCTTCTCGGTAGACTTATTTTCAGCCTTTGGATCATTTTTGTCTTGGTTTTGGTCCTTTTTGGGTGGATGTCCATTATTTTGCAGGTTTTGGACAGCCTTCTCTTCGCCTTGAAATGAGGGTTTAGCCTTATTGGAACAACTCAACTTGAGTTCCAATTGCTCGGTGGTAGTGGCGGCTGCGATTAGTTGGTATAAGGTGTGACCAGGATACATTTGTAGTCCCACTTTGTACACGGGTTGCAATCCCAATTGAAACTTTCTCTTCCTTTATGCCTCGATGACATGCATAAATGGAGACACCTCCAAAAGCACTTTCCAAAACTTTTGCACATATGCATTTATTGTTTCCCTCTCATTTTGCTTCACCCAATCCCTCTTCATTGTCATCTCATTGGGAGGCAAGAATTGAACATAGAACCTCTCCTTGAACTCTTCCCATGATCTAACAGGATTCAGTGAGAGCTTCTCTGTAAGCCATCAATGGGCAGCAGTGCCTTTCATGAACATGCTTACATGCCAGATCATGGATTTCTGAGTGAAATCGTCATCACTAAAAGCAATATCAAACTGGGCAATTTGATGCATCATATTCCCCATGATATGCGTCAAACTTCACAGATTTGTCTCCGGCTTTGAAGTCACAAGACTTTGATACATTAGCCTACATCTCAACATGTTTTCCGGCATGTTTATCCATTGGGACAGCCCGTGTGACTCGAATCATTTAGGAACAAAAGGTGATGCATTAGGCATAGATACATGTGTCCTATAAACATGAGGCATGGCTGGCCCCTCAACACACATTGGTGCATTTTCACCCATAGCTTCTCCCTCATGAGCACACTCGAAGGCATGAGTGGTGTGAGGTGAAAAAAAGAAAGAAAAGCCTGCCTCTATAGCCCTTCCACCTCGCAAACTTGGAATACACACACGAACGGGGGCACCACCAGCCACCGGCTGGAACAATTCTCTCACTCACCACCCAACCCACGCCAGACAGACAGCCCAAAACAGGGGCACCATACAACAAGACAAACACCCAGCTTTATATTCCCAGATCAAAACATTTCATACAAGCTTCTCTCGACACAGAAGCCTTACTCACACAACTCACAAACAAAACACTCAGGCCGGTCAGCCGAGGATACACCACATCCCTGATCACCACGAAATCCACTCGCCTGCCTGCTGTACCAGTCACACCAGAATGAACCCGGCCACTCTCGCTCCAGAAGGCGCCCACACCAGCTAACCCTCGAGTCCTCTGCGACCCATCACCTCTGCATGTGTCGTCAGCAGCAGCTTCACTCCACGCTCTCTCTCTCTGTCTCTGTGCTGATCCTCTGTCAGCTTCACCCAAACCCAGGCAGCTTATCTGCCTTGCTACCGGCCCACCACCAAGCAGCAACACTTTATCTCTCTGCCTTCACTCGGCACCCATTCAGTCCACTGTCCTGTCTCCTAGGCGGCCCACACCAGCCTGCCTGTCACTCAGCAGCTTATCTGCTCCTCACTTCACAGGCTCCCTCTGCCTTCAAAGTCACTGCCCACCTGTCTCTCTGTGTGTGTCCTCCACACTCACCAGTTCTCGTATCCCAGGGCGGCCATCTCTACAGTTTCCAGTCGCCCACCTTGCCCATAGGCTCACCAGCCCGTCCTCTCACACGTCCTCTGCACCTTCAGTCGCCAACTCTCAGCTGCGCACCATGCTCACCAGCCCATAGGCTGTCCTCACCAAGGCAGCTCTTCTTCCTCTCACGGGAGACCCCACTCCATATACCTGCAGAAGCAGCCCGTCTTTGCTGCGCCCTCTTGCCTTTGCTTCGCTTATGGCTGCACAATGCCCAAGAGCGACTCTCTGCACGCCAACCCACGCCAGGGAGGCTCCCCGTCTATACGATGGCCACCAGCAGCTGCGCCAGCTCTCTCACATTGGGAAGGCCCCACAATCATCGCCACCCGTCAGTCCTTGACCAGCTGCGTTCCACAGCTGCGCTCCACGCTCACCTGCAGCTACCACCTTGCTGCGCATCACCAGCGTGTGCAGCTTCGCCCTAGAGCCCCCCATCTCTTCCAAACGGCGGCCTTCACTTTATCTGCACGCTGCGCCAGCTCGACACCACCTCCACGATTTGCCGGCTTCTCAATCTTCTGGAAGAAGCGTTGGCAGCCCTTCAGCGTTCCACGTTCCACATTACCAGCTGGCACTTTATTATATATATTATTTATTTTGCCTAAGGCCCTAAGATGGCCACCCTTCCATACCATTTCACACCGAGTGCCCAAGACTACATTGGCCCCATTACCTCTAAATGCCCACGCTTTCCACACCTTCAATTGCAACTCTTGTGCCCATTGTATTTCTTGGACGCCCACACAAATTCAAGACGACCGAGCAGCTTAAACCACCTGCATCTGACTTCACTCCGGACAAGCCTGCCAACAGCTCAACACAAATCTGTCCACACTAAACACCTGGCCAGGCATTCCACGGCCAAATTCTTACACACGCCACGCATCCATATGTACACTGACCAGAAAGACCTCTCAAAAAAACGCCTGACATACTTTGCCACCCCCCCCATCTGCTAGAGCATTCATGCTCAGCAGCATTCAGCAATTCTAGTAGTCATCCACCAGGATCAAAAGGAAACAGCTCTTCACCATTCCATTTCCCAGCATTCCTCAAACACCATGGCTGCATCACTGCATACCAAACATCAACCACGTGCATCACCAAATCTTTTACGTCCACTTCACCCACAACAAACCTCCTCGTTTTCAAAACCTGTGGCATTTCAGCATCTAGCATCCCATCCATCAACACCTGTGAAGGCCAGGTTTCAGCATCTTGACCTTTCTGCACACCAAAATCCACATCCTCTCCAGCATCAGCAGTGTCCACCAGCACTGTCAGCTCCTGTATTTCAGGCATCTCATCACAATCATACATCTCAACTGGTTCCGAACCCTTGTCTTCCAGGGACTTTGCCCTCAGCATTTCAGCAATCCGCAAAGAAGCCTTTGCCACATTCTCAGCCATATCTGCATCCATCTCCACCTCTGGTTCCTGCTCATCAAGGCTAGCAATTTCCCAAATATCATCCTCAGGCACAATGCTCTCCTCACAACGCTCTTCATCAGCCAAATCTTCATGCATACCTTCTTCAGTGTTGCCAACCCCCCTGGTATCATCGTCCAAAGACTCCCCAGCACCTAATTCATCAGATGGAACAACATCCACTTCATCCATCGCAGGTACCATACCATCATCCAGCTGTCCAAGAAAATCCAAGATGATAGGATCTTCCTCCACACTCTCCACATCCGCATCACAAGCCATCTTCACTTCATCAGAAGTCTCTACCCCATCCTCCTCCCTTGTAGAATCTGGCAAACAATCATCCTCGAGGCATCCTGTATCCAGCTCCTCTTCCTTCTTATCATCAGCCAATCCCAAGGCATCATCCTCGTTGCTTCCCTGTGTATGCATATCCTCCAGATCACTGTCCTGTACAGCCACAACGTCCAAATCCAAAGAAGAATCCACTGGCAACTTCTCATCTGCACTTTGCTCCTTCACCTGCTTCTCATCCACCTGCACATGCTTTTCAAACTTTGGAAAAAAATCAGAAGGCATATAAAACATACCCCTTTGCACCTGTACTGGCCTTTGAGGCTCCTGTCTGATCAAACCTAGCATAGAACTCTTATTCACCTCAACCAAATTCACCTGCATATCCCTTGCAGACACAACACCTTCATACGGATATATACCCATCTCCATCTGCTTCAAAACCTTGCCTTCCTTTTCCCTAGCAACCCTAACAGCATCATCAAATGACCTGGGATTCTTCAATTCAACCCTTACCTTCAAATGGGGTAGCAAACCATCCATAAACAAGCTCTTCTTCAGAAACATAGGAGGAACTCCCTGCTTCAATATCATACACCACCTATTCCACAAACATGTAAATACCTTCACAAAATCGTCCAGTGATTGCCCATGTACCTGCTTCAAGACGCTCAGCTCTTGCCAAAGCACACTAGCATCCTCCACTTGCTGAAAACACTCCAAAAGGCCTTCTTTCAACCTGTCCAAGGTCAAGACACCAGCATCCTTTGCTTCAAAACCCTTGAACCAGCTTCGGGCATCTCCTTTCAAGAAAATCCTTATCAGCTTCAGAACCTGCTCTTCATCTGTGACATGATTGCTAATGCATGCCAGCTCCATCTGCTCCAAGAAGTCAACCACATCTTCACCCTTCTTGCCATGAAATTCCGGATAAGACCACATCCTGGAAACCTGTACCAATCCCTGAGCTCTCCTCAGTGGAACACACGCCCTTCCAGGCAACGAACAACACCTGAGCCACTCCTCAGTCACACAATCCTTGAGAAATCCTCAGTGGGGGCACCAGAAGGATGTGAGGTGAAAAAAAGAAAGAAAAGCCTGCCTCTATAGCCCTTCCACCTCGCAAACTTGGAATACACACACGAACGGGGGCACCACCAGCCACCGGCTGGAACAATTCTCTCACTCACCACCCAACCCACGCCAGACAGACAGCCCAAAACAGGGGCACCATACAACAAGACAAACACCCAGCTTTATATTCCCAGATCAAAACATTTCATACAAGCTTCTCTCGACACAGAAGCCTTACTCACACAACTCACAAACAAAACACTCAGGCCTGTCAGCCGAGGATACACCACATCCCTGATCACCACGAAATCCACTCGCCTGCCTGCTGTACCAGTCACACCAGAATGAACCCGGCCACTCTCGCTCCAGAAGGCGCCCACACCAGCTAACCCTCGAGTCCTCTGCGACCCATCACCTCTGCATGTGTCGTCAGCAGCAGCTTCACTCCACGCTCTCTCTCTCTGTCTCTGTGCTGATCCTCTGTCAGCTTCACCCAAACCCAGGCAGCTTATCTGCCTTGCTACCGGCCCACCACCAAGCAGCAACACTTTATCTCTCTGCCTTCACTCGGCACCCATTCAGTCCACTGTCCTGTCTCCTAGGCGGCCCACACCAGCCTGCCTGTCACTCAGCAGCTTATCTGCTCCTCACTTCACAGGCTCCCTCTGCCTTCAAAGTCACTGCCCACCTGTCTCTCTGTGTGTGTCCTCCACACTCACCAGTTCTTGTATCCCAGGGCGGCCATCTCTACAGTTTCCAGTCGCCCACCTTGCCCATAGGCTCACCAGCCCGTCCTCTCACACGTCCTCTGCACCTTCAGTCGCCAACTCTCAGCTGCGCACCATGCTCACCAGCCCATAGGCTGTCCTCACCAAGGCAGCTCTTCTTCCTCTCACGGGAGACCCCACTCCATATACCTGCAGAAGCAGCCCGTCTTTGCTGCGCCCTCTTGCCTTTGCTTCGCTTATGGCTGCACAATGCCCAAGAGCGACTCTCTGCACGCCAACCCACGCCAGGGAGGCTCCCCGTCTATACGATGGCCACCAGCAGAGCTGCGCCAGCTCTCTCACATTGGGAAGGCCCCACAATCATCGCCACCCGTCAGTCCTTGACCAGCTGCGTTCCACAGCTGCGCTCCACGCTCACCTGCAGCTACCACCTTGCTGCGCATCACCAGCGTGTGCAGCTTCGCCCTAGAGCCCCCCATCTCTTCCAAACGGCGGCCTTCACTTTATCTGCACGCTGCGCCAGCTCGACACCACCTCCACGATTTGCCGGCTTCTCAATCTTCTGGAAGAAGCGTTGGCAGCCCTTCAGCGTTCCACGTTCCACATTACCAGCTGGCACTTTATTATATATATTATTTATTTTGCCTAAGGCCCTAAGATGGCCACCCTTCCATACCATTTCACACCGAGTGCCCAAGACTACATTGGCCCCATTACCTCTAAATGCCCACGCTTTCCACACCTTCAATTGCAACTCTTGTGCCCATTGTATTTCTTGGACGCCCACACAAATTCAAGACGACCGAGCAGCTTAAACCACCTGCATCTGACTTCACTCCGGACAAGCCTGCCAACAGCTCAACACAAATCTGTCCACACTAAACACCTGGCCAGGCATTCCACGGCCAAATTCTTACACACGCCACGCATCCATATGTACACTGACCAGAAAGACCTCTCAAAAAAACGCCTGACAAGTGGCATGAGAGGTACGCGGAATACCTGCATCAACAGAAAATTACAGCCCATGTTGCATGTGTTGTGGATGTACATTTTCAACCGGTAATGGCATTTGACATACATTTTGACCACTGCCATAAACATTGTATCCTTCACGGGCTACATAGGATACTCTTGCATGGCGTGAAGTTGCCAATAGTTCCTCTCTAATAGCATCTGAATTCATCCTCTTAGACATAAGTTCTTGTTCGGGCACCTATGGGGATACCAAGGCATATGGGATGGTTGCCTTTCGGCATAGGCATCCTCGGTGTGCGAGCCAAGTATGCACGTGCTCCATCCCTCGGTTGCATGTGCAACTCTTGAGTAATCATTGCCATTGCATGATCCATATAAGATTCAACTTTCTTGGCTTTCAAACGATCATGTTCCAATGGATCCTCACAACGGTAGAGCTTCAATTCTTCTTGTTGTGCATAAAGAAGAGCTTGCATACGAGTAAGTTCAACCCTTAAGGCTATGGACTCTTCTTCTTGCATTCTCTCTTTGCCACGGGACGGCTGTCCCACATGTTCTCGTTCCCTAATGTGCACCACATGAGTTTGCTATACAAGATGAGTTTGCTCATCTTGTATAGCATTGGAAGTATGCATTTCATTGTCCCCACCTCTTGTGTAAGCATCTCCAACATTCACTATATGGCTGTCCATAGTGTTCTAAGTGTAAAGATAGCTCGTGTTCGCGTGATCGTCTTTCACGATAGAAGTGAAAGAGAACTGTATGCTTTGATACCAATGTTACTTGGTTGAACACAATGCTAATAAATACACTTAAATATACCAAGATTTAGTGGACAACATGCTCAATACAAGCTGAATTGACAAGAGACGCACAGTGAGCCGGAACGATCCGCCCCTCCCTCAAATAAAGTATATTGATCTTTGTACATAGTGTCATGGGCATTTCTGACCAGATTTCCATACAAATGCATATGAAAACAATATTGCAAACAATGTAGTTGTTGGTGTAGACTTGCAACTCACACTACCCTCTCAAGTGCCCATGTTTCCTACCATCTGTTCTCTATTGTTCCATCCACACATGGTAGCAACAATCTGCAAGTGAGCATGTAGGACAAGAGAACACTACACAAGGTATGTAATCATGGAGTCTGGTTCCTCCCTCCTGCTACTTGCTTCCATATTTAAGCATCAAAGCTTACCAATTGCAAGTAGAGCAGCGGAAGTCTTCACGATGAAGCGTTTGGTGTGTTGAAATCTTCGATTTGTCGCGATCCTTCGCGACAAAAGTCTTCAAGAGGATGAAGGGAACCCTCGGAAAGCTTCCCCTTTGGTTCAACTTGAGAAAGGAGAACCAAAATTAGGGTTTTCAGCAAAAAAGACCAGAAATTACAGCAAAAATAAGAGCTTTTTTGCTGAATTTCAGTCATTGGAAGTGTGTGGAAGAGTGTACACCACCTGGAAACACCCTTGGAAGCTTGGAAAACACACTAGCAAGCTTTGATATGGAGTTGGGAAGGAGAAAGTGCAGAAAATGCAGCCAAAGAGGCCTCATAAGGAGGCGCCTACTTCTAGAGAGAGAGAGTGAGTTGTCCACTCTAGATGTCAGGTAGAGACAAGTGGCTTGTGGTGACACCCTTGGAAGCTTGGAAAACACACTAGCAAGCTTTGATATGGAGTTGGGAAGGAGAAAGTGCAGAAAATGCAGCCAAAGAGGCCTCATAAGGAGGCGCCTACTTCTAGAGAGAGAGAGTGAGTTGTCCACTCTAGATGTCAGGTAGAGACAAGTGGCTTGTGGTGCAAGCTAGAGCGGACACGTGGCTGGTTGCTCCTTTTGTACAAAGGGAATAAGGTCTGGGCAGTAGGCATTGGGTTTTGTCCACCTCGGAACATCAGTGTGTGCGAACACAAGGCTGGTCATAACTTATAAGTGAGTTTTGGTTGCCCAAAACTTAATGAAGTGTGTACACACTCACCTATAAATTAGTGCTAATGCCTGAGGCTAGGTTTATAACCAATACTTACCTCGTGTCACATGCCACATAACCATGTCAGCAGACAGTTATACGCACGGTTCACGGGCAGGCGTCCCCTTATCTGGAACTACACATTGGTCACGCAAGCATGAAAACAGCCTGCAATTTCAATTGCAAGCAAGCAAGCACATAAAGATGCTATGCAATGCAGCATTGGTATGGACAATCCCCGTTCATGAGACTATACAAAAAATAGACGTGCTCCAAGCAAGTACATGAGGTACCAGACCCAATGGAACACCAATCCTCTAGGCATTCCCGGGCATGTATACACACGCACAAGTTCCAGCAGAAAGCCAAGTCCAGACTATCACATGAGTGGCATCAATCCCCGGCATATGCAACTGCCATGGACGTCGGTCCAATGTACATATATAATGAGATATCATGGGTGGACCAATTGGGTGGCCAATAATGAGAAAGCACGGGTGGACCAATTGGGTGGCCAAATGGTGACACTGACTCACCCCCTCGCCTTCACACTCAACCCAACCCCCTCTCACCCCTCTCACAACTCACCTCCTCCCATCCCCTCAATGACTCAACCCAACCTCATCCCCCTAACCAACTCACCCCCTCGCCTTCACACTTGACCTACCCCCCTCACCAACTCAGCCACCCCCCTCACCGACTCAACCTCTCGACTTCCCCTCGCCCCCTATGGAGAAGAGAGCTTGAGCTCTTGCAAGCACACACACACTCACACAAACCCTAGAAGAGAACACACAAGGTAAGAGGCTGAAAATTCTTCTTCTTCTTCACACAACAAAAGAGGTCTATGAAAAAGATAAAGTGACTAACACACATAATAGAGTATATACAAGCGGTCCATAATGTGAACACGCTAAGTGGATAAGTGTAGACTAGTCAGTGTAGTCCAACTGTAGAATCTCTAGCGAAGATATGTCAATGCTAGCTACCAAACCTGCCAGTGATTTAAATGTCAAACGGTCATGCAGGCGCCTGCTGAGTGTCAGCTCATGTTGAGCTTGACATCTCAACACTCCCCCTCAAGGTCAACTCCATCTCATAAACTCCAAGCATATCTCGAAATCTGCAGAGCTTCTCAGCTCCCAAGGCCTTCGTGAAGATGTCAGCGACCTGATCCTGTGTGCTGACGTAGGCCAGGTCGATGTCGCCTGTGCCAAGACTCTAAAGTGGTAATGTATCTCAAAGTGTTTCATCCACGCATGGAAAACTGGGTTCCTGGCCAACTGTATACTGCTAAGATTGTCACAATATATGACAACCTTTCTCTTCACATGCAACCCCAAATCAGCAAGTAGGTTGCGTAACCAAGCTACCTCACCCACCACCACCGCAGCTCCTTTGTACTCTGCCTCTGTACTCGACAAGGCAACTGGGGCTGTTTCTTACTGCTCCATGTCACAGCAACACTCCCCAATGAAAACATAAACCCACTAGTAGATCTCCTTGTCTGAGATGCTACCTGCCCAATCTACATCTGTGTACCCATATAGCTCCACTGGTACACCTGTTGCATAAAACAATGCATAATCAACAGTGGCCCTCTAATACCTAAGTGTGTGTCGCACATTGTCAAGATGTGATTTACGTGGAACCTACATAAACTGGCTCTCTAAGCCAACAGTGTAACTCAAATCTGGCCTGCTGATCCTGACATAGATCAAACTCCCCACCACAATCTTCCTGTACATAGTGGGATCCTCCAACACATAACCTGCATCCGCACTAAGCTTGCCATTTTGATCTAATGGCACCGAGATTGACTTACAATCAGCCATCCCATACTTGGACAACATGTCCAATACATACTGTCTCTGTGACAGCCAAATACCATTAGGTGTGTGAATGACCTCAATTCCCAAAAAGTAGCGCAGATCTCCCAAATCCTTTATCTCAAACTTCTTGTTGAGAAGACTTTTCACATGCTCAATCTCATCCAAGTTATCACCCCCAACAATAAGATTATCTACATAGATGGTGATGATGACAATATCCTTATCACTCTTGCGCACATACAAAGAATGATCTGCATCTGCTATATGAAAACCAATAGTGACAAGATACTTAGCAATCTTGTCATGCCATGCTCGTGGAGCTTGCTTCGCCCATACAAAGCCTTACGGAGCTTACATACATACTCCGGGTGACCTGTATCCTCAAAACCAAGTGGCTAATCCATATACACTTCTTCTTGCGAGTCACTATGCAAGAACGCATTTTTTACATCCATCTAATGTAAAAACCAACCTTTAGCTGCAGCCACCGTAATCACAGCTCTCACAGTTGCCATCATTGCAACCGCAACAAATGTCTTCTCATAATCAATCCCATGTGTCTACGCATATCCTTTGGCTACCAATCTAGCCTTGTACCTGCTTATGCTACCATCACTGTTATGTTTCATCTTATACACCCACTTACAACCAATAGCTTTCTTGCCTTCAGGCAATGATACCAAATCCTAAGTCTCATTTCCATACCATGCACCCATCTCCTCATCCATAGCTTTCTCCCAACACACATTTCCAATAGCCTCATCAAAACATGTGGGTTCTACAACCTACACAACTTTTGCCATATAAGCATAATGATGTGTCACATAACCATCATAAGTCAACCTCTGCACAGGATTTTTGACTCTTCCAGATCTTCGTAACTTTACATTCATGGCTTCCATAGCCTTCTTCACACCAGGTGTCCTCATTTGCTGGAATCCCAAGCTCCTCATCAAGGCTCATCTCCAAGCCACTAGACTCTCCATCAACAAGAGAATGCCCTGCAGAAATATCAAGCATACCAAGGGACTCAACCACTTTCTCTTTGCCTTTATGTGGTGTACCAACTACATTTCCAGGACTGGTATTATGACGCAACCTACCACTCCATGGTCTATCAACAGAACCGCTGAATGAGGACTCTCCTGGTCCGCTGAATGACTCTGATTGCTGACTTACATTCTGTGCAACCACGTTTCCAGTTACATCAGTCCCAACAGCATCTTTTTCAGCAGCATACCAACTACTCATCTCATCAAATACAACATCCCTGCTTACCCTCAATTAACGTGTAGCAGGATTATAGCATCTATATCTCTTTTGCTCAAGGGAATATCCAATAAACACACATTTTTATGCCTTTGGATCCAGCTTAGTACGCAACTCATATGACACATGCACATATACAATACATCCAAAAACTTTCAAGTGAGACAAATTAGATTTCTTACCAGTAAACTTCTCCTCTGGCGTTACATCATATATGACTGCAGTAGGAGTCCTGTTCATGATATAAACTGCTATAGACACAGCCTCAGTCCAATAGCTATGCGGCATATTCTTCTCTGCCATCAATGCTCGTACTATCTCTGCAATGTGCCTGTTTTTCCGCTCAGCAACTCCATTTTGCTGCGGAGTGTATCTACATGTAAATTGTCTCTAAATGCCATTCTTTCGTAGAATTCAGAGAACTCATTGGAGAAATATTCTCCCCTTCCATCTGACCTTAGGCACTTCATATGCTTTCCTGTCTGTTTTTCAGCCATCACTCTGAAATTCTGAAAATGAGTGAAAACTTCACTCTTCTCCTTCATGAAATACACCCACACTTTCCTCGTGTGATCATCAATGAATGTTACATAGTACTTGCTGGCTACCCATAGACATAGTCTTCGCAGGACCCCATACATCTAAATGCACAACATCTAGTACATTCTTGCTCACATTTCTGTCATGTAGAAATAAATATATGCTATTGGCATGCTTCACCTACTTTCTGCATACCTTCAACTTTAAACTTAGACAGCCCTGTCACAATTTCTTTAGTCTACATAGACTTCATTCTTTGCACATTTACATGCCCAATTCTCTTATGCCAAATGTCTGTATCTGCAACTACTCCTGAACCATTTACAAACATTACAGCACTCACTTCAAGCATATTTACATTCAATATAAACATTCTGCCCACTTTGTTGCCTTTTGTAATCAACCTACACTTATCTTTAAAGTCTTCTACATAACAACCACCAGGGTTAAACCGAACCTGCAAACCCTGCTCAATCATCTGGCCAACAGAAACCAGATTCTTTGTAATGTTCGGAACATGAAGTACATCTACAAGGTACTTCACCTTACCATCCTGCATAGACAATGGCACATCTCCAACATGGGCAATCGGATGAGCACTGTCATCTCTTGTTTCAACAAAACCTGCTCTTTCATGTCATGTGGTTTGAAGCACTTGAATCAACATACCATACATCATCCTTACATGATGCTACGTCATGTCCAGACACAGTATTAACTACGTGTTGCATAACAAACAACCTCTCATTGTTCTCATTATTTCTGCTAGAGGACACATAGTTCTTTTACTGCATTTTTCCATTTTGCACGTCGCTCTACTTCTTATAGCAATCTGACTCCACATATCCAAGCTTACCACAGTAAAAACAGTCTCGTGTATCATTATGCTGCCTTTGCCAATGATCACGACCTCTTTGACTCCCCCTACCTCTAAACTGGCCTCTTCCACCTGTGTGTTGTTGTTGTGAATCCTGGGACTGCTGCTGCTGCTACTGCTGACCATAATTCTGATTACCTGTTTGGCCACCACTTTGGCCACGTCCACGACCTCTACCTCATCCTCTACCTGCACTTGTGTAGAAGGCCTGCTGCTCTGAACTGTTTTTGTTTGTGAAGACTGTTAATCTTCATCCAAATTCTTCTCTTCAATGATCAGCATTGACACCAAATCTGTGAAGTTGGAAATGTTCTCCCGAGTCTGAATAGATGTCTTGAACGCCTTGTATTGTGGCCCAAGACCACGTAAACACACTTCCACCTTATCATCAACATCAACAGAAACACCAATAGATACAAAGGATTCCACAATGCCCTTAATCTTCAAGGCATAATCATTCTCATACATATTTTTCTTCTCCACAGTATGAAGCTCATTCTTCAACTGAATCTTTCGTGCCTTGGTGTTAGTTTTATACAACTTCACCAGGGTGTCCTACGCCTCCTTAGGTGACTTAGCATCCTGTATATGTCCGATCATGGTGTCCTATATACTAATAGAAAGCCAATACATGACTTTCCTTGCTCCTTGTTTCCAATCCTTGAATTTTTTTACATCTGCAACAGTTGGATTAATCTCCAGTATCTCTGGTGCCTCCTCATGTTCACCTTCAATGTAGTTCCAGTAGCCTTTTCTCGTCAAGAAATTTGTCAACCTAAACCTCCAAACCCTCCATCGCTCGCATCTTATGACCGGTGGGAGACCCTTCCTCTTCACAGGTTGCACCGCCATCTCACGAGCCTCCTCCTGTCAATGTACCTGTGACAGCTCCATCGGCGAGTGCTAGCTCTACCACACCACCATCCTCTCCTGCCTCAGCCGTTCCAACAACTATGGCCCCACAAGTAACCTTATCCAACCACTTTGGATTCTTCACATTCCTCATCTTCCACATCCTCTTCGGATAGCCATCCTCAGTATGTTCCCTCTAAGGATGATGCTCTCACTCCCAATCCCATCCCACCCCCTTGCCCACCTCTTCACCACAACTCCACCCGCACTACATCTTCTTCCTCTCTTTCAATCCATCATTTCCATCTGCCAGCCTCCACCTCCCACACCACTCCCTTCCCCATTAATTTCATTAACCCACACCCCTTCCGGCTTCCCAAGCTTAACACCTTACTTACTCCTACCAAACTAGCCACCTTGGGCCTGCAGGGTCTAGCCTCTATTCCGGCTTTGCCTAACCTTAATGTCTCCCTCTGCGCTGCCTTGCTTACCAACTTTCCTATGATGCCCAATGGCCAATGCCTCACTTCCAAACACCTCATTGGCCATCCCGAAAGTTCGGTCCTCCATCGACATTCTAATACTCGCATTATTGATATTCCCCCAGCCAAGCTTTTTACTGCCACAATCAATCTACTGGCTCCCACCCCTTCCTTCCCTAGCCCCCGTACAATACATCTCTATGTCCTCTTCCATTACTATCTCCCACTCCAAGAAATCCCGAGTGCCCACTGCTCCACTGCCTTCGTCTTCACCCACTACATAGAGACATTCCATTGTTTGTGCACAAGCCACCCATTTCCCTTTCATCATCTCCTATATGAATCCCTCCGCCTCCATTGCCGCCGATTTTGGACCCAACTCAATAAGCCTGAAATCGCCTCCTTCACTTGGCCCTCTGCATGCTTCCTCACCCTCACCTATCTTCTCAAGCAACCTCCGAATCCCACTTGCCTCCTCACCAATCCACTCCATCGGCATCCCACATGCCCAAGGACGTTCACACCTAGCTGGTATAGTTACAAGCTAAGACCCACCCTTCGTGCATTTGTCCTCATTTACAACCAAGGGTGAAAGAGAAGTCATCATATCTTGCTTGCGAGCACATCTACTACACACACGATCAAAAACACTATAATTGTGGCCTTTAGACTTGACTAGCCCATATAGTAGTAGCACGAATGCCCAGCACCCCCATGCGTACATAGGATGGTGGCCTATGGAGGCCAGATGATTTGTAGGCAGCTCATGCAGGTTGTGTGGACAAATATCCCCACTCGAAGCCCATTCTGGATGTGCCCAAAAATTTTCTTTTGATTAAGGATATGAAAAGTGCCGCAAATGAGATTCAAAAAGTGCCTCCACTTTTTCTAAAGAAAGACGATACAATTTTTTTAGTTGCCACAAAATGATGACCACTCAAAAAGACGAAAAAAACGTAGTGAACCCCTATGTAGTAAGTTTGAGAAACAAAAGCATTGTTACGACCAAAACTGAGTACAGTAAATTATACTTCCATACAACAACTACATACCTGTCGCAGAAGAGGCTCCATTTGGTCATATCCACTCGCATCATAGTAAGACTTTATCAAGAAATCTAAGTAACGTTTCCATCGTGTGATTCCCGCAACAATCTCAGTAACCTATGAGAAAAGAGTACCATGAAGGGCTGTCATGCTTGAAGGTTTTCACAAGACAAACATTTTAAGTACAAAGCTTGTAGAAAGTAAGAAGGAATTATTATTTTTTTGACAGTCCCGCTATAGTGCATACTCAAAGCAACAGATATACCACCCTTCATGATTTTTTTCTAAAAGAGGATCGTTCTATAGTCAAAAGAGGGCGTATGCACAATGCAACAACCACCCTCAATAAAGGCAAGAAGATACAAATGGCCCCTCATGCAAGGTCTAGAAATCAAACACCAAAATGAGAAAAGGGGGGTGGATTGTTAATCTTCTTCTTGATTCTTTCCATTATATCTTGTGTCTTCTCTTCGCCTTATCTCTCAAGTCACCGGGGGGCTGTACTGCCAAACAAGTCTATCGTCCCCCCACTGCCCCCCCCTTCATGTGTCAGAATATGCAGCGGTGATGATAACCAAATCTGAGAACACTAGAGCAAGAACAGTGCAGAAAATAGACAGCACAAGAGAAGTAGAGAGAGAGGCGTGTAGCTCTGCTCTATATACACAAGAAGATCCCGAAATACAACACACATGTGGCAAGGGGCTGTGGGGCCATTTTATATGGCCCCAATACTGCAGTCGGCCTGCTCATGGGACAGCCGACAGGCTCTATATCTCCACGACCAGCATAAACACCAGTCAGCCAGCTGCAGGGGGTGTCGGCCAGCATCAGAGGTGTCCACGACCTGTCACATACAGTCGGCCACCTCCAGCAAACACACAGATGCAGTCGGCCAAGATCAAGTTCCTCCTGCCACCACAGGACTGCCACAAGCCACAGAAAAAATAGGAAAAATGGGGGAAAAATACGGGGAGTGAGGAAAAATGAGAAAACACCTAAAAGGGCGGGCACACCCACAACAGAGGCCCTGGTAAATAGGTATAGACAAGAGATGACTTCTAACATCATGTTCAAGAGAAGGAAAACCTTAAAAACAGCGGCAATCTTAAGAACCAAGATTGCCATGCTATTGCTTCATCTCATATAGTAAATAGGCACCTGAAAATGGTAGATTTCTGTGCAGGTTTGCAGCCTGTTTGGATTACTTTGGATAGCCCTAAAACAGCCCCAGCCAGGTGCCCAAGGATGTAAGGACCGGCACCAAGAAATTTTTTCCCTTTTTAGGGTAACCCTATGGCCACAAGTGACCAGCTTTGTTTTTTTTTTTTTTTTTTGGGGGGGGGGGGGGGGGTACGCACGCTTGCCACATCTATCAGGGATGAATGTGCCATGACTACTGAGACTGTAAGTGTTTGGCCTTGGCCACTTGTAAGCCCTGATAGGGACAGGGCCATTGAGTCTACAAACAGGTAGGGATGCACTAGGGCAACGGTATGTGTACATACGTGATGCATGCCTGTGATCGGAGATTTCAATGCCCTATGAGAACAAGAAGGCCAGGAATGAAAGACAAAAATATAAACAGCAGATCTAAGCAAGAAAAATCAGCTTTAGTTGAACAATGAATTCTTTAGGCCAGAATTTGTTGGGAATATATATATTCACAACACTAGTGGAAATGTGATGGCGGTTTTCTTAGTTAGGTTTGAATAAGTGCCAAGGGCACACTTTATGTTAGAATTAAACAAAGCACTTAGAAACACACTCTTCGATGGGTGTTAGAGCACTTTATTAGTAATTGCCACCTACTAGGACACCTAGCATTACATGTCATCTAGCTTTACACTTGGCTTATGTGCAATGACTTAAATATGAGCCCAAGACCAAACTTATGTATAAAAGGGGCAATCCACTTTGATTAAGAATATGCTTTGCCAACTTCACAACTTCTATTTGATCTCCCTTAATCCCCTTTGTGGGCTGGTTGTCATCTTCCCCTCTCTCTCTCTCTCTCTCTCTCTCTCTCTCTCTCTATGGGACCTCTCTCTCTCTATGGGACCTGCACCAACATTGGTATCAGAGCTGAGGACTGCCAACAGTCACAGAGCCATGTGCCATCATTCCCACCTCCTTTAGAGCCACTGCCACTGATGTGCCCGGGAGAACCTACCTTTATAGCCCTGTTCGAAGCACACCAGCGTGGGAAGGAAACTATCACCAGCACCACAACCCAGCAAAAACACCACTAGAGGACACCAACACAGCCAGCTGACGTCCCCTGATCCTTAGCTGACACAATTGAGCACTTCAACACCCTCCTCCCAACCTCACTATTTAGTCCAGCTGCCTACTCAAATTGTCCTCTTAGGTCAGCTCTCACCTCCAGTATATCTAATCTTCCAACTAAGAGCCCCTCCTAACCTCTGCTGACTCCCAGCCAGAGTTGTTTCTCGTACCGGTACGAACCCATTCGTACCGTACGGGTCGTACGGTACGATTTTTTAATCCCCCCCCCCAATCTTTTCCTTGAAAAAAAAAATTCCAAATGCTTAAAAAAAATATAGAAACCCTGCTTAACGAAGATCCCAAATGCTCGCAATACTTCGCAACTTTCGTGTCCACTCAGTGTTCCATATGGCGTTGTTGAGAGACCTAAAAAATCTGGCAAGGTAGACTGGTAGTGTACACTTGATTGGTAGGATGAGAGAATCTTGCTACATCACTTGGAGATCCCTGGTATAGGTAGGCTAGACAGTTAGATTCTCAAGTTATGTACGAGGAAGAAGATTTGGACATGGCCATTTTGGTCTAGAGAGGAGTCCCTAAACCTATCACCCTAGATGCACTGCTCGTACTTGTGCAAGGACGGTCCCTTAGTCATAAACGCTACACTGGGAGACCTTTGGTATTGCATTACCCATCCAGGTTCGTTTTTGGAGACAATCGGGAGATCCAACTTGGAGAGACACATATCCATGTTCAAAGGTGCAAAAGCAACGGGGAAGCTCCCTGAACAGTGGAAATGACCCCTCCCAACACTATCTATATATGTCATGTGCAAGACACGTGCAAGCTATTCTCGTAGCTATTTCCTGAAGGAGGAACAAGATAAAGAACCAAAATAGGACAAGACTTAGGAGTTGTTGCTGCTAATTTAGGCAGAAGGACCTTATGGAAGAGTTAGGAGGTTGTTGGCTAGATTATATAACGAATACCTGTCCAGCAACCGAAGAGATTTTTGTCCAGGACTTGGCCGACAGCAGGTCGGCCAGTCCATAGGAACATTCATGCCCTACAAAAGGGTACACTAGCTCATCGTTTTGATCAATCAGCCCTCCCACACGCTGAGGCATAGAATAGGAATTAGATTGGGTATTTCTACCTTGTGATGGGGCAGCCGAAGACTAGCCAAGATTGTACTTCCTTTTTGTACATTATGAATCTACTGAAACTTAGCTATCTCTCTCTCTTCTCTACATCTCTCTTGCTTGCGTTTTGCATCAGGTTGTTCCAAGATGGTGTTTAGGGCTAAAAGAAGACTCCCAAAGCTTCCGCATGTCACATTGGTATCAGAGCATCGGGCTCAACAAGGCTAAACATTGATTCAAACCTAGATGAAGGTGCACAATCCAAGGAAAGAAACACAAGACATGGAAGAAGTTCCCAGGAGGTTGGTTGGTGGTGCTCCAGTCATGTGAGTCGGGTGCCACTTGGGGCACACCAGGAAAGGCTTTCAGGCAACAGTTCCAGGGGACGATGATCCTCCAACGGGTGGAGTGAGAGTGCCACACTCAATACTCACGAAAAGAAGACTAGAGAAAGTGTTCAGGGACTGTTAGAAGTCATCTCCTGTCTATATTTATACACCAGGGCCTCTGTTGTGGGTGCGCCCACTCTGTATAAGGTGTTTTATCATTTTTCCACACTCCCCGTATTTTTCCCTAATTTTTCCCATTTTTTCTAGTGGTGGGGAGGGTTGCCAGAGAGTGGCAAGAGCACTCCGACTGTCCCAACAGCAGTCCTGCTGCTGGCTGACTGCATACAGATGATGCGTAGGCCTCTGGACTGCTGGCCAACTGCATTCACACAATCGTGGACCTTTTTCTGCTGGCCGACTGCATTTATGCAGTCGTGGAGTTGTACAGTGCTGGCCGACTGCTCTCCCAGGGGCATATAAATAGGCCCCTTGCCCCCACCACTTCCTCATTCAGTTTTCTCGGGATCTTGTGTATAGAGAAGAGTTTACACACCTATCTCTCTGTGTTTCTTGTGCTGTTTATTTTTTGCAGTCTACTTGCTCTTGTCTACCCAAGTTTGGTTATCATTTTCGCTGCATATTCTGACATGGTATCAGAGCCCTAGGCTCTAGACAGATCTTGGGAGTTTTTCTGAGCAAGAGGGGGAGCGTTAGGCTGCTGATTGGTGGACTGTTTTGGGCTGAACGGGAAGAGAAGGTGCAAGAGGAAGGCGGTCTAAGGTGCTGGACAGCCACTTGCAGGTTTTCAGTTTTTTTTTTCCCACCCACCCACCCTTTCAGGTTACTCTCCGCGATGGCAGATTTACTAGAGATGGCTGAGAAGCACGTGAAGATTCCGACTCTCCCCACGTTCCCAGTGGATCGTCAGTTGGACGGGTCCAATTACGGCATCTGGAAGGTCATGATGGAGTCGGTGCTGGAGTCATATGACCTTGCTGATTTTATCATCATCGGGGTTCCACGGCCAGAAGCTAAGGAAGGGGAGTTACTATCGACGAGGAAGGACCGAGAGGCACAGGCACACATGTGGGATCGTGTCAACGCCAGGGTCCGGTTGTTTATTTTCCTCAATTGCACACCACAAGTGATCAATCATGTGAAGCACATGACGCTGGCGAGAGGCATATGGGAGCACTTGGCTTCTTTGTATAACAGGGTATCACCCATGAAACGGATCTCCTTGGAAGTGTAGATGCGGGTTATGAACCCTGCAAAGTCTTCGACGATGCGGAAACACATCAACAAGCTGCAGGCCCTTCAGCAGGAAGTCCTACAAGCTGGGAAAGAGATATCATCTGAAGATATGGCCATCACTTTGCTTTCCCACTTGCCTGGCCAGTATTCTGCTTTCTATTCCTCGTTGATCACGAGTGGCAGGCTCAGCACCATTACTTGGGAGGAGCTTGTGCCAATGGTCTTGGACCAGAAGGAACGTTTCATGAACCCTCCTCACGGCGGAGGTTCGGAGGCCTTAACTGGCCAACGGTCGAAAGGCCAGAATAACAACAAGGGCAAAGGGAAGGCTTCACCGGAGAAGTCTTCTGAGAAGAAGCCTGATCCACAACGAGAGAAGCTGAAGGCCGAAAGATCTTGTAATGATTGTGGCGAGAAAGGCCACTACTGGAGGACGTGCCCTAAGCGGACAGGGAAGAGTGCTGATTCCTCAGCCTCAGCTGCAAAGACTCCGGCATTTGTGCACTTAGAGATGGTGGACTCCGATGCTTCATCATCTTCAAGCGAGGAGGCAGTTGGCTTCACCGCGAAGGATACCCGGGAATGGATTCTCGACAGTGGTGCTTCCAGGCACATGACTCCATCCCGTGACTTCTTTCTGGATCTGAAACGGCAGTCAGGTCGTATCTTTATTGGTGATAACTCCACTATTCCGATACATAGTGAGGGCCGGATGGAGATTATTCCCGACAGCAAGGGGAGCAAGCATGCTTCCCGTGTTCTTTATGTCCCTGCTCTGGGTTTTCATCTTCTGTCAGTGCATGAGGTATGCAAGACTAGCTTTCGGGTGGAATTTGAGGAGCATTCAGTTGCTCTAAGGGACCGTGAGACTGGCCAAGTTGTTTGGGAAGGCGGTGTGGAGAATGGCATCTACAAGCTCTCTGCACTCTCCTCATTGACAAGTTCTCAGGTCAGAGATTTGTGGCACTTTCGTTTTGGCCACTTAAATGTGGATGCATTGAGGCGCGCCTTCTGGGACCAGATGGTGGTTGGCTTGCTAGATGTTGGTAGTAGGCAAGGACGTTGCAGTTCTTGCATACGTGTTCCGAAGCAGGCTTCCAGGCGGGCTTCGAAACCATTGGAGTTGATTCACACTGACTTGTGTGGACCTCAGCAGATACCATCTTTGGGAGGATCTCTCCACTTTATGCTGCTTGTTGATGATTGTACCAGATTCACGTGGGTCTACTTTCTTTCCCAGAAGGACCAGGCTTTTGCTCGGTTCAAGGATTAGCACGTGATGGTGGAGAAAGAGTCTGGATTTCAGGTCAAGACTCTCAGGGCTGACAAAGGAGGTGAATTCTCCTCGACTGTATTTTTCAGATTTTGTGCAGATCATGGCATCAAAAGGGAATTGGCCAATACCGGATCGCCTTCGCAGAATGGAGTTGTTGAACGCAAGAACAGGACTGTGATGGAGATGGTGAGGACCATGCTGGAGCATCGTGATCTTCCTCGTCCACTTTGGGGTGAGGCTGTGGCAACGGCTGTCCATACCATCAACCGCTCTCCGACGACTTCAGTACCCCATATGACTCCATTTGAGGCATACTTTGGCAGGAAACCCGACGTCTCGCACTTCCGTGTCTTTGGGAGTGATGCGTATGTACATATTCCGAAGAAGCAGAGGGGGAAGCTTGACTCCAAGCCCCGCAAGCTGGTATTTGTGGGATATAACTCTCTTTCCAAGGGATACAGGTTGTTTGATCTAGATAGGAACGAGATTGTTGTCAGCAGGGATGTGGTCTTTGACGAGCATGTTCCAGCATCCACTGTCGAGGCGCCGCCACTTCTTGGAGACCTAGAGGAGTCTGATGATGATTCCCAGTCTATCATTCCAGTTGATCCACCTCAGTCATCACAGGAGGTTGAGCCCGCAGCTGGAGTAGAGCCCCCGCGACCACAGGTTCGGGAGTCAGGTGTCACGGAGCTACCCTCCGAGTGGACCACAGAGGACGGCCCTCGAAGATCACATCGAGTCCGAGATAAAAGGAACACAGCGGAGCTTCTTCAGGTGAACTATCCTTTGATGTCTCGTATCATGCGGGATAAAGAGCCCACTTCCGTAAAGGAAGCCCTTTCACAGGATACTTGGAGGAAAGCCATGCAGGTGGAACTTGATGCCATCGAGAAGAACAACACTTGGGAGTTGGTACCGAGGCCATCGAAGCGGTCAGTCATTGGTGTCAAATGGGTCTTTAAGACCAAATACGCGTCTGATGGGTCGGTGGACAAACACAAAGCCAGGCTTGTGGCTTAAGGTTATGCTCAGCGGCCAGGCATCGACTACGAGGATACCTTTGCACCGACAGCGCGGATGTCCACGATTCGGACCGTTCTTGCCCTTGCTTCTTCTCAGACGTGGCCCGTGTATCAAATGGATGTAAAATCTGCGTTCCTTAATGGTAACCTGCAGGAGGAGGTGTACGTTGAGCAGCCTCCCGGCTTTATTGTTCCAGGATCGGAAGGGATGGTTTACAGGTTACGTAAGGCCTTGTATGGTCTTAAGCAGGCTCCCAGGGCTTGGAATCAGAAGTGTCATGTGCATCACAGATGCCATGGACATTCTCAGAGCTAGATCCAGAAGAGGCAAACAGATAAAGACCATGAACCAGTAGAAGATAGGTAGAACCAGAATGTAGGAGCTTCAGGTGTAGCATCTGAGGTGGACATGGAGCAGGACTTGGAGCAAAGCATGGATCAGATGGCTGTCGGCTGCAGGACAGTGGATGCTGGCTGCCAGAAGAGCTGTCGGCTGACGTCAGCAGAGGGTGGGCAGCAGGCGCATCAAGGACAAGGACCAGCAGCAATCGGGCAGCGCTAAAAGGCTTGTATGGACATGGAACTGGCCGACCAGCAGTCGGCCAGCATAAAGTGTCCAAAGACCCATATAAATAGGGCCACATGCTCTATGTTGTAGTCATTCAAACCCACTAGGGGTTGGGATCACTAGAGGTCCCATAGGGGACAGGTTTTGGTGTTAACCACCTTTTTATGAAGGCTACCCTTTTTGTACCATACTATATACTGAATTTTCCAGCACTTCTCACTCTCTCTCTCTACTCTCTCTCTACCTGCATTTTTGCATCAGATGGTGCGTTTTTGCATCAGAAGGTTTTCCAAGAGTGTTTAGGGCTGAAAGAAGACTACCCAGAGCTTCCGCGTGTTACATTGGTATCAGAGCATCAAGCTCAGCCAAGCTAAACGCTGATTCAGTCCCAGATGATGGTGTACAGGTCCAAGGTACAGGAAAGTACACGGATTCGAAGCCCAAGGCGGGAACACAGATCGGGAAGAACTCCCAGGAGGTTTGTTGGTGGTGTTCCACAGTGCCAAATGGGGATGGCAGTTCCGTGAGCCAGATAGGTTCTCAGGTTACGGTCCCAAGGGAGGTTGATCCTCCAAGGGTGATGTGAGAGTGCCAGACTCAGCTCCAGGAATGAAGACCAAGACAGTGTTCAGAGTCAGGGCAGGAATGGATTGTGGACTAGAGGAAGACCAGATGCATAGATTTTCATCAGAGACAGAGTGGTTTGGAGAACAAGCCGGGTTTTCAGAGAAAAAGGTTTGCCAGGGATGGATGATGACATAGGGACTTCGGGACAGGATTGGGATGATGACAGTCATCCAGCCAAGAGCAGGTTGGATTCCCGTCATCAAGTTTAGCAGAGGGGGATGTCATGTGCATCACAGATGCCATGGACATTCTCAGAGCTAGATCCAGAAGAGGCAAACAGATAAAGACCATGAACCAGTAGAAGATAGGTAGAACCAGAATGTAGGAGCTTCAGGTGTAGCATCTGAGGTGGACACGGAGCAGGACTTGGAGCAAAGCATGGATCAGATGGCTGTCGGCTGCAGGACAGTGGATGCTGGCTGCCAGAAGAGCTGTCGGCTGACGTCAGCAGAGGGTGGGCAGCAGGCGCATCAAGGACAAGGACCAGCAGCAGTCGGGCAGCGCTAAAAGGCTTGTATGGACATGGAACTGGCCGACAAGCAGTCGGCCAGCATAAAGTGTCCAAAGACCCATATAAATAGGGCCACATGCTCTATGTTGTAGTCATTCAAACCCACTAGGGGTTGGGATCACTAGAGGTCCCATAGGGGACAGGTTTTGGTGTTAACCACCTTTTTATGAAGGCAGCCCATGGCTGCAGATATGTACCCTTTTTGTACCACAGTATATACTGAATTTTCCAGCACTTCTCACTCTCTCTCTCTACTCTCTCTCTACCTGCGTTTTTGCATCAGATGGTGTGTTTTTGCATCAGAAGGTTTTCCAAGAGTGTTTAGGGCTGAAAGAAGACTACCCAGAGCTTCCGCGTGTTACAAGAAGATTGATTCCTTCTTTATTCAGACTGGATTTCAGAGATCAGTTGCAGATCCGAACCTGTATCTCTTTCGGGAACGCGGCATGGTCACGCTTATCATCCTTTATGTGGATGATCTCATTCTCACCGGCGGTCATGTGGAGCACATTGGAGTGACGAAGGCTGCCTTGTCAAAGGAGTTTGAGATGACCGACTTAGGCTTACTCCACTTCTTTTTGGGATTGGAGATCTGGCAGACCCAGAGGGGGTTTTTCGTCTCTCAGCAGCGGTATGTTCATGAGTTGCTTGAGGCCTTTGGGATGGAGAACTGCAAGCCTATTACTTCGCCGATGGACCCGAACACAAAGTTAACCGTTACAGATCCTTGTGAGCCAGTTGATGCCTCGCAGTATCGGAAGTTGGTTGGTTCTTTGATCTGGTTGCTGAACACCAGATTGGACTTGAGCTTCTCCGTGGGGCTGTTGAGCTCTTTTATGCAGACGCCATTGAAGTCTCATTGGGACGCAGGATTGCGGATCTTGCGGTATCTGCAGAGTACGAAGGATCTGGGACTCTTTTACATAGGAGGGAATGGAGTCAAGCTCCAAGGTTGGAGTGACTCAGATTGGGGAGGAGATCCAGACACGAGGAGATCTACTTCAGGATATAGTTTTACCCTCGGCTCAGGAGCAGTTTCTTGGAGCAGCAAGAGGCAGCCAACTATTGCCCTTTCTTCGACAGAGGCAGAGTATCGGGCTGCTTGTGGTGCTGCTTGTGAGGTTGTATGGCTGCGGAGGCTGCTAGGCGAGATTGGGTTTCCACAGAGGGAGCCCACAGTCATCCAGTGCGATAACCAGAGTTGTATAGCTATTGCTCGGAACCCGGTTTTCCATGCCAGGACCAAGCATATAGAGATACAGTATCACTTTGTACGTGAGAAGATCTTGGCTGGTGACATCTTGCTACTTTATTGTTCGACGGAGGACAATGCAGCGGACCTCTTCACGAAGTCTCTACCTCAGGCTACGCTCAAGCAGCACTCCAGCTCCCTTGGGTTGGTTTCACAGCCAGGAGCTGAGAGGGAGTGTTAGAAGTCATCTCCTGTCTATATTTATACACCAGGGCCTCTTGTGGGTGTGCCCGCCCTGTATAAGGTGTTTTATCATTTTTCCACACTCCCCGTATTTTTTCCCATTTTTTCTAGTGGTGGGGAGGGTTGCCAGAGAGTGGCAAGAGCACTCCGACTGTCCCAACAGCAGTCCTGCTGCTGGCCGACTGCATACAGATGATGCGTACGCCTCTGGACTGCTGGCCGACTGCATTCATACAGTCGTGGACCTTTTTCTGCTGGCCGACTGCATTTATGCAGTCGTGGAGTTGTACAATGCTGGCCGACTGCTCTCCCAGGGGCATATAAATAGGCCCCTTGCCCCCACCACTTCCTCATTCAGTTTTCTCGGGATCTTGTGTATAGAGAAGAGTTTACACACCTATCTCTCTGTGTTTCTTGTGCTGTTTATTTTCTGCAGTCTACTTGCTCTTGTCTACCCAAGTTTGGTTATCATTTCCGCTGCATATTCTGACAGGGACAGGGCATGAAGGGAAAGGGGACAAGATGGAACATATGCACAAATCTTGTTCAAAGTTGGAGTGGATTTGGAGACCGGGCGGGGTTTTCATTGAAAAGGTTGCCAGGAAGGGAAGGATGATAGGCTTGGGACTCCGTGAATAGACAATGGAATGATGACAGTCATCCAAGAATAGAATTTGGAATCTCGTCATCCAGTTTAGCAGAGGGGGATGTCATGTGCAAGACTTGTGCAGGCTATTCTCAGAGCCATTTCTTGAAGGGATAACAAGATAAAGAACCAGAATAGGACTAGATTTAGGAGCTGTTGCTGCTAGCTTGGGCAGAAGGAGCTTATGGAAGAGTCAGGAGGCTATCGACCAGATTATGAGGAATATCCACCGGTCGGCTAGAACAACTAAAGGGATTTTTGTCCAAGACCTGGCCGACAGCAGGTCGGCCAGTCCATAGGGAAATTCATGCCCTAAAAAGGATACACTAGCTCATCATTTTGATCATTCAGCCCTCCCACAGGCTGAGTCATACAATAGGAATTAGATTAGGTATTTCTGCCTTTTGATGGGGCAGCCAAAGGCTAGCCAAGATTGTACTTCCTTTTTGTACATTATGAATATACTGAAACTCAGCTATCTCGCTCTCTTCTCTCCATCTCTCTAGCTTGCGTTTTGCATCAGGTTGTTCCAGGATGGTGTTTAGGGCTGAAAGAAGACTCCCAGTTCCGCATGTGACAATATAAGGGCACCTTGAGGGACATAATTCTTATCTTGTGAGCAAATTCCCTAGTACTAGATATCCAAGCAACAGATATGGCATTCAAGGACAACAATGCCTCTTCTATGAGCATTTCTCAGTGTTCAAGTAGAGGATAGCAATACCCTCAGTAAGCCGTGCATTGCAGCAGTTAGCTTAGTTATGCATGGAAAGATCTGGGTTTGGATCTATATTCATCATTGTATATTGTCATGCGTTGGCTAAATAGAGTAGTTTAGGTCTATCACCTTGTATTCTGTGTAATTTGCTGAAACATGCGATTAGCATTGATCTTCAATTAATCGGGCGGTAATAAATGTTAATCTAGTTTAGCTTCAGCAGCCATATACATTGGTATCTAAGAGTCAGCCTGCCCTTTTGTTAGGGTTTGCATTAGGCCATCCTGAAGCATCTTGCTTATGTGCATTAGGGATTGGAAAGCAGCCAGATTTGTACTAGGTCAATGTGCATTAGGGTTTTCTTTAGACAAGTCAAGTCTAAGTCTAGCGCTAGGGTTTTGCAGGTAGCTAGGATTTTCAAAAGCCTTTGCGTTAGGGTTTCATGCATGCCATGTATACTTGGGAGTTCCTTTCACCGGCCCAATCTTCATGATGAGCCTGGAATGTATAGGGCCTCCTTTTGGGGACCAAACCTTGGGGAGGATGATTAAAGGAGGATGGAGAGATTGCAAGTGATGTTTTCACACATGATTTGAAGTAAGTCATCGGTGCATCATTCTTCAAAAGTTTGGAGCAGCACCTCAGGTTGTTATTGCGCTTTTCAAGACAGTAACATATTTGTACCATATCTACACTATGGACAAGCACCAACTCCTAACACTAGAGTCGTCTAGGCGACTAGCGAAGCAAGAATATGACAAATTGTGGTATGCCACGATTATACAACGGTTCCTTTCACATGGACTGCCTGTCACCGTTCCATTAGAGTCTAAATGCACCACTATACCCCTCACCACCAGACACGCTCATCTGCTCTATGGATGATGCCTGAAAGCCTGGCTACTTATGCATGCACATGTCACATCACATGCCATGTGAGTAGCAATCAAACATATCCGAGTCTCTTGCCACCACTTGAGAGTGGAGACTTGGTAAGCAAAGGGCAGGC
This sequence comes from Cibotium barometz, assembly GCF_041138505.1. Lineage (NCBI taxonomy): Eukaryota > Viridiplantae > Streptophyta > Polypodiopsida > Cyatheales > Cibotiaceae > Cibotium > Cibotium barometz. Next base: position 24,787,170 of record NC_141056.1, on the reverse strand, counting down.
AAGATCTAGAATGTTTCGAAAACCACATGGATACATTGTAACGTTATCATCCTCATGGGATGTTTTGTTTCATTTTTTAGCTAGATGGTTATATCTTTATTCCATGATATGTGCCCAATCAGGATTTAACCTGGAAAACCAGCCATGTCCATGTGTGCACATGATGACAGGATTACAAAGGAACTAGCCCTAATGCAACTCAAGCAAAAAAATATATAATTACCCAAAGTTAGGCAGCTTGGAAATCAGGATTTAGCCTGGAAAACCAGCCATGTCCATGTGTGCATATGACAGGATTACAGAGGAACTAACCCTAATGCAACTCAAGCAAAAGAATACAAAATTAGCCAAAGTTAGGCAGCTCAGAGAGAAGGTAAGTGGGCAATCTATTGTGAGGAAAAAAATTCTCATTGAGAATTTTCATAAGTTAAAACCCAAACCAAAAAAAACACAAAACCCACACCCTGATGATTGCTTTTTATGCTTCTTGGCAAAATAGATCTACTGGTTGATTAGTAACATGTGTTTTTTTAATTTTGCCAGACCATAGATGTCTTAAGACCAATATGTGTCTGTATGATATATATTGTATCTCGTAGGTCATTTTGGCCTTCCACAGACTAGGCAATGTACAGCACATGTGCCACATTTGGCAAAGTAGATCTACTCGTTGATTAATACCAGGTGTTTTTTTATTTTTCCGGACCACACATTTATCTTAAGACCAATATTGTCTTTACGATATGTACTGTATCTCATAGGTCATTTTGGCCTTCCATGAACTACGAAGCGCACACTAACAGCACATGTGCCACATCTGCCACCTCGCCTAAAAGGCGTCTCCCTAGACAGATCGATTCAGGTGGAGCAAGCTAGACAGCTGAGACCCCCACCCCACCGAGAGATCCTCCATAGATGCAGGAGTGCCCCTCCCCCACCCCACCGAGAGATCCTCCATAGATGCAGGAGTGCCCCTCCATAGCCACTGGATGTGGAGAGTCTCTATACACTCATAGATGTCGAGGACCCACTTGGATCCCGTCACATTATATCATTGTAGCATTGAACCAATGGCACTTACAGGGCTGTTGTTTCTTCTCATCTCTAGTTGGATTTTTTTAATTTTTCATTTTTTTTTTCCATGATGTTATCAATTCATGGACGCATTGTAACACGTCTCATAGACCCTTTGGTCTTTTCTAGACGTTAATAGAACTCTCTCTCTCTCTCTCTCTCTCTCTCTCTCTCTCTCTCTCTCTCGGCTAATGTAGTGGTTTGAGCATCATGCACCTGACAATGTTCAAGATTCATCCCTTACCTTTGGCGTCGTCATATGAATCATATGTGGTGAGTAGCTTGGCTATGGCATCACAAGAATTCATCAACTCCCATTCATGATGCCCCCTAGTCTAATATTATCCAAATAAGGTCAGATGAAAATCTTTGTGTAGGGGAAAAATGACTCAAACCTGTCTCTGGCCACGAGAATCCAAGGGTAAAGTTCGAAAACCGAGAGTGCGGGCCAGGTAGTGCAGCTCTTTTTCGAATGAGTGCTCCCCATCTCCGCTCAGCACGTCAGCATAGGCACCCCCTTGCTCAATTCTTAGCAATCTGACCACAGAGACTAACACACACAGGAAAGCCTTACAATATACACTATTAAGGGCTTTAACAGGCTCGTACAAGCTCCTATGATTGAGCCCATTATTGTGTGAGCGGGGGAAAGAAAACTTAAGCAAAGCAGTGCTAAAGACAACAACACAAGTGCTGGTTCGTACATGCTCGATAATTCGAAATGTCGCTTCTAAGCTTGAGCTCTTGCGGGTGAAGAGGAGACTGAGCTCTCGTTGTGGTGAAGTGTGCGCTGAAAGAAGGGGCCACTGCCTTCCTGAGAAAACTAAGAGTTGTCTTACACCCTTGTGGTCCGTGATGCACTACATGAAGCTGGATATGCAGAGACAATGGTGCTCCGTTTGTGTTCTGGTAAGAAGTTTGGACGCGCAGCATGGCTCTCCAGAAGGGACGATTGATACAACCAGGTGCCTCCTTTAAGCTCAGGCGCATAACATTAAATCATTAAAAATCTATATATATTTTTTCATTACATTTTTTATTAATTTTAAAAAATCTACTTATGTGCTCCTCTCTGACCCCAGCTTGAAAAACAAAAACAAAACAAGAAACGATGAAAAATGAGAGTTTTCAGCCTTCAAAAACCTACTTGAAGCTCAAACTAGCCCAAGAGATAACTCTCTCGTGTTCAAATAAGCATAAAAATGCTACAATGTCATATGTAGAGCTAAGTGTGAGGAGAGTTGTCTCTCTTTTATCTACCACATGTCCCAAATTCAAAGGCCAAAAATTCCACAATCTCCAACTCTAAAAATATCCTAGATGGGAAGTTTCAGAATGGAAGGAAGGCCTTTTTCTCGGAGCATTTTTGGAACTTCAGCTCTTTGTTGCCGCCCATAATCTAAAGGGAAAAACATTTTTTTTAACGCTACTATGTATAGGGTAATGTTGTTTTTAGCGTGTGCTTTTTTAAAACAAGTATAATAGCACGCTTTGCCTATATAAGCTTATGGAATTTCCTTGTAAACACAAAATACAATTATGAGATAGCAAGTCATGCTTTTTGGTCTACATTTAGAAAACAAGCTTTTGTCTCTTGCTTTGGTGATCAAGATATGCAAACCACAAACCAAACGGAAGAGAGAAGGCAATGACATCGTCCATAGAGAGGGGCTCTGATCGATGTGTAAACTAAGTTTATAATGCTTTTTGTCAAGAGCATTGATACTAAGAAGCTTTCAAGAGCCTTGACATTAAGAAGCTCTTGGTGTATCATCGGCTAGAGCTTTGGGCTTGTTGGTGTGAGATATTGTTTTGACCCTCGGTAGCTGTAGGTATTTTTCCCCTTGTGTGTGGTTCACACTTGGAGAACTGTGGTGGTTGGCTAGTTTATGGTCGGCATGGTTTTGGTTTTGTGGTGGTTGATGTGGCCAAATAGAGGAAGAGAAGGAGATAAGGCTCAAGTTGGTTTCATCTTGGGTTATCCTCCTCAACCAATCTTGATCCAAATACCACAGGTGCAAATGCTCCCTTGAGCATCTTCTTCAAATATGGAGCAAAGTGTTCTTGATAAAAGTGGCTTTATGCTTGTAAGTTCTTCAACCTCAAAGACCTCGGTCCGCCGACCGCTCTTCTTGTTGGGTTATGCTTGTAAGTTCTTCAACCTCAAAGACCTCGGTCCCCGACCGCTCTTCTTGTCCATCTCTCATGAAGGGGAGGTAGCTTTGATTTAGTGTTTAAATTGCTATGAGAAAGGGCAATGTAGCCAAAATTATCCAAAGGCTTCTATAGTGGGTAGCTCCAACCTCTCTTAGAGCTAACATGCTTGGAGTGTTAATCAAAGAGCCTAGTAAAGGCTGATATATTAGCCAATAAGAGGGGTAGACCTCAAATGGAAGAATATTTTGGTATACTTGATGGATTCTTGTAACTAAGGGGGATAAACAAGGTTAAACATAAAATAGTACTTAAGCCAAATTCTGAGCCTTTTGAAGGCAAGTTAAGGTGGCTTGAAAGGGTCTAACATGATGCACTTTGGGTGGAAGTGAACCTCTTGTTGAAAGCTTTCTTTATCTTTCCTTTGGAGAATTTGGAATGGGTTTTGGTAGCTACCCGTAAAATAAGGAAGGTAATAAGTGGAGGATTTTTGTGGATTTATGATTACCATCCCTTGCCTTTCCAAGATAAGTTTTTGGATCAAATGGTTGTGCATGGATGCTACAATGTATGTGATTACTCTTGTTACTTCCAAATTTGGATTTCAAAAGAAGATTACCTTTGTCACACGATGGGGATAATTTTCTTATAAGGTCACATGTCATGCGGTTTGACCAACACACACTGACAAACGTTTAAAAGATTCATGAATGTCGGCTTCTTCAGCCTTATCCGTTGTGTTAATTTGGATGATTTCTTTTCTTATAGTGGAACACCTAGAAAAGGTTAGATTAGCTTTTGAAACATTGGATGATTCTTGAGGGAACCTCAATACTTCAAAGTGTAGAAGTAGTTCTTCTTGGGTATGTAGTTTCTTCACAAGGCATTGCTATGAATGCAAAGATATGTAGTTCTTCTTGGGTATGTAGTTTCTTCACAAGGCATTACTATGAATGCAAAGATATGTAGCTTCTTCCCAAAACATTGCTATGGACATAGAGAAGGTGAAAGCTATCCTTGCTTTATCTATTTTGGACTTCCCAACTCGCTAAAAAAATTAATACCTTTGTCCACAAGGTTAAATATTATACTTGCTTCTTGGAGGAACTTATACGCTTCTTTGTCCTCTTCATTAGCTTACTCTTCAAGATATTTTTTTTTCATGGATGGATGCACATCAAAATGTCTTTAAGGCAACTAAGAAGGTTATCATCATAGAGGCACCAATCTTGAAGCCTCCCAATTAAGGTGCATATTTTTCTGTTTCTTTGAGTGTGGACATTAATGCTTTAGGTGCCATCTTTATACAGGATGGTTGTGGCTTCATGATCATGGATTTGTGAAGCAGGACTAATTACATTGAGCATGTCATGCTACCTACAGAGAAGCAAGTCTACTTACATTGAGCATGTCATGCTACCTACAGAGAAGCGGTATACACAGATCGACCAATTTGGGGTTTGGTTATTTTCTTTGCGGTAGGTGCAGTGGGGAAACTTTGCTCATATCTTCTTCCGAATTATTTCGGTGTGGTGACACTTTCCACTATCTCTATCAATTATTTACTGGAAGTTCTGGTTTCTATGAGGCAATAAATTGCTCCCATCTAAGTAGTAACACAAATGTTTCTTATTAAAGTTCTTTGTTATTAGTTTTCTTATAATAAGTAGTGTTTTTCTTGTGTTCATTCAACCACTCACACCACCAACCCCACAAACCACCTTAAGATCGCTTTAGATCTGTTAAACCAATTTAATATTACTTTCCATGGGATATTATACACAACCTCAATCGTTAGTACTTCCATCTCGTGAATATGTAGAAAATAGGTTTAGGACGGCATGATGAGAAATGGAAAAGGGAATAGCTATGTAAATTGCTTAAGAATTGAGAGTCCATGATGGCATAAGAACGAAACCTCAAACATTTGTATGACGCCATAGCAAAACAAGCTCTATAGACTCCACACCTTTAGGCAAGATAGATGTAGGAAACCATTGGTCATTGCCATTGGTGCATAGATGCAACAAACCGTCAATCATTATTGTTGGTGCATGCTGCAACTTGCAAGAGATCCTTACTATTACCACTTGTTGTGAGATGAAAGTTTGAGATACACTAGCTCTACACAAGTGAAATTTTGGCTATCCCTTAATAAAGTGATGATGAGAAATGGATTTCTAGCCAGCTAGTTTCCTAGGCTTTATGGCATGAACGAGGCCCAAGCTAATTGGAATGCGATTTGACTAGTGTTTAATAGTGGCAAAGAGATGAGCGTTCTTGCCATTTCCACTTTTACATAGAGTCTCAACCACTACACAACAAAGTACATGGTAAAACTTGCGATCCAATTCAATACTTAAAAATGTTTAGTCAAGTTTGTAAAGCTTTATTTTTTTAAATGATATTTTATGTTTTATATATATATATATATATATATAAAACATAAATTAACAAATGGCTAAATTTGTAAAATTAGTTTTTAAAAAATCATGTAGATGTAATAATATATTTTTAAATTCATGTATATTTTATTTAAAAAATAGATATTATGTATAAATTAAATATATATATTTTACATGCATGTGAAACTACGAATGGATGCACCTATGCATTGGGTGATGATGACATCGAAACTGGAGTTAATGATGTGGCAAGTCTGATTGTTGACGTGGCATACATGTGTCGAACATGTGGCAATGATGAAACAAAAAATCATACTTTTGGCTTATGTTTGGATAGCAAGGACAAGAAATGTATCACTCAATCTAGCAAAGAAGGAAGACTTTTATGCGCTAAGTCCACTTTCACTATTGGTTTTGCTCCAAATGGACCTAGATGGGGTTTAATTGCTTAGATTTATTATTTGGAATAAAAAGAGAGAGAATCAATTAAATATTAGATTGCTTAGGCCAAGTATCTTGACTCAAGATGCGATTTGCTAAAAGGCTTCACGAGATAAGGAGCTGTTGTTGATAGTTCTTTTGAGATTGAAGGATACTAAACATTATGATTATCTCTACAAGTCTAGGCGTATCTCTTTTAAACAACGAAGTCAAGAAGTAATTGTTGGGTTTACTTAGTTAGCAAGCTAATCACCAATAGATGTAGTGATAGCTTTAGACAACACTAAGTTATACATCAACACATGATTAAGTTAGAGAACACTCAATAAGGAGCCAAAATGGTGACAAAAGCCAAAGTTCACAAAGTAACACTAAGCTTGAATTAGACACAAAGTGCATACAACAATGCTAGAGCTCTCACACACTAGAGAAGGTGTAGAGACCATACTTTTATAGCCCCTGTTAAGGGAGGCGCCTAGATCACACCCACTTGCCCACTTGCCCCTCTCATGCCACCTAGATGAGGTGCCTTCTTGAATGATGGTCAATGACCATGGGTTACAAGCTAACCCATGGTTTACATCTTAGGCTTTAGCCTGTACACTAAGCATAAATGTATCTAACCCATGGATACACACTAAGTAATGGATGTAGATCAACATATTCTCAACACCCTCTCTTGATCTACATACATACCACGGAGGGTGTGTAGATCAAGGAATTACATAGGCACTTAGTACCACAAAGAAAATACTTTCACAAAGAAACTAAAAGGCCCAATCTGAATCAACAAGATTAGCCTCCTCTTCAGATTTGACTTTGACTTTGCCTTTATCTTCGTCTTTGTCTTTGTCGGTGTTGGTGGAGTTTCCTTTCTCTTCATCCTTCTTCTTTTTCCTGCAATCTTTGATCATATGTCCCTTTTTTCTATAGTAGTAGCAGATTCTTGGAGCCTTCTTTTTATCTTGGTCTGTAATCAAAGCCTGTTCATCCAATTAGCTGAGGTGCAATTGAAGATGATGAACTTGTCTCCATTCTTGTTTCTGTAGGAAATATAAAAGCAAGTGCAAAACTAGAAATAAAACAAGAGCAAATGAAATACAAAGAGTTACCTTGAGATGAGTGTAGACAAGACACAAGATTGATAGTTTCATTGATGTGACACCTACAATATATAGGTGAGAAGTACAAGATTGAGTAGACTGACTTATGGGATAAATGTAGAGGTGCCACATGGCACTAGACTCAAGACACAAAGACTTAAGTGAAACTAGACTAGAAATAGTACACCTAGTGTGCACTTATTTCCAACACCCTCCTTAAGTGGACACTAGGAGGAAGACAAAAAAGACAAGACTAGAAGATAGACATAAAGACTGATAGACTGAGAGACAAGACATGAGAGACAAAAAAATCCTGAGACACCCCTCCTCAAGTGATATCCTCATATGGGTCCACAAGGGTAGGGACAAGATGGATCTAAAACAAGACACAGTCAGATTGATAGACAGATAGACAGACGACAGATAGATAGACAGACAAGACTAGATAGACAGAAGACTGACTGTAGACAAACAGATGGACCTTGAAGACAACCCCTCCTCAAGGGCAATCGCTGCCTCTTGGGTAGGGACAAGAGAGAGGTCAAAAAGCATAATGAGTAAGACACTAGAACCCCTTGACCTACATCATCGGTGGTCAAAGTGGTAGACAAGAAAGGTGAAGTAATCAGAAAGCCCATTCCTCATCATGTGAAGAATGAACAGCAAGATCTGCTGTTGTAGATGCTGCAGCAACATGTGCTGAGGCAGATGCAGGGGCTGATGTAGAGGTTTTAGAGTAGCAGTCCTTTTCCCGGTGATTATCACGGCCACAAATGGTGCATGGATGAGCCTTGAAGCAGTCCTTCTCCAAATGATTAGTTTTTCCACAATGGGTGCAAGGCTTTCTTACCTTAGATCCTCCTTTCTTTGCTAAAAATGCAGTGTCAGTTACCTTTTGTTGTTTTGTTCTTTCCTCCTCTTGGAGAGCATTGATGATACCTTCAAGAGTAGGATTATTGTGATACTTGAAGGTAGTGACAAGAGTAGCATAGGTATCAGGTAAGCTTTTGAGAAGCACAGCAATAGCAATATCTTCGGAGATGGGGGACTTCACTGAAGCAAGCTGAACCATAAGACTGCGAAAATAATTGACATGAGAGGCTATAGTAGCTCCGTCCTGCATATATAGATCAAAGAATGAGATCATAAGTGCAATCTTAGAATTTTTAGAGCGAGGTCCAAAGAGGGTATCCAAAGTGATCCATGCTCGAGAAGCAGACTGTATGTCGGAGATGTGATGAATGTAATCATCTCCAAGACCGAGCAGGATGATAGCATAGGCTTTGTCATTCTTAGCAGTGGGAGCATAAGTGATAACTTGCTCAATGTCGGAATCTTCGGGAGCAGCATGGTGAACAATGTCCCAGAGACCTTCTTTCATAAGATGGCACTTGATTTTGATTTGCCAAGTATGAAAGTTGGAGCCATTGAATTTGTCGATAGACATGAGAGAATGAGTAGAAGAGGCCATGTGGGAAGGTCTTACCTCTTGCTAAAATGCAAGGGCAGTGTCTATTCCCTTACAAGATTGCAGAAATGAATGAAAGAAGAGATCCAAACTGTTTTTAGAAGCCGGCTCTCTCACCACTTGTCAAGGCCATAGCATTTGACAGCCTATCGAAGCATGAGGAACTAGCAGTTTGCAGATAAAAAAGGACTAATCAGCAAACTGATGGAGACAATGCACAATTACCTTGTAGACTCTTCAAGAGGAAGCAATGGCAGAACTGAATGCAGCAAAAAATAGCTCGTTTAGGAGGACAGTCGATCTGCAGCTTCCTTGAGATGATACACACCCTTGAGTTGATGAAGAAGGCAGCCAAAGATGGGCTGCAACAGTATGGCGGGCAGCAGCAGCTCCAAGTGAGAGAGCAGTAGCAGCTTCATGAAAGCAAGAGAAGTATGCAGCAGCTACTGAAATCAGGCCGTGGACAGTAGATTCAGGTCAGCGCAGCCTTGAGATAAATGGAGCCGGCGCAGGGTGGACAGCAGATTCAGGTCGGCGCAGCTATGAGATGAGTGGAACCGGCTGGTCCTACAGGCTGAGCACAGCTAGGGAGAAGCTCTGGCAGGCAACCTAGCTCTGATACCATGTAGGAAATATAAAAGCAAGTGCAAAACTAGAAATAAAACAAGAGCAAATGAAATACAAAGAGTTACCTTGAGATGAGTGTAGACAAGACACAAGATTGATAGTTTCATTGATGTGACACCTACAATATATAGGTGAGAAGTACAAGATTGAGTAGACTGACTTATGGGATAAATGTAGAGGTGCCACATGGCACTAGACTCAAGACACAAAGACTTAAGTGAAACTAGACTAGAAATAGTACACCTAGTGTGCACTTATTTCCAACAGTTTCCTCTAAGATTAAAGAAGATGCTGCTAAAACAAGTGTGAGGCTAGGTTGATTTGAAATGACTGAAACACATTGTTCAAAAGTTACAGGCATACTACATAGAAGCACAAAGACAGCTTCTTCTTCTGAGATTGTAATCCCTGCTCTAGAGAGCTGGTCGATGAGACAGCTCAGATCATTTATGTGCGTGGCAATGGATGTCTTTTGAGCTTTTTCTAACCTGTAGAGACGTTTCCTAAGAAACAGTCTTGCTGCTGCATTCGTTTGACCAAAAATAGCTTTTAGTTGAAGCCAACCTTTATGAGCACTAGATGCTGAGATGACCTGATGTATTTGATTATCGCTAAGACCACTTATGAATGATAAGGCTTTTGCATCGCTTTCTTCCCATTTCTATACTGCCTCCGGATTTCTTTCTGTGGGTTTCCTTTTAATCCCACTTGCAAGACCCCATAGATCTTTATCTATTAAGGCCATTTGCATTTTAATGGCCCACGTGTGATATTTGGTGCCATCAAAGCAGTCATTTCTATCAAAGAACCGACCTTGGTGACTTGACATTTGGCCACATCTCTAAAAACAAATACCCTTTATAGTTGGAGGTTATTACAAATATGTTGTTTTTACCCAATTTCACCAAGAACCTTTTCCATATAAGTGCATATTTTCACATAGAAAGGGTGAAAATCCCAAACTTTTTGCTAAGTGTAGTAGTAGTAGTGAGATTTGTTTGATTTTTTGATTTTGGGTTTTTTAATTTTTATCTTTTTGCTTTTGCAGTTACTTGACTCACAAGAACTAGGCATCGCATGAGTCCTTTATAGTGATAGGCCTAATACAAAGGATGTTTTCTCCCAAAAGAACCCTTTTTGTTTTCTTTTTTTTTTTCACCACTAAGTTAGAAATGTCTCATGTGAACATTTACTAGATCACCTAGCATAGATTTTGTTTACTTAAATGAATGTGTGCACAACAGCATGTGCACCCCCTCTTGTTAGAAATAAAGATTATTAATGTTTTGGTGCCCAAAATAGTAGATTTTATATGCTTGGTGCCAAACTGATTAGCAACGTGGCGGTGAGTTGATGCTGCAGCCATGAACTAGCTGTTATTGAGTCAATGCGCCTCTGAGGTGCATCTCACACAAGATGTAGATGTTGACCAACACCATCAAAATGGTCCGTTGGGCTGCAACTGCTGGCTCAGGAGAGCTACGGCCCTATCCAGGCGTCGCAGGAGAACGTGGAGTTTTGGGTCGCACCTGTCGCCTAGGGGGTAGCAGAACCTCAGAGTTGACAGTCACTTTAGAGATACGCACTACAGTGCTAATGATGAGGGATGCTACGCAGAAGGCTGATGTTGCGCAGGGAGCTGAAGCCTCATGCTTTGCACCTCTCAGCTCTTGTCATAGAGAGAAGCTCCAGTCAGTGGCTAAAGAAGGCTTCTTGCAGGTACAGAAGCTCACACAGTAGAATAGGAGTAGGCCCATAGCTTCACACAGTGGAAGGAGAGGCTTGTTGTTGACCATAAAGAGGGCTTGATGTTGCACGTAGTCTCTGATGCTTGTTCTTCCACACAGTTGTAAGCAACAGTAGGGACGCTGATGCTTGGGAGCTTGTAGAACTGCAAAGATGTTGCCGAGAACACAACATCAACTTGAGACTTTGTTGACTGGCTGCCTATTCAAGAAGAGTTGCCAATATGCTCAGAAAGAGTGCAGAGTATACCATCTCACACATAGATTTTCTCAACCTTCTTCTCACAGTTAGCACTTCTCTCTCATTAGAGCTTGTAAGATAAGCTAATATGATACCACAGAGTATACCATCTCACTCTCTCTTTCTCACTTAGAGTTAATAGAATAATCACAAAGGTAATGCTTTCCACTCTCTTGTGCAACTCATGTGAATGAAAAATGGAAAAATTTCTTCACAAAGTTTGTTGCTCCCTCTCTCAAATAATGGAAGTTATCTCACACTTTCTCTCTTGCTTTTCAGTAGCATTAAGAAAATGAAGATATATCACTCAACCATTAAACTTACTAATGTGATCGTCAACACCCACAATGGTGTTTCCCAACAAATATATCTCTAATGACTTTGCTACTAATCAAAAAGATAAAAGAGAAATGTTGCTAAGCACAAACTTATTGCAAAGGTTAGCACAAAGCTATTAACAAAACTTCTCACCACTCAAGTAAGAATCCCACACTCACAAAGATACTCCTACTCAACTAATAAGTAACATGCACTCCCATGGAAAGGAGCTCTAATACCAATTATTGGATTTACTTAGTTAGCAAGATAATCACTAGTAGATGTAGTGATAGCTTGAGACAACACTAAGTTATACATCAACACATGCTTAAGTTAGAGAACACTCAATAAGGAGCCAAAATGGTGACAAGAGCCAAAGTTCACAAAGTAACACTAAGCTTGAATTAGACACAAAGTGCATACAACAATGCTAGAGCTCTCACACACTAGAGAAGGTGTAGAGACCATACTTTTATAGCCCCTGTGAAGGGAGGCACCGAGATCACACCCACTTGCCACTTGCCCACTTGCCCACTTGCCCCTCTCATGCCACCTAGATGAGGTGCCTTGAATAATGGTCAATGACCATGGATTACAAGCTAACCCATGGTTTACACCTTAGCCCATACACTAAGCATAAATGTATCTAACCCATGGATACACACTAAGTAATGGATGTAGATCAACATATTCTCAACAGTAATTGACTTGGATGACAATATAAGTGTGCCCTTAGAAGTCTCCTTTACGATTTAATCTTTGAAAAAGGCATCTCACCCTAAAAAGGAAGGAACTCCAATTAGAGAAATGAGTGTTAATGAGGTTACAACTTCATTTCTTGATGACTTAATTAGAATTAGCATGCAAAACAACTAAGAGACCAACAAGGTCACTAGCATGTGGGACAACTAAGAGACCCAATTTAGTTTGTGGCATGTTACATAGATCATCTAGGTATTAAATGCCCACATGTGAGGCCAAGATCTATCTTTCATTGTACACATTTTATAGATGCCAATATCAATAACCATGAGACTTTACATTGTATAGCTCTCTTGTCAAACATAACCTGGCACAAAGAGGCATTCTAATTGTTTAAGTAATAACCTTTCCTCCTCTTGTTTTGCCATCATAGCTTCTATCCACATGGAGCCTATGAAAATAAAAAGCTTAGGCTAGGTTAAATAGCTAGAGCAACATAAATTAACACGCTAGAGGGATATAAGAATATCAATCTTGTGTATGTCAAGTTATTACTTAACCAAGGGGAAGAGACATCAATGTAAAGACCACCATTATAATGCTACCACTATTTCTTCCATTGTTAAGATTGCACAGAGTTTCCATGCCCAAGAAAACAAATGCCTTCCTATCACACTCCTACACATAAACAAATGCTTGCCTCTCACACTCCTACATATAATCTAATGTAAAACCTTGACGTGACCTTAATGGGTGTGGAATCAACCATTGAGTTACAAAACTTTCATCTATAACCAGTTTAAATTAGTTAAGTGAAAGAAATGGATTCATACAAATGATTTTACAAAATGTTGTTGTGACTAGACTTCAAGCTAAGACCAAAGTTGTTGCTAAGAAAGTATCAAAATAGGCCACTTATACCTTAACCTCAAAATAGTCTACTCATGCCTTAACCTCAAAATAGGCTACTCATACCTTAACCTTAAAACAAGTAGATTAAACCTCTACCTCTTAAGATGCTAAGAAAGTATCAAAATAGGCCACTTATACCTTAACCTCAAAATAGTCTACTCATGCCTTAACCTCAAAATAGGCTACTCATACCTTAACCTTAAAACAAGTAGATTAAACCTCTACCTCTTAAGATGCTAAAGCCAAAGAGACACCTGCTAAGGGAAAGGCAGAAGTGAAACTAAAAGTTTTAGATCAAAATTAAGAACCTAGTAAATTTATGAATAAAATGAGTAAAAATAGCATAAAAATGTTGTGATAGCCTTATATTCAAGGAGATGTATATATGAATGTTTGTCTTTAGTTAATAATGGACTAAATATATATAGAAGTAATTTGTGTGTCTAAATGTATTGAAGGAGATGTATATATAAATGTATGTCTTTAGTAATAATGGACTAAACATATATAGAATTAATTTTTTATTTAATTTATGTTATTCTTAAAAAAATGTTTAAGATATTTTTAAAGTAATCTTATTTTTACAAAATTATTTAAGATATATATGAAATTTATTTAGAATATTTTTAAAGTAAAATTTAAAAATTAAAACTTAATGCCTAAATGGTGGATCATGCAAGACTAGGGTTTTTAAAAAATTTGGTACTTATGTTGAGAGTATTTACCTATTAGGATTTTTGTAAAACATAATATACTCAAAGAGAAATGGTTTTTTGTAAAATTCTCTAAAATCTACAAACATGACTTTTCCTTTGCAAGACTAGTAGTGTGAAACTTGTTATGGATTTGATTGATCCCAAAACCATGCATGTAAAAATAATAGAGTAAACCTGAGCAATGCATGACGCTATTATTAAGGATTTAGAAGAAGGCTCAGATGGATCCACCATGGGGTAAGATAAATTTGTTTATGCAAATAATTAGAGATGACATAGTATCTCCTTTTATTAATGAGCTAGTGCATATTCTATAGGGCTTCAATCTTGGGCTGAGCATTGACATTGACTTGGGGTTTTGACATGGCATATCAAGAGCTTCACGAAGACCTATTTCATGTTGCTTTTGATGGTCATGAAGGTTGCACACTGTCGTGAGGATGCTGGTCGCCGTTCGCACATTTTTCCTTCAATGTTGAGCTTCAAGTTCACAAAGAGCTTGTTTAAGCTTGGGAGAAGCTTAAACAAGCACTAGACTACTTTAGTCTTAATCTTTGGGGAGTTTAGGAGGCGATTTGTGGCGCTGATGTGATAGATTTGGATGCACATTTTCTGCACCATTGGAGCTATGATTTGTGGTCAATCACTTGCCATTGCTTCAAATCAAGGCTTCAATGTCTTCATGTGGATGGCTTCCAATCTCGCAAATCTATGGACATTGGTGAGTTTTTGGTCTTCTATGGGTTGATTTTTTTGCATTTTCCACCAAGAAAGAAAAAAAGTGTATCATCTTTCATTATTGTTACAGGACCATAGTACATGGCGATTAGATTATTATATAAATTAAATAATAAAATAAATAAACCATAACATCATAGCATAAATCAAGATCATGAAAATCAAAGAACACAAGATTGGGTGCAATCTCCCCCCGGTTGTGTGTGGCTCCACTCCCACACGCGTTATTTAAATCATATTAATAAATTTAGCCCTTGGAGCCATAAATAGCATAGCTTTTGCAAAATTGGGCTTTTTACAAAATTGAGCCTTAGTCCAATGCTTTTAAAGCATGTCATAAAAAGTAAACCTTGCCCAACATATGCACAATGGGCCAAACCATACAAAATTAAATATTTAGCACACATGTGCTTGGCTAGATAATCTTGTCCAATGTCCACTTTGGTTGTCCCGAACTCATGATCTATACTCAACATAGTCCACAATGTCAGATCACAATTACTTTGGAATCACTCACAAAAATAATTCTAACAAATGGAAATCATTCACTACCATGCTTCACACATGAACCACATGCATCACACATAATTATTTGGATTCACTCCCATGATAAAAATATTCTAAAAAATCTCACTCCCATGATAATTATAAGCTTCACTTTTCATCATTTTAGCTCCATTGGATGCATTTGCAAGCTCTTTAAGAAAGAAACATCTAAAAAATCTCACTCCCATGATAATTATAAGCTTCACTTTTCATCATTTTAGCTCCATTGGATGCATTTGCAAGCTCTTTAATCAAGAAACATGAATAATGGAGTTTCCATGCCACTTTCTTGATCGTATGGGGCTATCATTATGGCCATACATGCAAATATGGGATTACATTTGAATCCACAACAAAATTGATGATTCAAATGGCAATTATACCTCCATCTTGGCTTGATTGATGCATAAATGGTGGAAAGAGGAGTACATTGAGCTATTTGGATGCATGAAGTTGGGAATGAGGCATGCTTATGCTTCTTTGAGATGCCTTTTATGTGTTCTTTTGATCTCATGGTGAAAGGCTATGTACCGGATCCAAAAGGGAGGCATAAGACTAATGAATCTTGATATTGTAATCGTTTGGCATGTTTTATAAATGCCATTGGTACGTGCTCTTTACTCTCATCCATTTCTAAGCTTTTATTTGATTTTTCCATAACTAGAAAGCTAGATATGTGGTGAGGGTACCTTGGCAATAAGGAGAAGAGGCCAAGAAGAGTGCGTCTTGAACTCACCGTGCCATGAGTGTCATGGTAAAGTGGTACGGTGGGGGATTAGGTACTATGGTGGTGAAAACTTGGCCTAAGTCCTTGCTCTCCGATTTCAAACTTGAGTAAGGGGGTTGGTAGAGCTTGGCTGGGAGATCAAAAATCTTCAACGCGCTAAATCGACTTCTAAGTGTTCTTTAACAAATGCATTTTGATGGGCAAAGATTTGACAAGCAATGGATATAGTGTTGTAAGTGAAATTTAATTGAGTTTATAATGAGATTTCGTTGCAAATACAAAGGAGATGCTGTCAAATGTTTTTGCAAAAAGCACATATGCAAGGTACTTGGGGTTAGATTTGGATGCCCAAAGATGCAAATTGATGTGGTGTATGCCTTTGAATGGGCCCGAGACATTACCAATGCAAAGGGGAAGTGTGGATAGCAATTGGAGACAATCTTGATAAATTTTTGCTATGTTGCTAAATCGTAACTCAGTCCAAGAGGGTTGGGGCTATTTTCAAGGTGTTTTACATAGCTTCATTCTACTCTCCAAGGGCTATGTTTGGAGCCCTCATGTGCTCCATTCCAACTTTGTTTACGTCTCCAACAATCATCAAGTCTTTGTGCAAGGCAAAAGTGGTGCCCAGTTAAAAACAGAGAATTAAGTAGGAGATTTAAGCATGTTGGGGAATTGTACATGCCATTAGCTCCCCGACAAACAAAAGGGCTCTTGATTTTGGCACCTTTGACTTCGTCAAATGGTAATAGTTAACTAGTCAAAGGGGTCAAAATAGAGGATTGTTGCCGATCAAATTTGGTCAAGGCATTGACATGGATGCATAGGGCTTGCTTAAAGAATTCCATCAAGCTAAAGACTTCCAAAATCGGCTTCCGTTTGATCAAGATTTGGTCACTTTTGTATTGAAGTAGACTTTTCCAAAAAAGTCAAAATAAAGAATAGTATAGGATTGACTAAGTCAAAGGCAACTACATAAGTGGATAGAGCATTGAAATACCTCTCTATAGAGCCAAAGACCATTCAATTTAGAGTTTGGGAGCCCTTCCAAAAGTCTTTTGAGCAATCGAGATGATGCCAAAGGCCAAACTCAACCAAGGGAACTACAAGGAAGCTCTTGAGTATGAAGCGGGCACATCGGAAGTAAGACAAGAAGCAAACAAGGCTGCTCAAGGAGATATGCAAGAAGAAATTAGTGGCAATGCCAATGAAGGGGTGGATCAAGAGATAAATGTTCCACAAATACCTAAAGAAGGCGGGGACATGAACATGAACAACATGATGAATCTTATGCAAAAATATGATTGAAAGGATGGACCAAAGATTTCAGTTCATGGTGGACAAGTTTGACTCTATGAGCAAGGAGTTTCCTAATGGGATCTCAAGCTTGAGGCAAGATGTAGATAAAGGCAAAGAAGCTTACAGTGGACCTATGTTGCATCCATATGCACCAAACACTTTTCCACCAATGGGGCCACAAGCTTTTGGATCTTTTGCGGGACCTTCACATGCAAATGCATTGCATACTCCTCAAGCTAGTATGCACCATGTTGATGGGAATCATGGGTCTA
The DNA here is from genome assembly GCF_041138505.1 of Cibotium barometz. Taxonomy (NCBI): domain Eukaryota; kingdom Viridiplantae; phylum Streptophyta; class Polypodiopsida; order Cyatheales; family Cibotiaceae; genus Cibotium; species Cibotium barometz. Next base: position 24,769,682 of record NC_141056.1, on the reverse strand, counting down.
TTCTTGAAAAGGACAAGATGCCTCCGTCATTGATACATCAAGGTGGAACAAGTATGCATGGTCCCTTGAATGGGGTTTCATCAATGCAAGGGAGAAATGTGGACAAAAGCAAAGGCATAGTTTTGGAAGAATCAAGGGTGAACAAAAATTAGAATCATCCACACATGAGTGGACATCACTTTGATGAGATGGGTCATCATTCTTCACACATGAGTAGTTATCACTTTGATGAGGCAGGTCATCATTTTAATGGGATGGAACCTAATCATGATAGACCTCATCACTTCAAGGAGTTTGGGGGCAATCATGTTAGACCAATGGAGCATAGAGCGCATGTTCATCATCGAGGTGATGAAGACGAGTTTAAGGGAGTGAAGGATAAGTTGACTTTTACTAAGTTCAAGGGTGAAGGCTCAACCAATGAGGAGTTTGAAGAATGGATTGATAAGATGGAGCTTTACTTTGAACTTAGCCCTTGTAGTTGTAGGGCCAAGGTTTTGTTTACTACTTTTGTCATGTGAGTGAACTTTCTTGAGAATTTAATTATATTTATTCAATAAAATTTATATTTAGAGATGAGAGTACAAAAATATCTCTAAATAATTATAAAAATATTAAAAAAATTATGATAAAAATAGCATCTTTATGATAGAGATCCCAAAAAAGTAGCCCAATTTTTGCATACAGTTGAATTTAGCAAAACGGCCTACTCAAAGTGGTGGACCAGGCCTATTCCTATAATTTTAAGTACCAACTTGACTATATTGTGACAAAAAACCAGAGAGCTACAACGGCTGCAAGTTGCAGGCCTGCACTTGTATACAGGGAGCCAAGACAGGCTGAGACATGCAAACGTCTATAGGGAGTAGTAGTTCTTTTATTGTTTTCCATATATGGTTTAATTATTTCATGAGAGAGAGAGAGAGAGAGAGAGAGAGAGAGAACATGGTTTGTAAAAATTGCAGGTTCCTTGGATAAAGCTCTCTTTTCTTTCTATCTTCTCTTTTTTCCTCTGATGAGAAGATGTATGATTGTATCAAATTACTTCATACCTTAATAAATCATTAAAATACTCATATGTAAGACCGCGGGTCTTACATATGGGGGGTAGATTGAACCCAATGCTTTTGTCTCTTGTGTTCATAAATATTTTTTCGTTTAAGTTTTTCGTTTGATTCTTCTTCTAAGGTTGATATATTAACTTGTAGTTAACTTATTTAAAGTAATTTATAAAATTTGTTGAAATCTTGTACTTGGAGAAAAGTCCTGTAATAGTGGTATTAGAGCTATAGGCCAAGTATAAGATCATTTCACATGCTTAGGGAAAGAAAATTAAAGATGTGGGTTATGGACTAACCTATTAATAATTGGACTATAGTGCTTTTGCTATTTTGCAAAACATCATTGCAATCGAATCTATGTAAGGTGCTACCTTCCTACTCTTAACTCAATCTTATGATTGCCAAGTTTCATATTTATTATTCAAGTTTATTTCAACTTCAAATAGGAATTAATCTTTTCATCATCATCTCCTTTGACATTAAGGTAAGCACATATATTTAGACTTGCTGATTTGAGCCATTTCAAACCTAAGGATTGCTTTCCTCAAATTTGAGAGATTCTTGTTATAAATATCTTATAAAGGTATTCATACAAACCTCAATGAAATTATGACTTACATTTTGTACAAGTTTATTTTGTTCGGTTTAATTTGATCTATCTTTCTTTTATGTCTTGAACTTTGTTATTTTTCATTCATAAGAGTAAATTATTATTAAATAGTTAAATTCAAGTTTTAATTTTATTAATCAAGATTGTTATAATTGTTGCCAGTCATTCATATTTATATTTGTATTTAAACTTTCAATGTATTGAAAATTCATTTCTATCTATTGTTTATTTATAATCTCACATCCTCTTAGATAACTTTTCAACACTCAAGGTTAGTATGCATTATCTTGTATCCATAATCAATTTATCTGATGTTAAGTTTCTCACGAATTATCTTCAAGAACTTTATATTCCCTATCCAAAGAAAGCATAACGATTCACATCTCTTGGAGTGTTAAATTGTTTTGACAGACAATTTCAATCACACCACAACAATGGAGGTATGTGTTGACTTTATTTAACCAACCATTCACATCATTTAAAATTTCTTTTATTTTTATAATAAAATAAACATTCTCTTCTAGAATAGTTATACTTTATTTGTCAATTCTTAAATGGATACCTGAATGGTTTTGTCCCACCTATCCCAACCTCACCCAATCTTACTTTCAAACACGGGCCAGTTGATATGATGCAATTGAGTACAGTTGCTATCCTGGGCAGGAGGGATGTCACGGTCTGTCTGTCCATCCTTATGTGGTTAATTGGGGACGCCTAATTACCACTATGTTCGAAGTATGGCATTGGGTGATTCCGAATATTCCATGTGTAGGACATATGAAATTAGGGATGGCTAGAACTAAGTGTTGGATTTAATGTTATGTGCTGTCGTGTAACTTTAGCATGTGTTGCTAATGTAAATGTATTTGAATGGACAACCTTGTGTAGATTGGTGAGATTGACAGGCTTTGCGCTCGTAAGCTAGAATGGATGGGACGTGATGGTGGTGATATGGTGTGAGTAATTACTGAGAAGGATTTTCTCAGCAGCCACACATTGGATGACAGTTGTTTTCTTGGGAAAGAGGCACTGATCTGACGTGTTTGATCACCCTCTGGGGTTATTGGGGATGGCTATGGCTTGGAGAAAACTGGACTTGAGTACGGGTTAGTACTCATGATTGCTGTTAGTGTTAGTAGTTGTGAGCTACTGACATTGTGTGATGGTGGACAACTAGTATAGTTGGAGAAAGTGTGAACATGTGTTGCTCATTAGAGCCAGGGTGAATATGGCATGAATATAAGACAATGGATTGATATGGTTGATATCTTAACAACAATATCGGGCTTTTGATATGACGGGTATGCTTCTTATCAACTGTTATTATTTTTTGAAGAAAAAAAGAAATATATTTAACAACATGCATACTTTGTTATTGATGGTTTTGGTAGGACTTCCCAAACACACTTTATTAGTAATGTATGATCTAATGTACCATATGCACAACCCTCCTGGTTTGTTGGATTTTTATTTTGTTAAATTTCTAGACCAGGTTTTGCAAGCTATGCAACTAAGGCAAGCTATGCAACTGAGGATAGTTGCAAGCTATGCAAGCTATGCAACTGAGGACAGTTGCATAGCTTAACCAGGACTGTTATCTTTCTTGAGAATTTAATTATATTTATTCAATAAAAATTATAGTTAGAGATAAGAGTATATGAATATCTTTAAACAATTAAAAAAATATAAAGAAAATAAATTTATGATAAAAATAGCATCTTTATGATAGAGATCCCAAAAAGTAGATTTGTTTTTGCATACGGTTGAATTTAGCAAAAACGGCCCGCTTTAAGTTGTAGACCAGGCCTATTCCTGTAATTTTAAGTACCAACTCGATTATATTCTGACAAAAAACCAGAGAGCTATAGCGGTTGCAAGTTGCAGTCTTGTACTTGTATACAGGGAGCTAAGACAGGCTGAGACAAGCAAACATCTACAGAGAGTATTAGTTCTCTTATTAGTTTCCTTATATGGTTTAATTATTTCATAAGAGAGAGAGAGAGAGAGAGAGAGAGAGAGAGAGAGAGAGAGAGAGATTAAACATGGTTTGTAAGAATTGCAGGTTCCTTGGATAAAGCTCTCTTTTCTTTCTATCTTCTCTTTTCTCCTCTAATGAGAAGATGTATGATTGTATCAAATTACTTCATACCTTCATAAATCATTGAAATACTCATATGTGAGACCACGGGTCTTACATATGGGGGGGAAGATTGGACCCAATGCTTTTGTCTTGTGTTCATAAATATTTTTTCGTTTAAGTTTTTCATTTGATTCTTCTTCTAAGGTTGATGTATTAACTTGTAGTTAACTTATTTAAAGTAATTTGTAAAATTTGTTGAAATCTTGTACTTGGAGAAAAGGTCCTGTAATAACTTTGCATCTAGAAGGTTATGCCTGCATGGTGGCGGCACTTGAATGCTCATAGCTATTTGATCAAACTACTTGGGAAGATTTCAAGAATGAGATGAGGAGAACCTTTATTTTAGCCCTCAATAGATCAAGGATGGTTGGAGAAATGGGATGATCTCACGCAAACAGGCAATGCTAAGAACTATGTGCACAAGTTTATGAAGTTTTCACTTTATGTGGAAGGCTTGAGTGAGGAGTAAAAATTGAGGAAGTTTATCAAAGGGCTACAAAACAACATCAAGGTTGATGTGGATGCTGAAAGGCCTGAAACCATCAAGGAGGCAATGTTTCTTGCAGAGATCTATGAGGCGAAGTATACACATGCTAGTAGAACAAGGCATGGATTTAGGACTGATATTAGCACTTCAACTTTGGGCAAATATTCAAGTGGAGTTGCTTATCACACAGGTCCTCCTACATTCCCAACCGGTTATGGAAGAAGTGGAAGATGAAATTTCAGATTTGGTAACTCTTTTCCTCGACCTCCAAATGGTGATGGGAAGCAAGTTGATGGTGCAAAATCATCTCTAACAAGAGCAAGGTTATTAGGGAAGATCGTATTAATGATTTGAAGGACAAGGGTTTGTGCTTCAAGTGCGGTGACAAATGGAACAAGGATCATTGGAAGGTTTGTAAGGCAAGAAGATGACCCTAAGTATAATTCTCACTGAACCTTGCTATGAAGACATTAAAGAGGATATGGATGAAAATGCGGAGTATTTTCAAGATGCCAACAATGAAGTTGAGAATGTAGAAAAGGATGGTGAATTTCCTTTTGACCCAAATTAAAGAAGGAAGATGTTGACTATGATGATGGGTTACCATTGCCTATGTATGCTTATTCATGACAAGGACAATATGGCTACCGTATGCAATATGTGAAGTGATGTCTATGGTGGTTGTAAAGAAATAAATACATTAAGGTTGAAGGCATGCATTAATGGAAGGGTGCCACATGTTTTTTATTGATAGTGGAAGCACACATAGCTTTATCAACACCAAATCCATATGCAGTCTCAAATTACAGCCCGCAGCTTTATCTTTGTGGCATGAGGTTCAAGTGGCTAATGGAGAAAAGATGGATTGCACAATGGTATGCAAAGATGTGAGGTTGATTCTTAAAAATGATTACACTTGCAAGGTTAATTTACTCTTGGGTATATGAGTTTCATGCATGGAAACCATGAGGTTACATTGACCGGAACTCATGTGCCAAGTATCAAGATTGTGAGGTCCCTCTGTCCCCTCCGCGCACCAGACTCCCGATAGCTGACAGCGGAAGTAGCCCCCTCATGCGCAGGGCAGGGTTTCTCACTCGGGGCCTCGCCCACGAATGTCCGGGCACGAACTAGGCTGGTAGTCACTCCGAAAACCGAAACCGAGAAAATTTCCCATGCTCGGAAAGCGGGGATGATTCCACCTTTTTGAATTTTCTTGACGAGTTTTTCTAACGAGATCAAAATCTAAACTATCCTCTACCTGAATAAACCAGATAGAAGGAAACTATCACTGATACAATTTGATCATCTGAGCAATTCAACGCTTTTTTCCTAATCAAGATCAGGCACAGCCGTTGATCCACTCAATTGAGAAATTTATCAGGGACTTAACTAACTACTCAAATCCTAGCGTAATCCTAAGATTTTTCAGTTTGATTATTAAAACTCCACTGATTCCAGCCTAACCCCATCCGGCCCATGGGTTAGTCACCACCCTACCACTAGAATCGGTAGAACCAAACAAGTACTCACCCACCCATAATGAATGCCTTTCTTAACTTTAGCTTTAGAAAACAGATACGCACACACTCCTCTTTAAAACTTTAATATAAAAATAATCCATTGACAAAATAGATATGGTCACAGATTTCATAGCTCAAAATTTCCATTTAATCCCTTGTTTCACAAAAACAGTACCACTCTAGACTCTCTGTTGGGACGAGCTTGTCAGCAACGAGATCCAGTACAGATTACAATAATCATTCTGTCAACATACATACATATATATCTTCCATGACATACGCATAGGTGTCCTAAGCACCGCGAGCCCGTGCATCGCTTGGTCAGAACCCTCCAGGATCCTCCTTAAGTGTCCTGGCACTTCACTCAGGGACCGCTTCGTCGGCCCTCGCCCATTATATATACCGAAAGCACACCATTTTTCACCATACGCAGGCTGGTCAAGACCTAGGCAGGTTTTTGCCACGTGAGCTGTCCCTTGAACACTCCTCGTCGCCAGCTGTTGCAACCGAACTTCCCTTAGACAAACACGTATGCCAAATGCTCCCTCCAGCATTCTGGCGTAAGACAGTCCTTTAAGAAAACAGGGTTTCTATGCAAGTTTTCAGTTTTGATTTTGTTTGAATACCATGAATAAATCTTAAATCCATATCCCAATACTTCTAGATCCAGGTCTGAATTCCAAAAAGAATTCCTCAAATTCTGTTAACTTGATCCTGAGATCAAAATCAAAAGTCTTAACTTAGTTTCAGATTCGGTGGGTGATTTGAGTGCATTTTTCCTGAACTGTGGGCACATTGTCATCATTGATTGAAACTGACGAAGGAATTAGGTCTTGGTTAATAGTCTGAATCAGAATTTGAGTCTGGAAAGGTTCTTCCTAAACTATCTTTCTTGAAAGGTAATATTTCAATTTCTCTTTTTCTAAAATTTCGTTCATTGAATATTTGCTTATAGATTTCTAAACTAAACATGAATTCCTATGAGGAATAAAATAATCATTTATCTCGATCTTCGACTTCGATAGTTTATTTGAATTTTCTCATTACCATCTTAGTGAATATGAAATGGTAGAATTTTCTCACAGATTATCTACTTATTCATTTTTTCAATTTTTACGAAAATCAAACAGAGGATTAAAGAGAACCCTTATTTAAATATAAAAATTCTATATGCAATGCATAAAATCCAATTCTGATGAAAGTCACACTTTTATCATCATAAAAATCATTTATGATGAAAATCACTCTTTTAATATAAAAGAATTTCTTTTATGCATCCATTTATGCATAAAAATCATTTATGATAAAAATCACTCTTTTAATATAAAAGAATTTCTTTTATGCATCCATTTATGCATAAAAATCATTTATGATGAAAATCATATCTTTAACATAAAAGAATTTCTTTTATGCATCCATTTATGCATAAAAATCATTTATGATGAAAATCACACTTTTAATATAAAAAAAATCTTTTATGCATACAAATCATTTATGATGAAAATCACTCTTTTAATATAAAAGAATTTCTTTTATGCATACATTTATGCATAAAAATCATTTATGATAAAAATCACACTTTTAATATATAAAAAAATCTTTTATGCATATATTTATGTATAAAAATCATTTATGATGAAAATCACACTTTTAATATAAAAAAAATTATCTTTTATGCATATATTTATGCATACAAATCATTTATGATGAAAATCACTCTTTTAATATAAAAGAATTTCTTTTATGCATCCATTTATGCATAAAAATTATTTATGATGAAAATCACTCTTTTATGATCAAAATAAAAATTTCAATATGCTTCCTTCTATGCATAGAATTTAATTCTAAAGAAAGTAACACTTTTTTTTAAATAAAATATTTTTAGTAAGCATTTTTCTATACCTAGGATGAAAAATAACACTTTAAGAATACATATACGATGGGAATTACTCTTTTTGAATAAAAAAAGTAAAACTTATTTTTCACAATTTTAGAAAATTTCGTCATAACCTCCTTTGTATGGATGACCATTTTTCAATTTTTAACTCTCTAAAATTAATTAGAAGTTCACCAAGAGTATTTAAATCATTCTAATGTAAACATTTCCTACTTATCAAAGGGAAACATTATGAAAAACTTGATTTTATCCATTAATCATTCATCTAGGATAAAGAATGGTTGGATTTACTAAAGAAGAGAGGGGAATGCCTTTTTTCAATGAGGCATAACATCATATTCATTTTAGAGAAGACAAAAATCATAAAAAACCATAAAATGAATAGAAAAGAGAAGAATCTCCAACTTACACGGAGAATTTGAGAGCTTTCCTTTGGCTTGATGATTTGAGGGATCTACTCTTGTTTGAAACAAGAGTGGCGACCAATCTTTAGAAGAGGGAAGGTCAAAAACTAATGAATTATGAGTAAATTCACAGTTTTTGGCTCCTAGGAGAAGTACGATAATAGTGCGAAAACACTATTAAGCTTCAACAAAGGGGAAAGCTTCTATTTTATAGGAAAAAGTGAGCTTCTAACCAAGCCAACTGATTCTAGAATTTTCCAGATCAGTTTGGTCAATTTTTGACCATTTTTGGGTCAGTTTAGTCCACTTTTTGGATCTAGTTGAAATAGGAGAGAGGAGAGATAAAAATATCTCATTATTTCGGAGTTTAAAAATCTCCCACACATGTGAAATAGGCGCCTTCTTCATGAGGGGAATTCCCCCATACTGAGGTGTCAAAAATGCATCATTTCTTCTAAATATCTCTCTTTTTTAATTATTAACCTTGTCCTTAGTCAACTCTTCATCTTATGAGAGTATTTACTCATTTTTGGAGGATTTTCCTTTTATTCTTCCATTTATCTCCTCCCTACATTTGGATGAATCTTATTGGTCCATAGGAACCTTAATTTAAAATTTTTCAAAAATCTGGACCCCTAGGATAAGGCCTCTTGGACAGATTATACTTGATTTCTAATGCACCTTCTGAAAATCTTTTTGAACTTCTGTTTCGAGGGAACTTATTTTAATAAGAAGAGATATTTTTTCATCCAAAAATATTTAAAAACTGAATTACCACTCTCTAGAAGATTTTCTCTCTCTCGGCCAAAACTGGTAGAAACAAGATCTTTTATATTTCTGAAGAGGGATTTGATTACAGGGAAAGATGTTGGACATCTTGAGAGGTTGGGGAGGAATCTTACAAAGATGATCAATGCAACACAACTCAAGAGGGAGATAAAGAAAATGGGATGCATATATGTTTTACAGCTTTGCACAACAAAGAATAAAGCAATGAAAAAAAGGGTGAGGTTATGCATAAAGGAATCGTTGAAGAAGGATGAGGATGTGTTCTAAATGCCAAAGTGCTTATCGTGCCAAAAAGGGAGGTGGATCATGGAATAGAGCTTGAGCCATATACCAAGCCCATTAACAAACCACCTTATAGATTGTCAAAAGTGGAGAAGGATGAAGTGGCAAAGCAAGTATAAGAGCTTATGTGGACATGGGATGGGTTACTCCTAGCCAATCACCTTTTGTATCACCCGTACTCTTGGTCAAGAAGAAGGATTGCACTTTTCGCATGTGTGTGGACTATAGGGATTGCACTTTTCGCATGTGTGTGGACTATAGAGATTTGAATAAATCTACAATTAAGAATAGATTCCCTATTCCACGAATTGATGACTTGCTTGATGAGTTGAAAGGTGCATATTTCTTCTCCAAGATTGATTTGAGATCGTGCTATCACCAATTGAGAATCAAGAAAGGTGATGAGGACAAAACGACATTTCAGACCACCAAGAGAGGTCTCTACCATTATTTGGTAATGCCATTTGGGTTATGCAATGTGCCGGCAACATTTCAAGCTTTAATGAACAAGGTTCTTGGACCTTTCCTCTACAGATAGGTGCTTGTATTCGTTGATGATATCTTGATTATAGCAAAGGGGAGAAGGATAACTTAATGCATGTAAGGGCTATTTTGGATGCTTTAAGAGCCAACAACTTATATGCAAAGGAGAGTAAATGTACATTTATGAGACAAAAGGTTGAGTATCTTGGATACATAGTAATCAAAGAAGGCATTATGGTGGATCCTAGAAGATTGAGTGTGTTAAGAATTGGCCCACGCCTACAAATACCACTCAATTAAGGGTATTCTTGGGTTTGTCATCATTTTATAGGAGGTTCATTGAGAGGTATGCTCATATTACTACTCCTCTTACCAATAAGCTTAAGAAAGAAGCTTTCTTTTGGGTTGCTATAGCTGATAAGAGCTTCCAAGAGCTTAAGGAGATGCTCACATTAGCCTTTATACTTGTATGCCCAGACTTCACGATGCCATTTGTGGTTCAAGCCGATGCATGTGGAAGAGGCATTGGGCCTGTTTTGTTCCAAGAACACGCAGTGATTGCATTTGAGAGCCGAAATCTTTTTGAGAAGGAAATGGTTATGCATGTCTATGATTAAGAGATGTTGGCAATACTTCATGCAATAAAGAAGTGGCATCATTACTTGTATGGGAGTCATTTCTTTGAAAAGAGTGATCATAGAGTGCTTTAATACTTCTTGTCTCTCAACCTACACTCTCTTCCAAGCAAAGAAGGTGGGTGGCTACATTGCAAAATTATGATTTCGAAATCTCTTATATGAAAGGGAAAGAGAATGTTGTGGTGGCGGATGCATTGTCACATATATGGGCATGTAGATGTATGGCAATATCAAAGGTACACAAAAATTGGATTTTGGATATCCAAGAAGAGTACCTATTGGATCACGAAGTGGCACCAATGTGGAAAAAATTACAGCAAGGGTCCCATGATGATTTGCCACATTTTGAACTTCGTAATGGAGTCAACTACTACAAAGGCAAAGTCTACCTTGTGCCTACACAAAGCTACAAGAAGAGGGTGTTAGAAGAGACTTGCCCATTATCGGGGCACATGGGGCTGTTTAAGACCTTTGAGAAGGCGCAGAAGAGTTTTTATTGGAAAGAAATGTGGAAAGATGTGTATACTTTTGTGACAAGTTGCTTACCTTGTTAACAAAACAAGGATCCCATGTATAAGCCCAGTGGCTTGCTTCAGCCTTTGCCCATTCCTGATGGTAAATGGACACACATCTCTATGGATTTCATCACGGGGCTTCCTTATACAAGGGATAGTCTATATGTGGTGGTAGACCGCTTAACAAAAGTGACACATTTTATTCTTTCCAAGGTCAAATTTTCAGCATCGTGCCACAACAAAAACAAATTGTTAGTGACCGAGATGTGAAGTTTATGAGTTCATTTTGAAGGACATTGTTTAAAATGGGGATTGTTTTGACACCTAGCACTGCTTACCACCCCAAAACCAATGGAGAAACCAAGATGGTGAACAAGTGGTTGGAAACTTACTTAGGCACTATTGCCATGATACGCAAGGTGTTTGGGATGAGTGGTTGTTGCTGGCCGAGTCAGCTCATAATAGCATGCATCATGAGAGAATTGGCATGTCACCTTTTAAGGCACTCTATGGGTACAAAGTGAATATGCTAATGATGGTTCAAAAGCAAGAAGGGGTGAATCCTAATGCAAAAGAGAAGATGGAAAAGTTGGATGCACTCTTGCAAAAGCTAATATGAAGCAAGCTCAAGAAAGAATAAACATTTTGCTAATGCTCATCGGAGGCCATTGGATTTCATGAAGGGTGATTGGATATTCTTAAGGATTCCCAAGACAAGATATGGTTCTCTCCAGGGTAACACGAATACCAAGTTAGCTCATTGCTACTATGGGCCATACAAGGTAGTGAGGCATGTTATTGAATTTGTTGGAACTTGCATCAACCTCAAATATTCATGATGTATTCCATGTATCCCACCATCTCAAAGCTTATCTTGGGCTGGAGGTATTTGTGCTAGTTGAATTCCCTCTAGTGAATGAGGAGGGGATGATTGAGTATGTTTCGGAAGCGATTTTGGGTACAAGAGAAAGAGTTATTGCAGCCGTACACATTAGTGGAGTACTTAGTCGAATGGCGAGGGATACCTAAGGAAGAAGCTTTTTGGCAACTCGCCTTTACATTGGAAGGATTTGAAAGGTTGTTGGATGCATTTTGGAAGTCCAACAAGGGTCATGAACAGTGAATTAACTTGATGGAAATTCCTATAAATTCACTGTGGACAGCCAGTCCTACATCCTTCGAATGCATAATGATTGAAAGTTACTCAAGGTTCTTATGCCATTATGGGGTAGATGTTATGGCTTGTTTTGAGGGCTTATTGGAGCAGTTTATAGCTATATACATGTGATTTTGGTCTCCCATACATGGTGTGAGCATGAGCTTTAAGTTTTACATGAGTCCATTGACATATACTCCATCCATGAGGAATGTAATTGTACATATCAATGGTTTCGAGGACAAAAACTTTTGGGTGGGGATGGTTTATAACAAAGTGAAATGGTCTCATATGAATAATGGGCCCAAGGCTAGTCGACCATGCCCATGGACAACACTTATGATAGTGTGAAAGGGGTGCCATGTATATAGGTCACATATGCCATATTTTGGGTACCTTTTGATAATCATCAATATACAAGTCAATTAATCTCTTTTCTCTCTAAACCTAGGCTAGTCATCCTAATCTAGGCTAATCCAAGGCTAATTAGGTTAATTCAAGGCTAATCTAGTGCCCCTTTCTTTCAAAAGCTAAAATCCAACAAAGTACTAGCCAAAATGCTTATCAAAAAATTTGGACATTACTTTGAAAATAATGAAATGAACACTGTGTTATTAGTGGTTTACAAAGGAAAATAAGTCACAATGATCTTGGATGGTGGTGCTAGTGTCAGCATAGTCACCAAGCGCTGTTGGAAAATGTGGAGAAATCCATCTTTGGATAAAATAAAATTAATGGTAAAGTTGTAGCACCAAGACGTTTGGAATGAGATTCCATCACACCTTTGGTGATGAAATTCTAACAAACTGGGGTCTTATAACATCATGCTTACCTATATATTAGAGAAGCAAGGTTGGTACATGATTGGGGAACCCATTACACCTACCTTTAAAAGAGAGACTAGACCTTGAAATTGAATCTTAGAAGTTGGAAAACTCACCCCAATAAGTAGAGGTATTCTTGCTAAACAATATAATATAGCTATTAGATTATCCTCACAATAACAATACCAACAATCTAATGGATAACAATACCAACAATCTAATGGATAACAACCTAGAGGAACCAAGGTATGCACCTCTTCTCAAGCTTGATGAATTAAAGGATCATAGGCATATCTTGGCAACTATGGACATACTTCTCTAAAAGCTTGGAGAATGTTTTGCTACACTTGATGGCATTGAAGTAATAGCATATGAGACGGATAAGCTCATCAAAACTAAGGCAACTTTTAAATCGGCTTGAATCAAGTGCGAGTTTCCATAAAAAAACCACATAGCAACTTGGCTAGCACTTGTAGACTTGAGTGCGAGTCATAATTTGACACCTTAGGAAACATGGACTTTCTTAGGTCACTTTATAGGTACTCTCACTAGTGCATATGTTAAGGTAGTGATGAATGCCTATGAAATGATTATGCTTATTGTGGGAAACATGGACTTTCCTAGTTCACTTTGTACTAAGGTTACTAAGAGAGTTTTATATGTAGGAAAAATCATTTTTTCCCCCATGAATGATTTTTAAGTAAATGCGTGAAGCTCCATTTATATAGGCAAGTTTCATATTGAGGAACATTAATGCATTGATGGACTTTACCCCAAGCTTCTAGCTTGCATGCCAAGATTTTGGCTTGCATGCTAGGTATTCGGCCATGGTGACGTGGCGCTAAGAGGATTTCTCTCAAAAGGCTCTCATTTCCCCTTTCAATGCAAGCCTTAGAGATTGCACATTACCAATTATCATCAATGACTCATCATCTATACTCATGTATGGTGGGCCAAGCTTGGATTTACATGGTACTTGAGATCTTGTCTACACCAGATGCAATGGCTCTAATTACTCTTGGCCCTAGGGGTTTTCACCCATTCTAATGGTTATCTCTCGTTGTATTCTCCCATTAGGAATTCTTTGAGGGCATATTGCCTCTCTTAGTTAAGTCTTTCTTTAATGATGTGCTGGTGGAGCAACCTCACATTCTCTATTTCTATAGGCCCTTAGATATCTTCCAGTGTTTTTTATTTCATTTTCAAACTCTTTGTGAGACTCATTCATTGTTGTGGGCAATTTTGGTTTTGCCTCTCTCATGTTTTATCTTTGGGTTCCTTACTCAAGACACTCCCCTCATGTGATTCTTCTCTGATAGGCTCTAATGGCATTGGAATAATAGGGGTTCTCTATGGGAACATGGAAATTGGTCTCCCCAACCCTTCTATTTCTAGGTGGGTCCATTGCACCAACTCTTGTGTGTTAGTCAACCTCGAGATTTCCTCTTGGGTTAGGGTAAGCTTGTAACTTCTTGTGAAGGGGTTTTTCCAGTCCTCCAAATTTCTACTTCCATTCCATGCCTTTCTTAGCCATTTTAAGAAGCTAGTCCTCTTTCGGTCCATTATGATTGATTTGACTTCACTTTCATCGCCTCATTCTTCAGATGATTTCTATTTTTTCATAGCTTGGATCATCAATTAGGTTTAACCCCTGAGGTTGTTTGTTCCTCTCTATGATCTTGTGAGAGGCTCTTCCAGCTTTCTCCCAAAGTTCTAGGGTTTTCTTTGTTAGGACAGGTTCCTTCTCTTCATCCAATATTATTTGGCTTAGTAAATTTGGAACATCGGGACATGTCACTTCTCTTTATCTAAGACAGGTCCATCGGCACCATTTAATCCCCTCTCTTCTTCCAAGATTATTTGGCTTACTGAATCTAGAACATCCTCATGTTTAGCATAAACTTGATGGTCTTTTGTGTCCTTTTCCCTTGTCTCATTACCACTTGGGCTTTTATGAGATCCCTGGTTAATTGGGTACTTTTGTTGGCTTTATAAGGAGGGTAATGTAGCTTTTCCCTTGCTCTAACGGTTATTTCCTCGTTTCTTGTTTTTAATGCTCTTGAAGGTTTTTGCTGCTTGTGTTGTAGACTGAGGACTAGCTTAATCCTCCTTTTGTTGAGGCATAATCCTCATCGTTGATACTTCGTGTTCTTCTTCTTCTGAAGAAGAATGACATATAGCAAATGACTGCCATTACTTGTTGGAGGTGGCTACGATGTGATGGTAGATGGATTTAGAGTTATAGGCCAATCATAGATCACTGAACAAATGATCTATGCCACACATAATACACCATCTATCCAAAGGTGGCATATTTGTTGTCAATGCTTTAGGATTCACCTCATGGGGCATTTTTCCATGCTGTGGGATCCTTGTTAACATCCAAAACAAGTAAGAGGGGCTCTCCTTGGACCATTAATGTCCTATGGCATGTAAGCTTCTGATGTTTTTTGCATAAAGGTAGTTAAGTGTTGTGTATCCCACATCATTGGTGCTAGTTTTCTCGAATGTTATTCACTTCTAGGTGGGATTCTTGAGATTGACTCTGGTTAGTCAAGGAGAATTTCAACACGCTAGGGGGTTCATCTAGAATATGTTCAGTATCACCTAGCCTCATCGGTGTGGTTCTTGGAGATGTTAGCTGTGGTGGTAATACCATAGGTTGTACATCTAATGTTCTATATGGGTTTCTTACCAACGTAATGTTCATTGCTACATTTGGTCCAACTATAGGTGGGGCTGGTAAAGCTAATGGTTCAGGAGTTGTAGGAAATGCAGGCACTCTTATCATTCTTACCATTCATTGTTCATGGTAGTAGTTAAATGATTCATGATTTTCATACCTCTTGCAATACCCACCCCACTAGTGCCCTCTTGCTTTCAAGACTAAGCACTTATACATTGTGTGGCTACTTCTAGAAACTGCACACCAACTCATTTCCCATCTTAGGGCTAAATGCAGATGGCCTATTTCCCCCTAAGAGAGGCTTTCCACATTTCTTCTAGCCCTTTGATCACTTCATTAGAAATGTCTCTACACTCTTGGGCTCTTCCGTTTTTCTAGTGTCCTGGTGGATTTTGACATTGGATTTTCTTTTGACCAATGAGTTTGTCTTCTACTTTTTTGGTGGAAGGGATTCCTATAAAGTTATCATCAAAATCTATCGCATCTAGGTAACACGCCACTAACCTCCTATTCCTCCTGGCGGCGTATAATGCTTCATGCAATTGTTTGCTTCTCAAACCCTATAAGAACAATGTGATTAGCCTAGTTTGGCTCAATTTTTCCTCAGCAAGGCATTATATTTGAGTTCTTGGTAGTTAATATCTCTCAAGTTGTGTTCAAGTTGCTTGAATTTATATAAGTATGTAACAAAGCTATGCTTAACACTAGTCTTTAAGAAGCCCATGGTAAATGCCAGCTCGAGATCCTCCATGGTCCCTTTTTATGAATCTTCTAGCATTTGGAACCACAACAAAGCATTACCTTCTAAGGTCAATTCGAAGATATCAATCTTAGTTCTAGATCAGTTACTCTCTCAGCTATATAAATTTGTCTAAATGCAGCTAGGTGGCTGTAGGGATCCCCCGATCTATCAAACTTTGACACTATCTTTGATCTATGCAAGTTTTTAATCCTTATGATGACGATGATTGATTTGTTGTCTCTCATTCCTCTAGGTGGCTTGGTCACCATAGAAATAACATCTAGCACTCTTCTCATTTCATCAGGAATACGAGCTTGTGCTCTAGGTTATGTACGCTTGATTATTGGTTCTAGAGCCTATTAGGGATACGTATCTTGGTTTAGCTATGGGAAGTTCTAGTGTGTAGGATGATCCTACGCATACCCATAGGCTGGTACTCCACAATTGAAGCTTCTAGCAATGGTTTTGGAACTTATATGCATCATTGGGTATCCTATCAATATCCCACTAACTACTAGTAAGCTTGTAAGCTCTTCATTTGTGACTATATAGACTTTTAGTTTCCCATGCTCCTTGAGTTAGTACCTTTGTTCTTAGTGAGATAGTCGTCATCTCGCCGGATAGAGGCAGTACCTCTCGAGAGTACCTCTCTCTCAAGGTGCTGCCTCTCTTCTGAACGACACTATTTTTTCTCTCGAGAGGTGCTGCCTCTCTTCTAACAACACTATTTTCTCTCTCTTGGGAGGTACTGCCTCTCTTCTGATACCGACACTATTTTTTCTCTCGAGAGGTGCTGGCTCTCTTCTAACAACACTATTTTCTCTCTCTCCAGGTACTGCCTCTCTTCTGACACTATTTTCTCATCCTTTCTTCCTTGGTTGGGTCCAATAAGGAAGGAATCTGAAAGTTGGCATCCTATTTATGACTATAGAATGAGAATTCTTACTCCTCCACTAGACTGCCTCTTCTTGAAGTAATTTCCTCCTGAGAGGTTCTTCCTTCTTTTTCTCTTGTTATTCTTTCACTCTGGTAGGCTATGGGAGGTGTGATGCCCCCTGCCTAGACCTCTCTGTATTCCTTGCCTCCTAAACAAGTCTTGGGGTATAGGTGCTACCTACTTCATTTGACATATGTTTGAGCCATGGATGGATGGTAACATTTACTAGGGTTGCTTCAAGGAATCAAAACAATCCTTGCAAGTCCCTAGGATTATTAATTATTATAGAGGTTTCTTGAGGCATCCTAATAGAGTGTTATTCCCTTATTTGTTGACTCTAAACCTCCCTAATTACATTAGGAAGGTGAGTCCTTACTAGCCCTAGGATTATTAGTTATTGTAGAGGTTGCATGAGGCATCCTCATACAACGTTATTCCCTCATTATCAACTCTAAATAGGGAGGTGAGTCCTTCACAGTTTTGTTTGAGATTTGGTAGCTTTTTATAATCTCCTCGGCCTCTCTATCTCAACGGCCATGGCTAAGGTCTTAACTCACTTGATGTCTCTTGTTGGGATATACATAATCCCTTCGGACTCTAAATAGAACTGGAAATCACCCAATACCACGTGGGTTGTCGAGATTTTGGGCTCAATTCCATGCAAGGATGGCATTGGCTATCTCTCCACCATGAGTATCACATTCACGTCCATCAAGACTGGAACATGTTTAGTTGTATGGAAGCCATAGCATTATAAAATTCCCTCTAGCTCAACTCCACACACTGCACTCCAAGCAAGCTCCTAAACCTGTGGAGCTATCACCCAGGTGGGTCCTCAATGTCCGCCACACCATAGCACGTTGAGCTCGATATCTTAACACTTCCCCTCTAGCTCACCTCACTGTGCTTCGTTCTAGCATGGTATACTGGGTTACTGGCCAACTATATGCTACTCATGTTGTCACAATAAATGATAACTGCCCTATCCATGGGCTCACCCATATCACCAAGTAGCTTCTGAAACCAAGCTACTTCACAAGATGCCATAATAGCACCCCTGTACTTTGCCTCTGTACTCGACAAGGCAGCAGTTGGTTGCTTCTTACTGCTCCAACTCATAGCAGCACTCCTAAATGAGAACATAAAACCACTTGTAGATCTCTTATCTGTGCAACACTACTAGCCTAATCAGCATCTGTGTACCTATGCAGCTGTATCTCTATACCAACCTCATAGAAAAGTCTATAATCAACTGTGGACTTTATGTACCTGAGAATCCGTCTAGCTACATCCAAGTGTGGATTTGTAGGGGTCTGCATAAACTGACTCACAAGTCCAACAACATCGCTCAAGTTTGTTCTAGTAATGGTCATGTAGATCAAGCTACCCACTATGTGCCTGTATGTAGTGGGGAACTCTAAAAGCTCACCTGTATTTGTGGAAGCTTTGTGTTTTGCTCCAATGGCACTGAAATAGGCTTACAACTGTCATACCATACTTGGACAACATGTCCAAGCTATATTTCCTTTGCAATAACAAAATGCCATGAGGTGATCTCACCACCTCTATGCCCAAGAAATACCGCAGTTCACCCAAATCCTTCATCTCAAATTTTTGCTTCAAAAGCCTCCTAACATCATGTATGTCAACATCACTATCACCAGTGATAATCAAGTCATCCACATAGATGACTAATAGCATGATCCCTCTATCTGTCTTTTTCACATAAAGTGAAAAACTTGCATTGGATATCTGAAATCCGATCTTGTTTGACCATGCTCTGGGTGCCTGCTTCAAACCATACAAGGCTTTGCGTAACTTGCACACAAAATTTGGGTGTACATCACTCATCATAACCTGGTGCCTACATCATGTAAACTTCTTCTTGCAAATCACCATGCAAGAAGGCATTCTTTACATCCATTTGATGTAAAGAACAACCCTTTGCTGCAGCCATAGCAATGATAGCTCTCATGGTTGCCATTGGCTGAAAGTCTCTTCATAGCCAATGCCATAAGTCTGCGCATAGCCTTTGGCCACCAATCTTGCCTTATACTTGCTCTCACTGAACCATCAGCGTTATGCTTAACTTTATACACCCACTTACATCCAATTGCCTTCTTTTCCTTAGGCAAAGGTACTAACTCCCTTGTTGCATTGCATCTTCCCATTTATTATTTCCAAGTGCCTGCCATCTCCTCACTCATGTGGCATCTTCCCATTTATTATTTCCAAGTGCCTACTCAAAATAAGTGGGCTCCAATTCCTATATTGCTTTAACTATGTAAGCATAATGATGGGCTATATATCCATCATATCTCAACCTATCAATAGGGTACCTAACCCTCGTAAACCTATCAATAGGTAATGGGATGCACAGTATCATCACCTATTTCTACATAACTTGGTTTGTCCATTTTCTACATGTCTCTAAACTACTCAACATGACTGGTCATGTGGTTAGAGGTACCAGAATCCACATACCATGTATCTTGAGATCCTAACACATCTCTTGTTATAGAACTGAGCATGTGTTGCATCACAAACAACTGCTCACTTCTGTCATCACCTCTGTGTTTTTAGATGATGTATAGATGCCTTGCTGCAACTTTCCACTTTTAATGTCATTCTGTTTTTTATAGCAGTCCTTTGCCATGTGCCCTGGTTTGCCACAATAATAGTACTCTATGCTATTTGAATTCTGATTTCTTTGCCAACCACCTCGGCCTCTTTGGCTCCCCTTGCCTCTAGACTGGCCTCTTCCACCTATGTATGATTGCTGCTCTGTGCGAATCATTTGACTGTTGTTGTCTAGAATTTTGATTTCCTTGTCGGCCAACCACCTTGGCCTTGGCCATAACCTCTAGCTTTGCCTCTACTTGAAGTAGAGTAAAAGGCCTATTCTGATGTGTTCTTGCTTTGTGTAGAAGAGTCCTTACCTAGTGACTTTTCCTCTATTATCAGCATAGACACCAAGTCCCGAAAGTTGGGAATATTCTCCGTGGCTGCAATAATGGAGGTCTTGAATGTCTTGTACTCTTTGCCAAGCCCATTCAAAGAGACACTCACTAGATCATCATCTTCCACAGATACATTGATGGACCCAAGGGATTCAACAATTCCCTTGATCTTTAAAGCATACTTATTGATAGACATGCTGTTCTTTTGCACAGGTATGCAGCTCTTGCTTTAGTTGCAATTTCCTTGCCTTTGTGTTGGTTTGGAACATCTGCACCAGATTCTACCACGCAACTGCTGGAGTGGGGGCATCCTGTATGTGTCCTATCATCGTGTCTATGACACTAATTGTTGAAAGACAATACATGACTTTCCTTGCACCTTGGTTCCAATCCTTGAATGTGTTTATGTTTGATGAAGTGACATTCTCTTCAGACAACTTAGGAGGCTCCTCATTGTCTCCTTTGACATAGTCCCAAAATCCTTTATCCATAAGGAAATTGGTCATTCTGAACTTCTAGGCATGGAAGGTGTTCTTGTCCAGTTTCTTACTGACAATCTGATTGATTCTGCCACCAGACATGTTTTCCTGTAATAATAAAGAAACTGCAACATACAATTTCTATATGCAACCTATAACACAATAGTATATTCTATGACTGCTGTAGCGGTACTTTAGCACAACTTGTAGGACACCAAATTTGACCAAAGTACATGTACATACACCCAATGTAAAAAATACATGTGCAAACACTGTGTGCACTCCCAAAATGCACTATTGCACTGCAATAACTAGATTTCGACTAGAGAGACAATTCTCAACCAAAACTTCTCGAAACTTTTGAAAATACCTGCAGTGAGAACGGAGACTGAGACGCGCCCGAAATGCGATTTTGGCCGCAAAATTGTAGTACAAAGTAATGTGTACCACATAAGCACCTCCAAGTCTATGAAGACAACTCCTCAATCGGAGATGTGTAGCTCCCGGGAGCTACCGAGGGGTGTTGTACCTAAACCAAGAAGGGAAGGAGATGATGATGCTCTTACCCATGTACTGCTTCATTGCTTGATTGTTCTTGCCTCTTCCTTGCCTCCTTAGCTCTCACACAAACCGGAGCTCTGATACCATAAAGGGAATGTGGGGGGGGGAGAGAGAGAGAGAGCTTGGGTTTGTTGTTGCAAGAAAACACACACACACACACACACACAAAAGAGAGTATATGACACAAGAAAGAGATGGATGGCTAAATTTTCTTATTTTTCCTTCTCTTCTCTACAACCATATAACTAAAAGATAAGAGTACATAAATAAAGGGAAAGTACTCTCCTACAACATATAAAGTGGTTGGTCTTCTTTCAGTTTCAATAATGGAGATGGTTGCTATGATGAATTATCCTATGTTTCATGGTCATGTTGGTGTGAAGATTCAGAGGAGTTTTTGGCAAGGATGGAATTGACAGCTTTTACCTTTGGTAAGGAGAGGGATGAAGACAAGCTGACTTTGCTGACTATGATGACTTATCCTATGATGTTGAAAGGAGATGCTAAAATGTGGTTATATACATGGAGAGCCTAGCCAAAACAAAGTGATTCCATCCCTTTCCCCTCTGTGCAACGAATTCAAGCATACTAGTAGCGGAAGTAGCAGTTCATGCACAGGGCAGAGCCTCTCACTCGAGGCCTCGCCCACGGATATCCGGACGACAAGAGACTAATCCCTCGGTTCTTCCAAAACCGAACTCGGAAAAACTTCCCTCGCTCAGTAGACATAGGCGATTCCTCCGGGATATTTTATTATAACATAGTAACCGTTGATTCTTTTCCATAGAACAAGGGTTATCCAGGATTTACTTCAACTATCGTAATTTAACAGAATTGAGTCTCATTTTAGGGATCCATCAGTCCAGCCTAACCCCATCCAATCCCATGGGTTAGCCAATCGCCCAACCACTGTAGTGATAGGATCCATTTAAGAATTTGGTTATATTTTGCCCTGGGTACCAGGGAGGAGGAAAAGAGTTCCCAGGCCCCCTAGTCGGCGCTTCAAGCAAACTTCAAGATAGACACACCACTTACACACCCAATATGAAATTGCTTGTTTCACAGATTCAACTATCTTTAAAACAATCTTTTAATGAAACCATAGTATCACTGATCATAATCCTCCAAAATATCCAGCTTGAATTGTAATTTCCAATCATTCCTTCATCGGTGTACCTATGGCAACATTGGCAACCAGAACGCTCACCACCTGTTCACTAAGGGGCCTTTTCAATAGTTCCTAGCTCATAGTACCTGGCAATGTAATCACATAAGAAAATCCAGATGGACTCTCCATTGAAGATCAGCAAGATCAACCAACAGATCCATATAAAAGAGCCATGGACTCATCCGTTGAGGACCAACAAGGATGATCAACCAGATCAACCAACAGATCCATATAAAAGAGCCATGGACTCATCCATTAAGGACCAGCAAGGAGGATCAACCAGCTCCATGCTTGAGTTCAGAAAACAACTCTAACACCTTGTTCCATTTTTCTTTCCCGATGCATGTGTGGGTATCTTCGGCGACCCATAGCCCAAGCACTGTATGGTCAGCACCCTCTAGGCTCCTTCGCAGGAGGTCACCTAGCACTTCACTCATAGGCCGCTTCCTTGGTCCCTCATCCATCGTACTGGAAGCTCACCATTTAAATCGAACCAAGACCTCGGTTGACCTTGCTACGCGAGACGTCCACCATTGACTCTCCGTTAGCTGTTGCAACTTTATCACTTAGGTCTCCACGACCTCATTCACAAGATGGTCAAAATGCTTTCCCAGCATTCTTGACATAAAACAATCATTTAAAAATAGGTTTCATAAATACAGTTTCTAACGAACTCTCATCTTTCCACATTGTTCCACATCATTTCTCGTTATTCCACATTCTTCTACATCAATTCACATTGCTTATTCCACATCCAGTCATATGTATTCCCATCGTCTTCATCCAATCACATCATATTACATCTCATCACATCTATCCACATCTATTCTCATCACATCTCATCCATTCACATCTACCCATATCCACATCACATCACATCTCATCCATTCACATCTACCCTGATCCACATCACATCACATCACATCCACCTTATATCTCATCCATCCATTCACATTACATCACATTCATTTATATTCATTCAGACCCACATCTCATCACATCACATCCATCCACATCACATCTCATTCATTCACGTCTCATCACATCATATTCACATCCATTTACATCTCATTATATCATATTCACATTACATCACATCCATTCAGATATCATCACATCCATTCAGATATCATCACATCACATTCATTCAGATATCATCACATCACATTCACATTCATTCATATCTCACCGCATCCATTCAGATATCATCACATCACATTCACATCCATTCACATCTCATCGCATCCATTCACATCTCATCACATCCACTCACATCTCATTACATCCGTTCATATCTCATCACACCCATTCACATCCATCACACCCATTCACATCCATCACGCCCATTCATATCCATCACATTCATTGCATCCACATCACATCACATACATTCGATCCACATCTATCCTTATCACATCACATTTATTCCATCCACATTACATCACGTCCACATCTATCCACATCACATCTCATTCATTCCATCCACATTACATCACATCCACATCTATCCATATCTCATCACATCCATTCACATCTCATCACATTCATCCACATCCATATATTCATTCACATTCACATCTATCCACATCCATCCATCCATTCACATGCACATCTATCCACATCCATCCATTCATTCACATTCACATCTATCCACATCCATCCATTCATTCACATGCACATCTATCCACATCCATCCATTCATTCACATTCACATCCATCCATTCATTCACATTCACATCTATCCACATGCATCCATTCATTCACATGCACATCTATCCACATCCATCCATTCATTCACAAACACATCTATCCACATCCATCCATTCATTCACATTCACATCTATCACTTCACATCTCATTCTCATCCATTTACATCACATCACACCCATTCACATATCATCACATCTCATCACATTCACATCCACATCCATTTACATCTCATCCACATCTCATCACATCCACTCACATATCCTCACATCACATTCACATCTTATCACATTCACATCATTACATCGCATCACATCTCATCCACATCTCATCACATCCACTCACATCACATTCACATCTTATCACATTCACATCCACATCCATTTACATCGCATCACATCCACTCACATCACATTCACATCTTATCACATTCACATCCACATCCATTTACATCGCATCACATCTCATCCACATCTCATCACATCCACTCACATCTCCTCTCATCACATTCACATCTTATCACATCCACTCACATCTTATCACATCCATTCACATCTTATCACATCACATTCACATCCACATCCACATCCATTTATATTGCATCACATTCATTTACATATTGTATTTTCATTCCTTAAGCTTTATTAATGAAAACTAATTCTAAACTTCCATTTATCATTGGATCCTCGATCCTTCCAGATCCTAGATTCTCTTTTTCTGAATAAGAATTATCCAAGTTTTCTCGATGGATATTTTCATATTCTTTCTCAAATTTCTCAAGTAAGATATATTTAATATTCTTCTTTTTGAATAAAAGATTCATGGGATTTATAAAAATCAATTCTACCCATATTTCCCAATAAAAATAATAATACTCAAAATTTTACTTTTGATAAATACTCATAATTTGAATTATGCCAAAAATTCCTCTTTTACCATTTAATTACTTGGATCTCAAATATCATGGGAATTCCTCTTTTTGCATAAAAATAAATTTACCAAAAATTCCTCTTTTACCA
Source organism: Cibotium barometz (assembly GCF_041138505.1). NCBI lineage: Eukaryota > Viridiplantae > Streptophyta > Polypodiopsida > Cyatheales > Cibotiaceae > Cibotium > Cibotium barometz. The sequence goes on along the minus strand of NC_141056.1, from coordinate 24,744,614 downwards.
TTTAATTACTTGGATCTCAAATATCATGGGAATACCCCTTTTTGTATAAAAATAAATTTACCAAAATTTACTCTTTTCTCATAATCAATTAATTATGCATAATTACATTTAAAAAATTTATTTCTCATGAATATGATGAAAATCATTCTTTTTGCATAGAATTTCCAATCCTAGAATATGGCAGGAAGTCCTCTTTTAGCATTATGCATAAAAATAAGATATGTATTATTTTCTAAAATTTTTGCCATAGCTTCGCTGCTATTACTGATAATTCTTAATTTTTTTTTCTAAAGAATAAAAGCTTGTAAAATATGTTAGTAGTTCCTCTTTTATGCTTAAAATCAAACTATGAATTTAAATCATAATTTTAACCATAATCATAAACTTAATTATGATTATCTCACTAGATTAAGCTATTTTCATTATTTCTCTTTTCCCAAATTGATAAGAAAATCTATTTCTCATTTAAAATCAATCAAAGTAGTTTTTAACTACTTATAAATAATCTAAAAGAAATAACCATTATTTTGTTAACACAAAATCATAAAAATACCATTTTCTTAATCTCTAGCTTATCAAGCCTAGAGTTTAGCTTTGAATTAAGAGACTATCATTGAGAAGCATCCTTTTTCAAGGGATTTAGCCATAAAGATGGCTATTCTTTTAGAGAGAGAGATTTACCTAAAGAAAACATTATAAATAAGCATAAAGATTAACTTTCTCTTAATTAAGCACTAAGACTTTAAGGGAAAGCTTGATTTGAATTAAAACAATCATTTAGAAAGCTTCTCAAGCTTGAGAGGGGTTGAGAAGAAGAAAGTTATTGAGAAAATTGAAAAAAACCATAAAAATTTGATTTTACCTCCAAGTTTGGCTTGATTCTCTAATTGCAGTTAATCCTTCGACCAAATCAATTGGTCCACCAAGAGGAGAATAGCAACTCCAAGAGTTGTTGTAGAGAGAGAGATCTAAGCTCCCAAGAGAGAGGAAATTTTAAGGGATAATAGAAAATATGATTATTTTAATATAATATTGGCATGGTATAGCTTCAATATCAAAATACAAAGGAATGAGGGTCTATTTATAGGTGAGGGAGGCCACTAACCAAGTCCAACTGGGTTCTAGAATTTTTGAGGTTTAGTTTGACTCAATTTGGACAAGATTTGGACCAGTTTGGCTCCCTTTTTGATTTGGTTTGATCCAAGAGAGAGGAGAGATAAAAATATCACAATTGTTTTTGAATTAAAAACCCTTCCACACATGTGAAAGAGGCGCTTACCAAGGTGTAAAAAATGCATCATTATTCTTATGTGAGCATTTACTCATTTTTGGGTATTTTCTTTTATTCTTTTGGATTTATCTTATCCCAACACTTGGATTAATCCAATTGGCCCATTGGAATCTTAATTGGACTATAATCCAAAAATTTCTAAAAATGTAGACCCTTAGGCTAAGGTCCCTTATACCATTTTCAATTAATTCCTAATGTACATTGGAAAGTTCATTTTGAACTTTTGTTTCAGGGGAATCCATTTTAGACACTAGGAGGATTTTTATATCCAAAGATATCTCAACTTTGAATTATCTCTCTCTAGACATTTTCTCTCTCTAGGCCAAAACAAGGTAAAACAAGATCTTTCTTCTATTTAGAGAGGGGAATAATTTCAAGAACAGAAGGGGAGGTTCTTACACCTTTACACCTCAAAATCTGGAGGGAGGAATCTTACACATGTCCTATGGTAGAAAATTTAGAATTTAAAGCATAATCTATCTGATGTTTTTGATATATTTGTGGATCATTTTGAGGACTTGTGGGGAAGGTGGGACACTTCCCTAGGAATAGAGCACCATTATTCTTCTAAAAAAGGATATGTTTATTCAATCTCTTCATGCAGACTTGAGGGAGAAAGTGGAGCTAAAGAGGCTAGGGACTTTTGAAGAAATCCCGAGGATTGCCAAGGAGAAGTAGTGGCAACTACAGAGGATGGCTCAGAAGCAAAAGGAGGTTTCGGTTGAAGGAAGACTAGTTATGCCTGGGGAGAGAAGAGCAGAGGAAGGCATAGTTGCTTCAGTGGTCCCGGTGGTCATAGATTAGATTATGCGGCAGGGAATCAGTCATTTAACTTAGCAGATGGAGAATCTGAATCTAAATATTATGCAAGGATGCAGAAATGCCCCAGGGTAGGAGACATAGATGGACGGAGGGGAAGAGGAGGACCCAAATGAATGTTCAATGTTTTAATTGTATGGAAAGAGGTCATTTATCTCCTCACTGCCCTTACCCCAAGAGGATGGGAGGTGATATCTATCCTTTGGCACCTAGGGGAGAAAATAGACAGGATGTCAGGAGGGAAGAGGAGATGCCAAATCAGCAGGTACCACAGGCTCAGTTAGTAGCCAGGTAATGGACCTAGATAGGGAGAGATCAATCTAATTGGGATGGATGAGGAGGTGGAAATTTTAGCTAATAAGAGAACCAAAGGAACATAGGTAGAGGATGAGCCAGGACCTTCCAGAAGGAAGAAGGGAAAGCAGGTGGAAGATCAGCCCAAGGAGGGTAAGAAGAAGACTAGGTCTAGAAGACATATTCGTATGCAAGATTTTCCCTTAGGTGCTCATGAGGAGGAGTATGATCTGATGAGAGATCTTCAGCAGAAAGGACCTATTTTGACATGGCCCCACCTCTTACAATTATGTCCCAGACTTAGGAGAATGTGGAGTAAGCTAGTTAGCACTAGAGGCTCCAGGAAAGAGAAGAAGGGAGGAATTCAAGTTAATGTAGTGCAAGTGAAGGGGATAAAGATTATCTGCTAGTTTTATGGATGCTTGGGTGAATAAGCACAGAGTCCCAAAAGTGTATATAGATGGTGGTGCACATGTATGTGTGATGACCGAGTAGACAAAGGAAGCTTTGAGATTGAAGTTAGGTGCACCCTCTGAATTCAGAGTTAGAATAGCAAATAGTGTAAGGGTTAGATGTTTGGGAATTGTAAAGAAGCTATAGGTGGATGTATTAGGATACGAAGATGAATTGGATGTCCATGTGATGCCAGCCAACAAGTCAAAAGCATACCCACTAATTCTTGGGAGGCCATGGCTAATTGCTATGAGGGTAGGACAAGAAGGGTGGAGGGGACATCTGATTTTTGGGTTGGACCAGCCTGTGAGAAGACAAGTTAGGTGTGATATGGCTGAGGGAAGGGAGCTGATTCAAGAGAGAAGTACATCAAAGGAAGAGGATGAGGAAACCGAAATAGAGGAAGCCAGCTTAGAAGATGATGGAGAAGAGGTCCAACTGTTGGAGCCTGATTTTGACCTTTTGTGCATGTTTGTACAACTATATGAAAGGAAGGGAAGAAGCTGAAGTTTGAAATTGAACTACAGCCAAGTGGGGAAGACGTTTTGGAAAAGATGCTAGCCAAGGATCTGATTGAGGTAGAGAGAAGGGAGTATATGGGTATGTTGCAAAAATTTCCAGATCTGTTTATCTCTGCTTATACACAAGTTAGAGGAGTGTCTGCACTACAACATTAGATCTAGCTAAAACCAAGAGCTAAGCCAATTGTACAGAGGTTAAGAAGATTAGGAATTATACATCAGCATGTGTTAAGAGAGGAAGTGGATAAACTATTTGAAAGCAAGGTTTATATTCCCATTGGATAACTCTGAATGGGCTTCTTCAGTGGTAATCACTCCAAAGAAGAATGGTAAATGGAGAGTATGTGTTGATTTCAAGCCCTTGAATGTTGTGACTAAAAGAGATCATTATCCACTACCCTTCCAAGATGAGATGATAGACAATGTGGCTAGACATGAAAGATATAGTGTGTGATGGGTATTCAAGGCATTTTTAGATTTCAATTGCCCCAAAGGACCAGAGGAAAACCACTTTCATTATCCCATGGGGATGTTTTGCTTATAGAGTTATGCCCTTTGGGCTGAAAAATGCTCTAGCAACCTTTCAGAGGTTTATGAATTTGGTGTTTGAGCCCTACCTCGGATCCTTCATTAGAGTATTTATTGATGACTTTTGTATCTATAGTGGCAGATGGATCCATTGTGGGAAGCTGGAGTTGGCTTTGAAGAGACTTGATGATTTGGGTGGTCAGTTGAATCTAGATAAGTGTCATTTGGGTGGTCAGTTGAATCCAGATAAGTGTCATTTGGCTCAAGCCAATGTGACTTCTCGGCCATGTGGTTTCTAAGAATGGGATTGAATCTAATCCAAAAAAAGTGAAAACTTTGTTGCTATCGGAGGCTCCTCAAGATGTGGTGTGTACTTTATCAGTAGAACTAAGAAACAAGGGAAGAGGACATATTCTGAGGTAGAGCAGGTGATGGTGGCTATTGTATTTGCTCTTAGAAAATTTAGGCCCTATCTCCTCCCTAAGCCATTCACCATTCTCACCCATAATTCTCTTCTACCTCATCTAATCCAATCTGGCATTTCTTCCAGGAGATTATCCAAGTGGTTGATGGAATTGCAGGAGTTTCACTTTGCTTGCATGGTGGAGGATAGCACCAAAACTACATTGGCTGACATTATGACATATAGGTAGAACCTTGTGGTGTTGCAGTAGCAGAGAAGAAAGTGCCTAGATGGAAGAACCCATAATTAGGGCTGTTAGATGCTTTTACCTTGTTATTTGATGGGGCTTTCAAGAGGAGATAAGGAGTGGCAAGTGAAGGTATTGTTTTATTGGATCCATAAGGCAAAGAAGTGTTCAAAAAAGAAGGAATTAAGTTACAAGTATGGATCTGCAATGAAGCTAAGTATGCTACCTTAGAGTATGGACTTCAGATGTGCATTAAGAAGGGGATCAGAAGGATTATCATTAAAGGGGATAGCTTGTTGGTCATTAGGTAGCTTCATGCAGTTTGGAAGACTGAGAATCTCAAACTAAAGAAATGGAATTTTTAGAAAAGGAGGATGTTACACCACAGACTCTAGGAAGTGCAAATTCAGTATGTGAAAAGGGAGCTTAATTAGGCCATATGCATTAGAAAAAGGGGGGCTGGCCCAAGGACTTGGGTGTGTTTGCCCCATCACTATTGCCCACCCTAGCTATGCTAGAAGAGAGACCTTTCAGGATATTGAAGACTTTTTACACATGTCATGCACCTTCAAATCTATCTAAAAGGCAAAAGTATGGATTCATAAGGAAAGCTTTGTAGCACATCATTTTGAATGATCAGTTGTACATGAAGGGAAAGGACCTGATATACTGAGGAGATTTCCAAACACGGAGGAGATGTTTGCCATTTTGGCCTCCGACCATGAATGTGTATGTGGAGAAATGTTTTCCCTAAAGCTGACACTTAGGAAGATTTTGATAGCTGTGTATGTTTGGCCTAGCTTGAGAAAAGACGTATATCACTGGTGCAGGAGCTGTGAGCCCTGTCAGAAGCAAGGCAGAAGGGTTTTGCGATATGAACTGAGGACGAGTATTATATCTTATGGAGAAATGTTTTCCCTAAAGCTGACACTTAGGAAGATTTTGATAGCTGTGTATGTTTGGCCTAGCTTGAGAAAAGACGTATATCACTGGTGCAGGAGCTGTGAGCCCTGTCAGAAGCAAGGCAGAAGGGTTTTGCGATATGAACTGAGGACGAGTATTATATCTTATGGAGCTTTTGAAAAGTGGGGGATTGGATGCCATTGGTCGTTTGCCCACTACTATTAGGGGTAAGACCTACATTCTAACTGGAGTAGATTATCTCACTAGATGGGCTGAAACCAGATGTGTAAGAAACATAATAGCTAAAGAGGTAGCCAAGTTTGTGCTTGAGGACATATGTGCCAAATTTGGTATGCCTTTGGAGCTGCTGGACAGGGGCTTGGATTCAGAGGAGAGGTAGTACATGAGATGATGTAGAAATTACATACACATAGTCACACTACCCCATATTATCCTTAGTGCACTAGGCTAGTAGAGAGGTTCAATGGAGAACTGTGCACTATGCTGACCAAGTGTCTAGAGGAACATCCCAAGCAGTGGGATTTGCATGTATCCTTAGTTTTGTGGACTTATAGGATGGCTGTCAGATCAGCTCTACTGAGTTTTCACCTTATCATCTTGTATTTGGGAAAGAGGCCATGATGCTTATTGAGGTGGAGATTCCTAGTTTGTAGTTCCTTCTGAAACATCAAGAAGGAGATTCCTAGTTTTGTAGTTCCTTCTGAAACATCAAGAAAGCGGCTCAGATAAGTATGAAGAGAGGCTATTGGATCTTCAAGAATTGCAGTTGGCTAGAGAGGAAGCCTTGGATCACTACATTCAGCTAAGCAATCAGAGGGCTGAGCATTTCAATCATAGAGGGAGATTTGGTTCTCAAGTACAATAATAGATTGGATAATACCTTCTAGAACAAATTTCAAATCAAATGGGAGGGTCCCTCAAAGGTTGTCCATGTAGTATATGAGAATGGTACATATCAACTAGCTAACTTAGATATGATTAGTTGCATTCCAAGAGGGTAAATGGCTACAAGCTCAAGCCATACTGGTGTAGAATCATGTGACTGTTTAGAAGGATTTAGAAGGGATGGATACCAGTCTACCTGCAGATGCTTGAATTGATGCTAGAGATTTTTATTGGGACTTGGATCTACTTTTCTTTGAGAACTACTCTAGTGAGCCAGTAGCATGTGGTTGAGCATGAATGCTCTAACCAAGGGGGGTTGGGCAAACTATGATAGGTTTTTTGTGTGTCAAGACCTTAGTGCCCAATAGACATGCCTACCCCAGAACTGAAATAAGAAGTGGGGTATGTTAAGAACCTTAGGAAATAGATGGTCTTTTCATGCCACCTTCTAAAAAGGTGGTCTTTGCATTGCCACCTTCTAAAAAGAACTAATTGTTGTAAGTCTAGTTAAGTGAAGGAGGAACTTATGTATGACTAGTTTTATGTTTGCATGAACATCCGGCTAGGGGGCCTGGGAACTCTTTTCCCTGGTACCCGGGACAAAACCTAACCAAATTCCTAATTGGATCCCATCACTACATGGTTGGGCGGTTGGCTAACCTATGGGACTGGATGGGGTTAGGCTGGACTGATGGATCCGTAATCGAGACTCAATTTCTGTTTAGTTCGATAGATGAAGTAAATCCCAGACAAAAATTGTTCTATGGAAAAAGAATCAACGACCGTGCCTCTCAGTGAGGAAAAAAGCGTTGGTCTCTATGATCCAAGTACAATCTTTTTCCCTGATCTGACTATGGGACTTACGGGTTCGGTCAGATGAGCTCAGTTAGTTAAGGCTTTTGACTACGTTAGGGAAAAGTTATCCTGGAGGAATCTCCCGTACTTTCCGGGCAAAGGAAGTTTTTTCCGGGTTTGGTTTTGGAAAAACCGATGGATTAGTCTCTTGTCCGGATATCCGTGGGCGAGGCCCTAAGTGTGGGACCCTACCGCGCACAAGAAGTGCTACTTCTGCTGCTAGCACCCCTGAAATTGTTGCGCGGTGGAGACAGGGATCTTACATGCGGTCTGTCAATCAGCAACCCAATACATAATAGTGAATATGACTTTTGTCTCCATGTTGTATATAGTCTTTGTCAAGTTATGTTTCACATTGTACACAGCTTTGTCAAGTTATGTTTCACATTGTACACAACTTTTGTCTAATTATTTTTTGCATTGTTTACACCCTTTTTAATTTGATGTTTATGGTAAAATCTTGGGCATATTTGTGGATTTTTGAACCTTCCTATCATCAACCACACAGTAAGTACCTTTCTGCTCCCCACAAACCACATCTAAAATAAAATGATGCTCGCTGCTCTCTGACTTGTGCTCGCTCCCTAGATGCACCCGATAGCTCATGTGTTTTTATACTAATAGCTAATTAGTTTTAGCTTGGTTTCAAATGTCTGCTACTGCTGGATGTTGGTTTCAAATGTCTGCTACTACTGGATGTTGGTTTCAAAGCATGGTTAAGAGAAAAAATTTGTTACATGTGTGATCGATGCAAGGGCCAATATATATGACAACATCGTATAACAATTGAGCATGTCTCGTACATATGGGCTTCATGAGGCATTGGCACAACCAAGTGTGATTGATGACATAGAGGAGAACCATAGGAGAGTGTTACACAACATGCCACACCATTCACCGACATCGGGTAGATTATAAAAAGAGGGATGTTTGTACTCTACACTATTGTGAGAAAACTTGGAGCTATTAAACTTACAAACTACTTATGGATGGAGTGATGAAAGTGTCACAAGTCTTCTTAGGTAAGGTCCAATCAATATATTCTCTTAAATAGAAAATGTCTCATGTTTTGTATACTCTCCTTGTAGATATTTTGACATATGATTTCGCATGTTATGTTGTAGGCTTCTCAAGAAGATTCTTCCCTCTCAAAAACTATTGCCGGACTCATGAGATGGGTCTTGTAAAATGCTCTCTATGCTAGGTATGGATTATACAAAAATACACACATGTCCCAATGATTGCATGCTATTTAGAGGGGTTAATAAAGATGCAACACAATGTCTAGAATGTGGAGAGAGTCACTATAGAGATGATTTGCAAGGAGACAAAATTCCCCAAAAGGTATTGAGACACTTTCCTATCATTCCTCACATCCAACACATGTTTAAATGTAATGGAATAGCAGAACCCATCACATGGCATGGTGCTCGTCGCTCAACCAATGGCATCATGAGGATCATAGCTGATTCACCGGGCATAGCAACATGTGGAGCATCAATGGCCAGACTTTAGAGATGAGCCGTGTCACTTTTACAACTTGGCTTGGGCATGGATAGTGTTAACCCATTTGTCTTCAAGTCCACATCATGGTCTACTTGGCCTATTGTATTGGTGAATTACAACCTCCCTCCATGGGGGGAAATCAAGAAAGGTCATATCATGCTTGCTGTCCTTGTACCAGGCAAGTATAAGGTGGTGAACATGGATGTGTACCTCAAGCCTTTGATTGAAGAGCTTAAGACACTCTGGCAAGGTATCAAAGTGTATGATGTCCTCATGATGTCTCAAGGCCAATAAATAGACGTGATATGGAGGTGAAAGGATTTTTGCTTTGGACGATGCGCATGACTATCTCGAGTTCTGCGAGTGCTCAAGTACATACTTGAACTTTAAACTTTAAACTTTAAACTTGTCTTACTCTACCTCTCAATCATCTTAATTTTAAAATAGATTTGGCAACCTCTCGACATCATGCATGTCCGATTTGTGGACCATCACTTGTTTCGGAACTCAGGGGCCTTTTCAATAGTTCCTAGCTCATAGTACTCGGCAATATAATCACTTATAAAAATCAAGATGGAATCTCCGTTGAAGATCAGCAAGATCAACCAACAGATCCATATAAAAGAGCCATGGACTCATCCGTTGAGGACCAGCAAGGTCAATCAACCAGATCCATGCCCGGTTTCAGAAAATAACTCTTACTCCTTGATTCAATATCTTCCACGACGTACGTGTGGGTATCTTCAGCGACCCAGAGCCCGAGCACCGTATGGTCAGCACCCTCTAGGATCCTTCACAGGTCTAGTGCTTCACCTCATAGGCCGCTTCCTTGGTCCCTCATCCACCATACCGGAAGCTCACCATTTAAATCGAACCGAGGCTGGTCAAGACCTCGGCTGAACTTGCTACTCGAGACGTCCTCCATTGACTCTCTGTCAGCAGTTGCAACTTTATCAGTCAGGTCTCCACGACCACATTCTCAAGACAATCAAAATACTTCCCCAGCATTCTTGACATAAAACAGTCATTTACAAACAGTTCACAAATACAGTTTCTATAAAACAGTCATTTACAAACAGTTCACAAATACAGTTTCTATAATGAACTCATATCTTTCCAGATTTGTTCCACATCAATCCCTATTACTTAACCCAAATCCAATTCATATGTGTATCCATTCTTGACCAGATACATCATTTTCGATTCCATCACATCAGATTCATTCACTTCACATAACATTCATTTTCCTATCTTTCTTAATTTACATTACGTCTCATCACATCATTTTTCATTACATCTCATTCATTCACATCTTATATCATTCATTCACATTCTGATTCACATGACATCTCATCTCATCCATTCGCTCATATCGACGTCATATCCATTCACATACATTTTCGCATTCATTATTCCACATACACATCCACATTCGTACATTCACATCCTCATCTACATCCATACATCCATTTTCACATCCACATTCATACATCCACATCCACATCCACATCCACATTCATACATCCACTTTCACATCCACATCCACATTCACATCTACTCTACATCCATACATCCACATCCACATTCATACATCCACATCCACATCTACATCCATACATCCATTTTCACATCCACATCCACATTCATATATCCACATTCACATCTACATCCATACATCCATTTTTACATCCACATTCATACATCCACATCGATACATCCATTTTCACATCCATATTCATACATCCACATCCACATCCACATCCACATCCACATCTACATCCATATTCATACATCCACATCCACATCCACATCTACATCCATACATCCATTTTCACATCTACATCCACACATACACATCCATATCCACATCCATACATTCATTTCCACATCCACATTCATACATCTACATCCATATCTACATCTATACATACACATCCATATCCACATCCATATATCCACATCTATATTCATACATCCACATCCACATCCACATCCACATTCATACATCTACATCTCCATTCACATTCATACATCCACATCCACATCTACATCCATACACGCATCGATTTCCACATCCATATTCATACATCCACATCCATATCTACATCTATACATCCATACATCCACATCCACATCCACATTCATACATCCACATCCACATCCACATTCATACATCCACATCCACATCTACATCCATACATCCATTTTCACATCCACATCCACATTCATACATCCACACTCACATCTACATCCATACATCCATTTTTACATCCACATTCATACATCCACATCGATACATCCATTTCCACATCCACATTTATATATCCACATCCACATCCACATCCACATTCATATATCCACATCCACATCTACATCCATACATCCATTTTCACATGTATATCCACACATACACATCCATATCCACATCCATACATCCATTTTCACATCCACATTCATACATCCACATCCATATCTACATCTATACATACACATCCATATCCACATCCATACATCCACATCTATATTCATACATCCACATCCACATCCACATTCAAACATCTACATCCCCATTCACATTCATACATCTACATCCACATCCACATCCCCATTCACATTCATACATCCACATCCACATCTACATCCATTCTTTCACATACATACATCTACATCTATTCCTCGTTCATTTTTATCTATCTGATTCGTTTCACATCCTCATATCTATTTATAGAATACAAGAGAATTCTTATTTTTGATATAAGATTATTTATAGAATACAAGAGAATTCTTATTTTTGATATAAGATTACTTTACGCATCTATTTATGCATAAATTCCATTTTAAGGAGAATAACACTTTCGAAATAAAAATCAATCTTTTATGCATCTTCCTATGCATAAATTCATTTTAAATGAGAATGACACTTTTGAATTAAAAATCAATCTCTTATGCATCTTCCTATGCATAAAATCAAAATTGACGAAAATAACTCTTTTGAACTAAAAATAGATTTCTTTATGCATCTTTCTATGCATAAAATCAAAATTGATGAGAATAACACTTTTGGATTGAAATAAACTCTTTATGCATTGTTCCATACATAAATCCAATTTAGTAGAAATTACACTTTTAGAATAAAAGAATTTCTCTTATGCATCTAATTTATGCATAAAATCATTTATGATGAAAATCATACTTTTAATATAAAAAAATATCCTTTATGCATATGTATATGCATACGAATCATTTATGATGAAAATCACTCTTTTAATATAAAAGAATTTCTTTTATGCATCTAATTTATGCATAAAATTATTTATGATAAAAATCACACTTTTAATATAAAAATAAAATTTCTTTATGCATCTTTCTATGCATAAAATAAAAATTGATGAAAATAACACTTTTTGGATTAATTTAAATTCTTTATGCATCTATCCATGCATCAATCCAATTTAGTAGGAATTATACTTTTAGAATAAAAGAATTTCTCTTATGCATCTAATTTATGCATAAAATCATTTATGATGAAAATCACACTTTTAATATAAAAAATATCCTTTATGCATACAAATCATTTATGATGAAAATCACTCTTTTAATATAAAAGAATTTCTTTTATGCATTTATTTATGCATAAAAATCATTTATGAGGAAAATCATACTTTAAATATATAAAAAAATCTTTTATGCATATGTTTATGCATACAAATCATTTATGATGAAAATCACTCTTTTAATATAAAAGAATTTCTTTTATGCATCTAGTTTATGCATGAAATCATTGACGATGAAAATCACACTTTTAATATAAAAATAAAATTTCTTTATGCATCTTTCTATGCATAAAATAAAAATTGATGAAAATAACACTTTTTGGATTAATTTAAATTCTTTATGCATCTATCCATGCATAAATCCAATTTAGTAGGAATTACACTTTTACAATAAAAGAGTAAAACTTATTTTTACACAATTTTAGAAAATTTTGCCATAACCTCCTTTGTATGGCTGACCATTTTTCAATTTTTATCTTTCTAAAATCAACTAGAATTTCACCAAGAGTATTTAAATCATTCTAATGTAAACATTTTCTACTTATTTAAGAGAAACATTAAGAAAAACTTGATTTTATCCATTAATCATTCTTCTGGGATAAAGAATGGTTGGATTTACTAAAGAAGAGAGGGGAATGCCTTTTTTTCAATGAGGCATAACATCATAATCATTTTAGAGAAGACAAAAGTCATAAAAACCATTAAAATTAAGCATAAATGAGAATTTATGTATTTCCTTACTACCATTCATCAATTAACTTCAAGAGCATTAAAAAGCCATTCCAATTAAGCTTCTCAAGCTTGAGAGGGGTTGAGAAGAGAGAAACATTGAGAAATTATGGAAAAAGATCAAAATTCTCACTTTACCTTACAAATTGTTTGATTCTTTGATCACGGTAGAGGCCCCCAACCAATCAATTGGTTTGGTATGCTGATGGAGCCATCAATGGAGATTGAAGAAGGAGGGAAGCTCCAATTTCTTCAATTTGGAGAGAATTTTAGAGAATAGTAAAAATTATCATTATTTCAGCATAATTCTCCTATTTTTTCACAAAGGGCTCAAGTTCTATTTATAGGAGAGGAAGGCTCTAACCAAGACAACTGATTTCTAGAATTTTCCAGATTTAGTTTGGTTGAATTTGGACCAGATTTGGATCTAGTTTGGTTCCTTTGTGATTCGGTTTGGTTCCTTTTTTATTCGGTTTGATCCAAGTGAGAGGAGAGATAAAAATATCACATTATTTTTTAGTTTAAAACTCATTCAAGGATGTGAAGTAGGCGCCTCCTTGAAGGGACTCGCCTTCCTTACACGTGTCAAAATGGAATCATTATACCCAAAATATCTCAATTTTTTAGTAATACTCATAGTTTTTTACTAATAACCCTTGTACGTAGTCAACTCTTCATCTTATGTGGGCATTTACTCATTTTTGGTTATTTTTTATTACAAATTGGATTTATCTCCTTCCCGCACATGGATTGATCCTATTGGCCCATAGGAACCTTAATTTAAAATCATCCTGAGAGGCTGGGGAGGAATCTTACATTCTACCCCACTTAAAAAATGCAAGATGTCCTCATCTCGCAAAACTAGAGGAGAATTCTTTTTCTTAAGATCCAACTGATTATGGGTTCCTTATATTTTGGTGAACCCAAACAGAATCCTGGGATAAAGATCCCTTATATAAAACTCATTTTTAAATAACAATTCACTCAGATCATAACATTCAATTCCTTATCACAATAATGGTCCATTAGACCGAATTTTCTATCTGAACAGTCCTTCATGGAAATTTTTCATTTATGCAGATTTTTAATTTGACCTTCCTTTAACTTGATCCACTAGGTCAAGTGTTAATAGCAGCAATCTGCCAGCACAATCCACTAATCTCATAGTGATTTGCTCGAGTCATTAATGTCATTCTAAATAGGAACATTATCACAGGGACTCGTTCCATTCATCCTCATTGAGGTTTTGCTTAGTTATTACATTTCAACCAAATTTCATGAATCATCATTTTTTTTCAATCAGAATCCAAATTAACTCATCAGTTCTCAACCAGAATTTAAAAATCATATCAACCACAATCGAATTCATCATCTGGATAGCATTAATGCTTATAATTCCAAGTCTTAGATTTACTCGTATATATTGCCAGTAAAGAGCTGCAGTTATACCCTCGGTATATATGGGTAGTCATGGTTCTTGGAACTATAAGGTAAATACCATCATGTCTAGGCCTCAAGCAAGTCAGGGATTCCATACAATTGCGGTACTTCCATTTGAAGACCCATTACTAATTTACGAATTTTAGATTGAATATCAAATTGTATGAATTTTATCACACAATTACAACCTTTTAGTGCTTCTTGATAAATTTTTGATATTTTTGGCTTTTCGGCTGATCCTTATTAGCCCAAATAGCTCTGATACCAACTGTAAGATCCCTGTTCCCACCGTGCAACAATTTCAGGGGTGCTAGCAGCAAAAGTAGCATTTCTTGCACGGGGCAGGGTCCCACACTCGGGGCCTCGCCCATGGATATCCGGACAAGAGACTAATCCATGGGTTTTTCCAAAACCGAACCCGGAAAAAACTTCCTTTGCCCGGAAAGCACTGGCGATTCCACTAGGATAACTTTTCCCTAATGTAGTCAAAAGCCTTAACTAACTGAGCTCATTTGACCGAACCCGTAAGTCCCATAATCAGATCAGGGAAAAAGACTGTACTTGGATCATAGAGACCAACGCTTTTTTCCTCATTGAGAGGCACAGCCGTTGATTCTTTTTCCATAGAACAATTTTTGTCCGGGATTTACTTCATCTATCGAACTAAACAGAAATTGCGTCTCGATTCACGGATCCATCAGTCCAGCCTAACCCCATCCAGTCCCATGGGTTAGCCAACCGCCCAACCACTGTAGTGATGGGATCCAATTAGGAATTTGGTTAGGTTTTGTCCCGGGTACCAAGGAAAAGAGTTTTCAGGCCCCCTAGCCGGATGTTCATGCAAACATAAAACTAGTCACACCACTTACACACCCAATATGAAATTGCCTTTTTCTCAGCATCAGCTATCTTTAAAACAATCCTTTAATGAAACCATTGTATGAATCCTTATTTCCAATCATTCCTTTATCAGTGTTTTTATGGCATCATTGGCAACCAACAGAACGCTCACCACCTGTTCACTCAGGGGCCTTTTCAATAGTTTCTAGCTCATAGTACCCGGCAATATACTCACTTATAAAAATCAAGATGGAATCTCCGTTGAAGATCAGCAAGATCAACCAAGAGATCCATATAAAAGAGCCATGGACTCATCCGTTGAGGACCAGCAAGGTCAATCAACCAGATCCATGCTCGGTTTCAGAAAACAACTCTTACTCCTTGATTCAATATCTTTCACGACGCACGTGTGGGTATCTTCAGCGACCCAAAGCCCGAGCACCGTATGGTCAGCACCCTCTAGGATCCTTCGTAGGTCACCTAGCGCTTCACTCATAGGCCGCTTCCTTGGTCCCTTATCCACCATACCGGAAGCTCAACATTTAAATCGAACCGAGGCTGGTCCACATCCACATCCACATTCATACATCCACATCCACATCTACATCCATACATCCATTTTCACATCCACATCCACATTCACATCAACATCCATACATTCACATCAACATCCATACATCCACATCCACATTTATACATCCACATCCACATCTACATCCATACATCCATTTTCATATCCACATCCACATTCATACATCCACATCCACATCTACATCCATACATCCATTTTCACATTCACATCTACATTCATACATCCACATCGATACATCCATTTCCACATCCATATTCATACATCCACATCCACATCCACATTCATACATCCACATCCACATCTACATCCATACATCCATTTTCACATCTACATCCACACATACACATCCATATCCACATCCATACATCCATTTTCACATCCACACTCATACATCCACATCCATATCTACATCTATGCATACACATCCATACATCCACATCTATATTCATACATCCACATTCACATCCACATTCATACATCTACATCCCCATTCACATTCATACATCCACATCCACATTCATACATCTACATCTCCATTCACATTCATACATCCACATCCACATCTACATCCATATATCCATTTCCACATCCATATCTACATCTATACATCCATACATCCACATCCACATCCACATTCATACATCCACATCCACATCCACATTCATACATCCATTTTCACATCCACATCCGTATTCACATCTACATCCATACATCCATTTTCACATCCACATTCATACATCCACATCGATACATCCATTTCCACATCCATTTTCACATTCATCCACATCCACATCCACATTCATACATCCACATCCACATCTACATCCATACATCCATTTTCACATCTACATCCACACATACACATACACATCCATATCCACATCCATACATCCATTTTCACATCCACATTCATACATCCACATCCATATCTACATCTATACATACACATCCATACATCCACATCTATATTCATACATCCACATCAACATCCACATTCATACATCTAAATCCCCATTCACATTCATACATCCACATCCACATCCACATTCATACATCTACATCCCCATTCACATTCATACATCCACATCCATTCTTTCACATACATATAACTACATCCATTCTTTCACATACATACATCTCCATCTATTCCTCGTTCATTTTCATCTATCTGATTCGTTTCACATCCTCATATCTATTTATAGAATACAAGAGAATTCTTATTTTTGATATAAGATTGCTTTACGCATCTATTTATGCATAAATTCATTTTAAGGAGAATAACACTTTCGAAATAAAAATCAATCTTTTATGCATCTTCCTATGCATAAATTCATTTTAAATGAGAATGACACTTTTGAATTAAAAATCAATCTTTTATGCATCTTCCTATGCATAAAATCAAAATTGATGAAAATAACTCTTTTGAACTAAAAATAGATTTCTTTATGTATCTTTCTATGCATAAAATCAAAATTGATGAGAATAACACTTTTGGATTAAAATAAATTCTTTATGCATCGTTCCATACATAAATCCAATTTAGTAGGAATTACACTTTTAGAATAAAAGAATTTCTCTTATGCATCTAATTTATGCATAAAATCATTTGTGATGAAAATCACACTTTTAATATAAAAAAATATCCTTTATGCATATGTATATGCATACAAATCATTTATGATGAAAATCACTCTTTTAATATAAAAGAATTTCTTTTATGCATCTAATTTATGCATAAAATCATTTATGATGAAAATCACACTTTTAATATAAAAATAAAATTTCTTTATGCATCTTTCTATGCATAAAATAAAAATTGATGAAAATAACACTTTTTGGATTAATTTAAATTCTTTATGCATCTATCCATGCATAAATCCAATTTAGTAGGAATTACACTTTTAGAATAAAAGAATTTCTCTTATGCATCTAATTTATGCATAAAATCATTTATGATGAAAATCACACTTTTAATATAAAAAATATCCTTTATGCATATGTTTATGCATACAAATAATTTATGATGAAAATCACTCTCTTAATATAAAAGAATTTCTTTTATGCATCCATTTATGCATAAAAATCATTTATAAGGAAAATCATACTTTTAATATAAAAAAATATCTTTTATGCATATATTTATGCATACAAATCATTTATGATGAAAATCACTCTTTTAATATAAAAGAATTTCTTTTATGCATCTAATTTATGCATAAAATCATTTATGATAAAAATCACACTTTTAATATAAAAATAAAATTTCTTTATGCATCTTTCTATGCATAAAATCAAAATTGATGAGAATAACACTTTTGGATTAAAATAAATTCTTTATGCATTGTTCCATACATAAATCCAATTTAGTAGGAATTACACTTTTAGAATAAAAGAATTTCTCTTATGCATCTAATTTATGCATAAAATCATTTATGATAAAAATCACACTTTTAATATAAAAAAATATCCTTTATGCATATGTTTATGCATACAAATCATTTATGATGAAGATCACTCTTTTAATATAAAAGAATTTTATTTATGCATCCATTTTTGCATAAAAATCATTTATGAGGAAAATCATACTTTTAATAAAAAAATATCTTTTATGCATATGTATATGCATACAAATCATTTATGATGAAAATCAATCTTTTATTATAAAAGAATTTCTATGCATCTAATTCATGCATAAAATCATTTATGATGAAAATCACAGTTTTAATATAAAAATAAAATTTCTTTATGCATCTTTCTAGCATAAAATAAAAATTGATGAAAATAACACTTTTTGGATTAATTTAAAATCTTTATGCATCTATCCATGCATAAATACAATTTAGTAGGAATTACACTTTTAGAATAAAAGAATTTCTCTTATGCATCTAATTTATGCATAAAATCATTTATGATGAAAATCACACTTTTAATATATAAAAATATCCTTTATATATATGTTTATGCATACAAATCATTTATGATGAAAATCACTCTTTTAATATAAAAGAATTTCTTTTATGCATCCATTTATGCATAAAAATCATTCATGAGAAAAATCATACTTTTAATATAAAAAATATCTTTTATGCATATGTTTATGCATACAAATCATTTCTGATGAAAATCACTCTTTTAATATAAAAGAATTTCTTTTATGCATCTAATTTATGCATAAAATCATTTATGATGAAAATCACACTTTTAATATAAAAATAAAATTTCTTTATGCATCTTTCGATGCTTAAAATAAAAATTCATGAAAATAACACTTTTTGGATTAATTTAAATTCTTTATGCATCTATCCATGCATAAATCCAATTTAGTAGGAATTACACTTTTAGAAATTATTTTTACACAATTTTAGAAAATTTCGCCATAACCTCCTTTGTATGGCTGACCATTTTTTAATTTTTATCTTTCTAAAATCAACTAGAATTTCACCAAGAGTATTTAAATCATTCTAATGTAAACATTTTCTACTTATTTAAGAGAAACATTAAGAAAAACTTGATTTTATCCATTAATCATTCTTCTGGGATAAAGAATGGTTGGATTTACTAAAGAAGAGAGGGGAATGCCTTTTTTTCAATGAGGCATAACATCATAATCATTTTAGAGAAGACAAAAATCATAAAAACCATTAAAATTAAGCATAAATGAGAATTTATGTATTTCCTTACTACCATTCATCAATTAACTTCAAGAGCATTAAAAAGCCATTCCAATTAAGCTTCTCAAGCTTGAGAGGGGTTGAGAAGAGAGAAACATTGAGAAATTATGGAAAAAGATCAAAATTCTCACTTTACCTTACAAATTGCTTGATTCTTTGATCACGGTAGAGGCCCCCAACCAATCAATTGGTTTGGTATGCTGATGGAGCCACCAATGGAGATTGAAGAAGGAGGGAAGCTCCAATTTCTTCAATTTGGAGAGAATTTTAGAGAATAGTAAAAATTATCATTATTTCAGCATAATTCTCCTATTTTTTCACAAAGGGCTCAAGTTCTATTTATAGGAGAGGGAGGCTCTAACCAAGACAACTGATTTCTAGAATTTTCCAGATTTAGTTTGGTTAAATTTGGACCAGATTTGGATCTAGTTTGGTTCCTTTGTGATTCGGTTTGGTTCCTTTTTTATTCGGTTTGATCCAAGTGAGAGGAGAGATAAAAATATCACATTATTTTTTAGTTTAAAACTCATTCAAGGATGTGAAGTAGGCGCCTCCTTGAAGGGACTCTCCTTCCTTACACGTGTCAAAATGGAATCATTATACCCAAAATATCTCAAATTTTTAGTAATACTCATAGTTTTTTACTAATAACCCTTGTACGTAGTCAACTCTTCATCTTATGTGGGCATTTACTCATTTTTGGTTATTTTTTATTACAAATTAGATTTATCTCCTCCCACACATGGATTGATCCTATTGGCCCATAGGAACCTTAATTTAAAATCATCCTGAGAGGCTGGGGAGGAATCTTACATTCTACCCCACTTAAAAAATGCAAGATGTCCTCATCTCGCAAAACTAGAGGAGAATTCTTTTTCTTAAGATCCAACTGATTATGGGTTCCTTATATTTTGGTGAACCCAAACAGAATCCTAGGATAAAGATCCCTTATATAAAACTCATTTTTAAATAACAATTCACTCAGATCATAACATTCAATTCCTTATCACAATAATGGTCCATTAGACCGAATTTTCTATCTGAACAGTCCTTCATGGAAATTTTTCATTTATGCAGATTTTTAATTTGACCTTCCTTTAACTTGATCCACTGGGTCAAGTGTTAATAGCAGCAATCTGCCAGCACAATCCACTAATCTCATAGTGATTTGCTCGAGTCATTAATGTCATTCTAAATAGGAACATTATCACAGGGACTCGTTCCATTCATCCTCATTGAGGTTTTGCTTAGTTATTACATTTCAACCAAATTTCATGAATCATCATTTTTTTTCAATCAGAATCCAAATCAACTCATCAGTTCTCAACCAGAATTTAAAAATCATATCAACCACAATCGAATTCATCATCTGGATAGCATTAATGCTTATAATTCCAAGTCTTAGATTTACTCGTATATATTGCCAGTAAAGAGCTGCAGTTATACCCTCGGTATATACGGGTAGTCATGGTTCTTGGAACTATAAGGTAAATACCATCATGTCTAGGCCTCAAGCAAGTCAGGGATTCCATACAATTGCGGTACTTCCATTTGAAGACCCATTACTAATTTACGAATTTTAGATTGAATATCAAATTGTATGAATTTTATCACACAATTACAACCTTTTAGTGCTTCTTGATAAATTTTTGATATTTTTGGCTTTTCGGCTGATCCTTATTAGCCCAAATAGCTCTGATACCAACTGTAAGATCCCTGTTCCCACCGTGTAACAATTTCAGGGGTGCTAGCAGCAAAAGTAGCATTTCTTGCATTGGGCAGGGTCCCACACTCGGGGCCTCGCCCATGGATATCCGGACAAGAGACTAATCCATGGGTTTTTCCAAAACCGAACCCGGAAAAAACTTCCTTTGCCCGGAAAGCACGGGCGATTCCACTAGGATAACTTTTCCCTAACGTAGTCAAAAGCCTTAACTAACTGAGCTCATTTGACCGAACCCGTAAGTCCCATAATCAGATCAGGGAAAAAGACTGTACTTGGATCATAGAGACCAACGTTTTTTTCCTCATTGAGAGGCACAGCCGTTGATTCTTTTTCCATAGAACAATTTTTGTCTGGGATTTACTTCATCTATCGAACTAAACAGAAATTGCGTCTCGAGTCCGGCCTAACCCCATCCAGTCCCATGGGTTAGCCAACCGCTGTAGTGATGGGATCCAATTAGGAATTTGGTCAGGTTTTGTCCCGGGTACCAAGGAAAAGAGTTTTCAGGCCCCCTAGCCGGATGTTCATGCAAACATAAAACTAGTCACACCACTTACACACCCAATATGAAATTGCCTTTTTCTCAGCATCAGCTATCTTTAAAACAATCCTTTAATGAAACCATTGTATCACTGATCACAATCCTCAGAATCTCTGGTTGAATCCTTATTTCCAATCATTCCTTCATCGGTGTTTTTATGGCATCATTGACAACCAACAGAACGCTCACCACCTGTTCACTCATCAGGGGCCTTTTCAATAGTTCCTAGCTCATAGTACCCGGTAATATACTCACTTATAAAAATCAAGATGGAATCTCCGTTGAAGATCAGCAAGATCAACCAACAGATCCATATAAAAGAGCCATGGACTCATCCGTTGAGGACCAGCAAGGTCAATCAACCAGATCCATGCTCGGTTTCAGAAAACAACTCTTACTCCTTGATTCAATATCTTCCACGATGCACGTGTGGGTATCTTCAGCGACCCAAAGCCCGAGCACCGTATGGTCAACACCCTCTAGGATCCTTCGTAGGTCACCTAGCGCTTCACTCATAGGCCGCTTCCTTGGTCCCTTATCCACCATACCGGAAGCTCAACATTTAAATCGATGGTCCACATCCACATCCACATTCATACATCCACATCCACATCTACATCCATACATCCATTTTCACATCCACATCCACATTCATACATCCACATTCACATCAACATCCATACATCCACATCCACATCTACATCCATACATCCATTTTCACATCCACATCCACATCCACATCTACATCCATACATCCATTTTCACATTCACATCTACATTCATACATCCACATCGATACATCCATTTTCACATCCATATTCATACATCCACATCCACATCCACATTCATACATCCACATCCACATCTACATCCATACATCCATTTTCACATCTACATCCACACATACACATCCATATCCACATCCATACATCCATTTTCACATCCACACTCATACATCCACATCCATATCTACATCTATACATACACATCCATACATCCACATCTATATTCATACATCCACATCCACATCCACATTCATACATCTACATCCCCATTCACATTCATACATCCACATCCACATTCATACATCTACATCCCCATTCACATTCATACATCCACATCCACATCTACATCCATATATCCATTTCCACATCCATATCTACATCTATACATCCATACATCCACATCCACATCCACATTCATACATCCACATCCACATCCACATCCACATTCATACATCCATTTTCACATCCACATCCGTATTCACATCTACATCCATACATCCATTTTCACATCCACATTCATACATCCACATCGATACATCCATTTCCACATCCATTTTCACATTCATCCACATCCACATCCACATCCACATCTACATCCATACATCCATTTTCACATCTACATCCACACATACACATACACATCCATATCCACATCCATACATCCATTTTCACATCCACATTCATACATCCACATCCATATCTACATCTATACATACACATCCATATCCACATCCATACATCCACATCTATATTCATACATCCACATCAACATCCACATTCATACATCTAAATCCCCATTCACATTCATACATCCACATCCACATCCACATTCATACATCTACATCCCCATTCACATTCATACATCCACATCCATTCTTTCACATACATATAACTACATCCATGCTTTCACATACATACATCTCCATCTATTCCTCGTTCATTTTCATCTATCTGATTCGTTTTACATCCTCATATCTATTTATAGAATACAAGAGAATTCTTATTTTTGATATAAGATTGCTTTACGCATCTATTTATGCATAAATTCCATTTTAAGGAGAATAACACTTTCAAAATAAAAATCAATCTTTTATGCATCTTCCTATGCATAAATTCATTTTAAATGAGGATGACACTTTTGAATTAAAAATCAATCTTTTATACATCTTCCTATGCATAAAATCAAAATTGATGAAAATAACTCTTTTGAACTAAAAATAGATTTCTTTATGTATCTTTCTATGCATAAATTCAAAATTGATGAGAATAACACTTTTGGATTAAAATAAATTCTTTATGCATCGTTCCATACATAAATCCAATTTAGTAGGAATTACACTTTTAGAATAAAAGAATTTCTCTTATGCATCTAATTTATGCATAAAATCATTTGTGATGAAAATCACACTTTTAATATAAAAAAATATCCTTTATGCATATGTATATGCATACAAATCATTTATGATGAAAATCACTCTTTTAATATAAAAGAATTTCTTTTATGCATCTAATTTATGCATAAAATCATTTATGATGAAAATCACACTTTTAATATAAAAATAAAATTTCTTTATGCATCTTTCTATGCATAAAATAAAAATTGATGAAAATAACACTTTTTGGATTAATTTAAATTCTTTATGCATCTATCCATGCATAAATCCAATTTAGTAGGAATTACACTTTTAGAATAAAAGAATTTCTCTTATGCATCTAATTTATGCATAAAATCATTTATGATGAAAATCACACTTTTAATATAAAAAAATATCCTTTATGCATATGTTTATGCATACAAATCGTTTATGATGAAAATCACTCTTTTAATATAAAAGAATTTCTTTTATGCATCCATTTATGCCTAAAAATCATTTATAAGAAAAATCATACTTTTAATATAAAAAATATCTTTTATGCATATATTTACGCATACAAATCATTTATGATGAAAATCACTCTTTTAATATAAAAGAATTTCTCTTATGCATCTAATTTATGCATAAAATCATTTATGATGAAAATCACACTTTTAATATAAAAAAAAATTTCTTTATGCATCTTTCTATGCATAAAATCAAAATTGATGAGAATAACACTTTTGGATTAAAATAAATTCTTTATGCATTGTTCCATACATAAATCCAATTTAGTAGGAATTACACTTTTAGAATAAAAGAATTTCTCTTATGCATCTAATTTATGCATAAAATCATTTATGATGAAAATCACACTTTTAATATAAAAAAATATCCTTTATGCATATGTTTATGCATACAAATCATTTATGATGAAGATCACTCTTTTAATATAAAAGAATTTCATTTATGCATCCATTTATGCATAAAAATCATTTATGAGGAAAATCATACTTTTAATAAAAAAATATCTTTTATGCATATGTATATGCATACAAATCATTTATGATGAAAATCAATCTTTTATTATAAAAGAATTTCTATGCATCTAATTCATGCATAAAATCATTTATGATGAAAATCACACTTTTAATATAAAAATAAAATTTCTTTATGCATCTTTCTAGCATAAAATAAAAATTGATGAAAATAACACTTTTTGGATTAATTTAAATTCTTTATGCATCTATCCATGCATAAATACAATTTAGTAGGAATTACACTTTTAGAATAAAAGAATTTCTCTTATGCATCTAATTTATGCATAAAATCATTTATGATAAAAATCACACTTTTAATATAAAAAAATATCCTTTATGCATATGTTTATGCATACAAATCATTTATGATGAAAATCACTCTTTTAATATAAAAGAATTTCTTTTATGCATCCATTTATGCATAAAAATCATTCATGAGAAAAATCATACTTTTAATATAAAAAATATCTTTTATGCATATGTTTATGCATACAAATCATTTATGATGAAAATCACTCTTTTAATATAAAAGAATTTCTTTTATGCATCTAATTTCTGCATAAAATCATTTATGATGAAAATCACACTTTTAATATAAAAATAAAATTTCTTTATGCATCTTTCTATGCTTAAAATAAAAATTGATGAAAATAACATTTTTTGGATTAATTTAAATTCTTTATGCATCTATCCATGCATAAATCCAATTTAGTAGGAATTACACTTTTAGAACTTATTTTTACACAATTTTAGAAAATTTTGCCATAACCTCCTTTGTATGGCTGACCATTTTTTAATTTTTATCTTTCTAAAATCAACTAGAATTTCACCAAGAGTATTTAAATCATTCTAATGTAAACATTTTCTACTTATTTAAGAGAAACATTAAGAAAAACTTGATTTTATCCATTAATCATTCTTCTGGGATAAAGAATGGTTGGATTTACTAAAGAAGAGAGGGGAATGCCTTTTTTTCAATGAGGCATAACATCATAATCATTTTAGAGAAGACAAAAATCATAAAAACCATTAAAATTAAGCATAAATGAGAATTTATGTATTTCCTTACTACCATTCATCAATTAACTTCAAGAGCATTAAAAAGCCATTCCAATTAAGCTTCTCAAGCTTGAGAGGGGTTGAGAAGAGAGAAACATTGAGAAATTATGGAAAAAGATCAAAATTCTCACTTTACCTTACAAATTGCTTGATTCTTTGATCACGGTAGAGGCCCCCAACCAATCAATTGGTTTGGTATGCTGATGGAGCCACCAATGGAGATTGAAGAAGGAGGGAAGCTCCAATTTCTTCAATTTGGAGAGAATTTTAGAGAATAGTAAAAATTATCATTATTTCAGCATAATTCTCCTATTTTTTCACAAAGGGCTCAAGTTCTATTTATAGGAGAGGGAGGCTCTAACCAAGACAACTGATTTCTAGAATTTTTCAGATTTAGTTTGGTTGAATTTGGACCAGATTTGGATCTAGTTTGGTTCCTTTGTGATTCGGTTTGGTTCCTTTTTTATTCGGTTTGATCCAAGTGAGAGGAGAGATAAAAATATCACATTATTTTTTAGTTTAAAACTCATTCAAGGATGTGAAGTAGGCGCCTCCTTGAAGGGACTCCCCTTTCTTACACGTGTCAAAATGGAATCATTATACCCAAAATATCTCAATTTTTTAGTAATACTCATAGTTTTTTACTAATAACCCTTGTACGTAGTCAACTCTTCATCTTATGTGGGCATTTACTCATTTTTGGTTATTTTTTATTACAAATTAGATTTATCTCCTCCCACACATGGATTGATCCTATTGGCCCATAGGAACCTTAATTTAAAATCATCCTGAGAGGCTGGGGAGGAATCTTACATTCTACCCCACTTAAAAAATGCAAGATGTCCTCATCTCGCAAAACTAGAGGAGAATTCTTTTTCTTAAGATCCAACTGATTATGGGTTCCTTATATTTTGGTGAACCCAAACAGAATCCTAAGATAAAGATCCCTTATATAAAACTCATTTTTAAATAACAATTCACTCAGATCATAACATTCAATTCCTTATCACAATAATGGTCCATTAGACCGAATTTTCTATCTGAACAGTCCTTCATGGAAATTTTTCATTTATGCAGATTTTTAATTTGACCTTCCTTTAACTTGATCCACTGGGTCAAGTGTTAATAGCAGCAATCTACCAGCACAATCCACTAATCTCATAGTGATTTGCTCGAGTCATTAATGTCATTCTAAATAGGAACATTATCACAGGGACTCGTTCCATTCATCCTCATTGAGGTTTTGCTTAGTTATTACATTTCAACCAAATTTCACGAATCATCATTTTTTTTCAATCAGAATCCAAATCAACTCATCAGTTCTCAACCAGAATTTAAAAATCATATCAACCACAATCGATTCATCATCTGGATAGCATTAATGCTTATAATTCTAAGTCTTAGATTTACTCGTATATATTGCCAGTAAAGGGCTGCAGTTATACCCTCGGTATATACGGGTAGTCATGGTTCTTGGAACTATAAGGTAAATACCATCATGTCTAGGCCTCAAGCAAGTCAGGGATTCCATACAATTGCGGTACTTCCATTTGAAGACCCATTACTAATTTACGAATTTTAGATTGAATATCAAATTGTATAAATTTTATCACACAATTACAACCTTTTAGTGCTTCTTGATAAATTTTTGATATTTTTGGCTTTTCGGCTGATCCTTATTAGCCCAAATAGCTCTGATACCAACTGTAAGATCCCTGTTCCCACCGTGTAACAATTTCAGGGGTGCTAGCAGCAAAAGTAGCATTTCTTGCATGGGGCAGGGTCCCACACTCGGGGCCTCGCCCATGGATATCCGGACAAGAGACTAATCCATGGGTTTTTCCAAAACCGAACCCGGAAAAAACTTCCTTTGCCCGGAAAGCACGGGCGATTCCACTAGGATAACTTTTCCCTAACGTAGTCAAAAGCCTTAACTAACTGAGCTCATTTGACCGAACCCGTAAGTCCCATAATCAGATCAGGGAAAAAGACTGTACTTGGATCATAGAGACCAACGTTTTTTTCCTCATTGAGAGGCACAGCCGTTGATTCTTTTTCCATAGAACAATTTTTGTCTGGGATTTACTTCATCTATCGAACTAAACAGAAATTACGTCTCGAGTCCGGCCTAACCCCATCCAGTCCCATGGGTTAGCCAACCGCTGTAGTGATGGGATCCAATTAGGAATTTGGTCAGGTTTTGTCCCGGGTACCAAGGAAAAGAGTTTTCAGGCCCCCTAGCCGGATGTTCATGCAAACATAAAACTAGTCACACCACTTACACACCCAATATGAAATTGCCTTTTTCTCAGCATCAGCTATCTTTAAAACAATCCTTTAATGAAACCATTGTATCACTGATCACAATCCTCAGAATGTCTGGTTGAATCCTTATTTCCAATCATTCCTTCATCGGTGTTTTTATGGCATTATTGACAACCAACAGAACGCTCACCACCTGTTCACTCATCAGGGGCCTTTTCAATAGTTCCTAGCTCATAGTACCCGGCAATATACTCACTTATAAAAATCAAGATGGAATCTCCGTTGAAGATCAGCAAGATCAACCAACAGATCCATATAAAAGAGCCATGGACTCATCCGTTGAGGACCAGCAAGGTCAATCAACCATATCCATGCTCGGTTTCAGAAAACAACTCTTACTCCTTGATTCAATATCTTCCACGATGCACGTGTGGGTATCTTCAGCGACCCAAAGCCCGAGCACCGTATGGTCAACACCCTCTAGGATCCTTCGTAGGTCACCTAGCGCTTCACTCATAGGCCGCTTCCTTGGTCCCTTATCCACCATACCGGAAGCTCAACATTTAAATCGATGGTCCACATCCACATCCACATTCATACATCCACATCCACATCTACATCCATACATCCATTTTCACATCCACATCCACATTCATACATCCACATTCACATCAACATCCATACATCCACATCCACATCTACATCCATACATCCATTTTCACATCCACATCCACATTCATACATCCACATCCACATCTACATCCATACATCCATTTTCACATTCACATCTACATTCATACATCCACATCGATACATCCATTTTCACATCCATATTCATACATCCACATCCACATCCACATTCATACATCCACATCCACATCCACATCTACATCCATACATCCATTTTCACATCTACATCCACACATACACATCCATACATCCATTTTCACATCCACACTCATACATCCACATCCATATCTACATCTATGCATACACATCCATACATCCACATCTATATTCATACATCCACATTCACATCCACATTCATACATCTACATCCCCATTCACATTTATACATCCACATCCACATTCATACATCTACATCCCCATTCACATTCATACATCCACATCCACATCTACATCCATATATCCATTTCCACATCCATATCTACATCTATACATCCATACATCCACATCCACATCCACATTCATACATCCACATCCACATCCACATTCATACATCCATTTTCACATCCACATCCGTATTCACATCTACATCCATACATCCATTTTCACATCCACATTCATACATCCACATCGATACATCCATTTCCACATCCATTTTCACATTCATCCACATCCACATCCACATTCATACATCCACATCCACATCTACATCCATACATCCATTTTCACATCTACATCCACACATACACATACACATCCATATCCACATCCATACATCCATTTTCACATCCACATTCATACATCCACATCCATATCTACATCTATACATACACATCCATATCCACATCCATACATCCACATCTATATTCATACATCCACATCAACATCCACATTCATACATCTAAATCCCCATTCACATTCATACATCCACATCCACATCCACATTCATACATCTACATCCCCATTCACATTCATACATCCACATCCATTCTTTCACATACATATAACTACATCCATGCTTTCACATACATACATCTCCATCTATTCCTCGTTCATTTTCATCTATCTGATTCGTTTTACATCCTCATATCTATTTATAGAATACAAGAGAATTCTTATTTTTGATATAAGATTGCTTTACGCATCTATTTATGCATAAATTCCATTTTAAGGAGAATAACACTTTCAAAATAAAAATCAATCTTTTATGCATCTTCCTATGCATAAATTCATTTTAAATGAGGATGACACTTTTGAATTAAAAATCAATCTTTTATACATCTTCCTATGCATAAAATCAAAATTGATGAAAATAACTCTTTTGAACTAAAAATAGATTTCTTTATGTATCTTTCTATGCATAAATTCAAAATTGATGAGAATAACACTTTTGGATTAAAATAAATTCTTTATGCATCGTTCCATACATAAATCCAATTTAGTAGGAATTACACTTTTAGAATAAAAGAATTTCTCTTATGCATCTAATTTATGCATAAAATCATTTGTGATGAAAATCACACTTTTAATATAAAAAAATATCCTTTATGCATATGTTTATGCATACAAATCATTTATGATGAAAATCACTCTTTTAATATAAAAGAATTTCTTTTATGCATCTAATTTATGCATAAAATCATTTATGATGAAAATCACACTTTTAATATAAAAATAAAATTTCTTTATGCATCTTTCTATGCATAAAATAAAAATTGATGAAAATACCACTTTTTGGATTAATTTAAATTCTTTATGCATCTATCCATGCATAAATCCAATTTAGTAGGAATTACACTTTTAGAATAAAAGAATTTCTCTTATGCATCTAATTTATGCATAAAATCATTTATGATGAAAATCACACTTTTAATATAAAAAAAATATCCTTTATGCATATGTTTATGCATACAAATCGTTTATGATGAAAATCACTCTTTTAATATAAAAGAATTTCTTTTATGCATCCATTTATGCCTAAAAATCATTTATAAGAAAAATCATACTTTTAATATAAAAAATATCTTTTATGCATATATTTATGCATACAAATCATTTATGATGAAAATCACTCTTTTAATATAAAAGAATTTCTTTTATGCATCTAATTTATGCATAAAATTATTTATGATGAAAATCACACTTTTAATATAAAAATAAAATTTCTTTATGCATCTTTCTATGCATAAAATCAAAATTGATGAGAATAACACTTTTGGATTAAAATAAATTCTTTATGCATTGTTCCATACATAAATCCAATTTAGTAGGAATTACACTTTTAGAATAAAAGAATTTCTCTTATGCATCTAATTTATGCATAAAATCATTTATGATGAAAATCACACTTTTAATATAAAAAAATATCCTTTATGCATATGTTTATGCATACAAATCATTTATGATGAAGATCACTCTTTTAATATAAAAGAGTTTCATTTATGCATCCATTTATGCATAAAAATCATTTATGAGAAAAATCATACTTTTAATAAAAAAATATCTTTTATGCATATGTATATGCATACAAATCATTTATGATGAAAATCAATCTTTTATTATAAAAGAATTTCTATGCATCTAATTCATGCATAAAATCATTTATGATGAAAATCACACTTTTAATATAAAAATAAAATTTCTTTATGCATCTTTCTAGCATAAAATAAAAATTGATGAAAATAACACTTTTTGGATTAATTTAAATTCTTTATGCATCTATCCATGCATAAATACAATTTAGTAGGAATTACACTTTTGAATAAAAGAATTTCTCTTATGCATCTAATTTATGCATAAAATCATTTATGATAAAAATCACACTTTTAATATAAAAAAATATCCTTTATGCATATGTTTATGCATACAAATCATTTATGATGAAAATCACTCTTTTAATATAAAAGAATTTCTTTTATGCATCCATTTATGCATAAAAATTATTTATGAGAAAAATCATACTTTTAATATAAAAAATATCTTTTACGCATATGTTTATGCATACAAATCATTTATGATGAAAATCACTCTTTTAATATAAAAGAATTTCTTTTATGCATCTAATTTATGCATAAAATCATTTATGATGAAAATCACACTTTTAATATAAAAATAAAATTTCTTTATGCATCTTTCTATGCTTAAAATAAAAATTGATGAAAATAACATTTTTTGGATTAATTTAAATTCTTTATGCATCTATCCATGCATAAATCCAATTTAGTAGGAATTACACTTTTAGAACTTATTTTTACACAATTTTAGAAAATTTCGCCATAACCTCCTTTGTATGGCTGACCATTTTTTAATTTTTATCTTTCTAAAATCAACTAGAATTTCACCAAGAGTATTTAAATCATTCTAATGTAAACATTTTCTACTTATTTAAGAGAAACATTAAGAAAAACTTGATTTTATCCATTAATCATTCTTCTGGGATAAAGAATGGTTGGATTTACTAAAGAAGAGAGGGGAATGCCTTTTTTTCAATGAGGCATAACATCATAATCATTTTAGAGAAGACAAAAATCATAAAAACCATTAAAATTAAGCATAAATGAGAATTTATGTATTTCCTTACTACCATTCATCAATTAACTTCAAGAGCATTAAAAAGCCATTCCAATTAAGCTTCTCAAGCTTGAGAGGGGTTGAGAAGAGAGAAACATTGAGAAATTATGGAAAAAGATCAAAATTCTCACTTTACCTTACAAATTGCTTGATTCTTTGATCACGGTAGAGGCCCCCAACCAATCAATTGGTTTGGTATGCTGATGGAGCCACCAATGGAGATTGAAGAAGGAGGGAAGCTCCAATTTCTTCAATTTGGAGAGAATTTTAGAGAATAGTAAAAATTATCATTATTTCAGCATAATTCTCCTATTTTTTCACAAAGGGCTCAAGTTCTATTTATAGGAGAGGGAGGCTCTAACCAAGACAACTGATTTCTAGAATTTTCCAGATTTAGTTTGGTTGAATTTGGACCAGATTTGGATCTAGTTTGGTTCCTTTGTGATTCGGTTTGGTTCCTTTTTTATTCGGTTTGATCCAAGTGAGAGGAGAGAAAAATATCACATTATTTTTTATTTTAAAACTCATTCAAGGATGTGAAGTAGGCGCCTCCTTGAAGGGACTCCCCTTCCTTACACGTGTCAAAATGGAATCATTATACCCAAAATATCTCAATTTTTTAGTAATACTCATAGTTTTTTACTAATAACCCTTGTACGTAGTCAACTCTTCATCTTATGTGGGCATTTACTCATTTTTGGTTATTTTTTATTACAAATTGGATTTATCTCCTCCCCACACATGGATTGATCCTATTGGCCCATAGGAACCTCTGGGGAGGAATCTTACATTCTACCCCACTTAAAAAATGCAAGATGTCCTTATCTCGCAAAACTAGAGGAGAATTCTTTTTCTTAAGATCCAACTGATTATGGGTTCCTTATATTTTGGTGAACCCAAACAGAATCCTGGGATAAAGATCCCTTATATAAAACTCATTTTTAAATAACAATTCACTCAGATCATAACATTCAATTCCTTATCACAATAATGGTCCATTAGACCGAATTTTCTATCTGAACAGTCCTTCATGGAAATTTTTCATTTATGCAGATTTTTAATTTGACCTTCCTTTAACTTGATCCACTGGGTCAAGTGTTAATAGCAGCAATCTGCCAGCACAATCCACTAATCTCATAGTGATTTGCTCGAGTCATTAATGTCATTCTAAATAGGAACATTATCACAGGGACTCGTTCCATTCATCCTCATTGAGGTTTTGCTTAGTTATTACATTTCAACCAAATTTCACGAATCATCATTTTTTTTCAATCAGAATCCAAATCAACTCATCAGTTCTCAACCAGAATTTAAAAATCATATCAACCACAATCGAATTCATCATCTGGATAGCATTAATGCTTATAATTCCAAGTCTTAGATTTACTCGTATATATTGCCAGTAAAGAGCTGCAGTTATACCCTCGGTATATACGGGTAGTCATGGTTCTTGGAACTATAAGGTAAATACCATCATGTCTAGGCCTCAAGCAAGTCAGGGATTCCATACAATTGCGGTACTTCCATTTGAAGACCCATTACTAATTTACGAATTTTAGATTGAATATCAAATTGTATGAATTTTATCACACAATTACAACCTTTTAGTGCTTCTTGATAAATTTTTGATATTTTTGGCTTTTCGGCTGATCCTTATTAGCCCAAATAGCTCTGATACCAACTGTAAGATCCCTGTTCCCACCGTGCAACAATTTCAGGGGTGCTAGCAGCAAAAGTAGCATTTCTTGCGTGGGACAGGGTCCCACACTCGGGGCCTCGCCCATGGATATTCGGACAAGAGACTAATCCATGGGTTTTTCCAAAACCGAACCCGGAAAAAACTTCCTTTGCCCGGAAAGCACGGGCAATTCCACTAGGATAACTTTTCCCTAACGTAGTCAAAAGCCTTAATTAACTGAGCTCATTTGACCGAACCCGTAAGTCCCATAATCAGATCAGGGAAAAAGACTGTACTTGGATCATAGAGACCAACGCTTTTTTCCTCATTGAGAGGCATAGCCGTTGATTCTTTTTCCATAGAACAATTTTTGTCTGGGATTTACTTCATCTATCGAACTAAACAGAAATTGCGTCTCGATTCACGGATCCATCAGTCCAGCCTAACCCCATCCAGTCCCATGGGTTAGCCAACCGCTGTAGTGATGGGATCCAATTAGGAATTTGGTCAGGTTTTGTCCCGGGTACCAAGGAAAAGAGTTTTCAGGTCCCCTAGCCGGATGTTCATGCAAACATAAAACTAGTCACACCACTTACACACCCAATATGAAATTGCCTTTTTCTCAGCATCAGCTATCTTTAAAACAATCCTTTAATGAAACCATTGTATCACTGATCACAATCCTCAGAATCTCTAGTTGAATCCTTATTTCCAATCATTCCTTCATCGGTGTTTTTATGGCATCATTGGCAACCAACAGAACGCTCACCACTTGTTCACTCAGGGGCCTTTTCAATAGTTCCTAGCTCATAGTACCCGGCAATATACTCACTTATAAAAATCAAGATGGAATCTCCGTTGAAGATCAGCAAGATCAACCAACAAATCCATATAAAAGAGCCATGGACTCATCCGTTGAGGACCAGCAAGGTCAATCAACCAGATCCATGCTCGGTTTCAGAAAACAACTCTTACTCCTTGATTCAATATCTTCCACGACGCACGTGTGGGTATCTTCAGCGACCCAAAGCCCGAGCACCGTATGGTCAGCACCCTCTAGGATCCTTCGTAGGTCACCTAGCGCTTCACTCATAGGCCGCTTCCTTGGTCCCTTATCCACCATACCGGAAGCTCAACATTTAAATCGATGGTCCACATCCACATCCACATTCATACATCCACATCCACATCTACATCCATACATCCATTTTCACATCCACATCCACATTCATACATCCACATTCACATCAACAAACATACATCCACATCCACATCTACATCCATACATCCATTTTCACATCCACATCCACATTCATACATCCACATCCACATCTACATCCATACATCCATTTTCACATTCACATCTACATTCATACATCCACATCGATACATCCATTTTCACATCCATATTCATGCATCCATATCCACATCCACATCCACATCTACATCCATACATCCATTTTCACATCTACATTCACACATACACATCCATATCCACATCCATACATCCATTTTCACATCCACACTCATACATCCACATCCATATCTACATCTATACATACACATCCATACATCTATACATACACATCCATACATCCACATCTATATTCATACATCCACATCCACATCCACATTCATACATCTACATCCCCATTCACATTCATACATCCACATCCACATCTACATCCGTATATCCATTTTCACATCCATATCTACATCTATACATCCATACATCCACATCCACATCCACATCCACATTCATACATCCACATCCACATCCACATTCATACATCCATTTTCACATCCACATCCGTATTCACATCTACATCCATACATCCATTTTCACATCCACATTCATACATCCACATCGATACATCCATTTCCACATCCATTTTCACATTCATCCACATCCACATCCACATTCATACATCCACATCCACATCTACATCCATACATCCATTTTCACATCTACATCCACACATACACATACACATCCATATCCACATCCATACATCCATTTTCACATCCACATTCATACATCCACATCCATATCTACATCTATACATACACATCCATATCCACATCCATACATCCACATC
This sequence comes from Cibotium barometz, assembly GCF_041138505.1. Taxonomy (NCBI): domain Eukaryota; kingdom Viridiplantae; phylum Streptophyta; class Polypodiopsida; order Cyatheales; family Cibotiaceae; genus Cibotium; species Cibotium barometz. The sequence continues at coordinate 24,708,257 of NC_141056.1, read as the reverse complement.
TATATTCATACATCCACATCAACATCCACATTCATACATCTAAATCCCCATTCACATTCATACATCCACATCCACATCCACATTCATACATCTACATCCCCATTCACATTCATACATCCACATCCATTCTTTCACATACATATAACTACATCCATTCTTTCACATACATACATCTCCATCTATTCCTCGTTCATTTTCATCTATCTGATTCGTTTCACATCCTCATATCTATTTATAGAATACAAGAGAATTCTTATTTTTGATATAAGATTGCTTTACGCATCTATTTATGCATAAATTCATTTTAAGGAGAATAACACTTTCGAAATAAAAATCAATCTTTTATGCATCTTCCTATGCATAAATTCATTTTAAATGAGAATGACACTTTTGAATTCAAAATCAATCTTTTATGCATCTTCCTATGCATAAAATCAAAATTGATGAAAATAACTCTTTTGAACTAAAAATAGATTTCTTTATGTATCTTTCTATGCATAAAATCAAAATTGATGAGAATAACACTATTGGATTAAAATAAATTCTTTATGCATCGTTCCATACATAAATCCAATTTAGTAGGAATTACACTTTTAGAAAGAATTTCTCTTATGCATCTAATTTATGCATAAAATCATTTATGATGAAAATCACACTTTTAATATAAAAAAATATCCTTTATGCATATGTATATGCATACAAATCATTTATGATGAAAATCACTCTTTTAATATAAAAGAATTTCTTTTATGCATCTAATTTATGCATAAAATCATTTATGATGAAAATCACACTTTTAATATAAAAATAAAATTTCTTTATGCATCTTTCTATGCATAAAATAAAAATTGATGAAAATAACACTTTTTAGATTAATTTAAATTCTTTATGCATCTATCCATGCATAAATCCAATTTAGTAGGAATTACACTTTTAGAATAAAAGAATTTCTCTTATGCATCTAATTTATGCATAAAATCATTTATGATGAAAATCACACTTTTAATATAAAAAAATATCCTTTATGCATATGTTTATGCATACAAATTATTTATGATGAAAATCACTCTTTTAATATAAAAGAATTTCTTTTATGCATCCATTTATGCATAAAAATCATTTATAAGGAAAATCATACTTTTAATATAAAAAAATATCTTTTATGCATATATTTATGCATACAAATCATTTATGATGAGAATCACTCTTTTAGTATAAAAGAATTTCTTTTATGCATCTAATTTATGCATAAAATAATTTATGATAAAAATCACACTTTTAATATAAAAATAAAATTTCTTTATGCATCTTTCTATGCATAAAATCAAAATTGATGAGAATAACACTTTTGGATTAAAATAAATTCTTTATGCATTGTTCCATACATAAATCCAATTTAGTAGGAATTACACTTTTAGAATAAAAGAATTTCTCTTATGTATCTAATTTATGCATAAAATCATTTATGATGAAAATCACACTTTTAATATAAAAAATATCCTTTATGCATATGTTTATGCATACAAATCATTTATGATGAAGATCACTCTTTTAATATAAAAGAATTTCATTTATGCATCCATTTATGCATAAAAATCATTTATGAGGAAAATCATACTTTTAATAAAAAATATCTTTTATGCATATGTATATGCATACAAATCATTTATGATGAAAATCAATCTTTTATTATAAAAGAATTTCTATGCATCTAATTCATGCATAAAATCATTTATGGTGAAAATCACACTTTTAATATAAAAATAAAATTTCTTTATGCATCTTTCTAGCATAGAATAAAAATTGATGAAAATAACACTTTTTGGATTAATTTAAATTCTTTATGTATCTATCCATGCATAAATACAATTTAGTAGGAATTACACTTTTAGAATAAAAGAATTTCTCTTATGCATCTAATTTATGCATAAAATCATTTATGATAAAAATCACACTTTTAATATAAAAAATATCCTTTATGCATATGTTTATGCATACAAATCATTTATGATAAAAATTACTCTTTTAATATAAAAGAATTTCTTTTATGAATCCTTTAATGCATAAAAATTATTTATGAGAAAAATCATACTTTTAATATAAAAAATATCTTTTATGCATATGTTTATGCATACAAATTATTTATGATGAAAATCACTCTTTTAATATAAAAGAATTTCTTTTATGCATCTAATTTATGCATAAAATCATTTATGATGAAAATCACACTTTTAATATAAAAATAAAATTTCTTTATGCATCTTTCTATGCATGAAATAAAAATTGATGAAAATAACATTTTTTGGATTAATTTAAATTCTTTATGCATCTATCCATGCATAAATCCAATTTAGTAGGAATTACACTTTTAGAACTTATTTTTACACAATTTTAGAAAATTTCACCATAACCTCCTTTGTATGGCTGACCATTTTTTAATTTTTATCTTTCTAAAATCAACTAGAATTTCACCAAGAGTATTTAAATCATTCTAATGTAAACATTTTCTACTTATTTAAGAGAAACATTAAGAAAAACTTGATTTTATCCATTAATCATTCTTCTGGGATAAAGAATGGTTGGATTTACTAAAGAAGAGAGGGGAATGCCTTTTTTTCAATGAGGCATAACATCATAATCATTTTAGAGAAGACAAAAATCATAAAAACCATTAAAATTAAGCATAAATGAGATTTATGTATTTCCTTACTACCATTCATCAATTAACTTCAAGAGCATTAAAAAGCCATTCCAATTAAGCTTCTCAAGCTTGAGAGGGGTTGAGAAGAGAGAAACATTGAGAAATTATGGAAAAAGATCAAAATTCTCACTTTACCTTACAAATTGCTTGATTCTTTGATCACGGTAGAGGCCCCCAACCAATCAATTGGTTTGGTATGCTGATGGAGCCACCAATGGAGATTGAAGAAGGAGGGAAGCTCCAATTTCTTCAATTTGGAGAGAATTTTAGAGAATAGTAAAAATTATCATTATTTCAGCATAATTCTCCTATTTTTTCACAAAGGGCTCAAGTTCTATTTATAGGAGAGGGAGGCTCTAACCAAGACAACTGATTTCTAGAATTTTCCAGATTTAGTTTGGTTGAATTTGGACCAGATTTGGATCTAGTTTGGTTCCTTTGTGATTCGGTTTGGTTCCTTTTTTATTCGGTTTGATCCAAGTGAGAGGAGAGATAAAAATATCACATTATTTTTTAGTTTAAAACTCATTCAAGGATGTGAAGTAGGCGCCTCCTTGAAGGGACTCCCCTTCCTTACACGTGTCAAAATGGAATCATTATACCCAAAATATCTCAAATTTTTAGTAATACTCATAGTTTTTTACTAATAACCCTTGTACGTAGTCAACTCTTCATCTTATGTGGGCATTTACTCATTTTTGGTTATTTTTTATTACAAATTGGATTTATCTCCTCCCACACATGGATTGATCCTATTGGCCCATAGGAACCTTAATTTAAAATCATCCTGAGACGCTAGGGAGGAATCTTACATTCTACCCCACTTAAAAAATGCAAGATGTCCTCATCTCGCAAAACTAGAGGAGAATTCTTTTTCTTAAGATCCAACTGATTATGGGTTCCTTATATTTTGGTGAACCCAAACAGAATCCTGGGATAAAGATCCCTTATATAAAACTCATTTTTAAATAACAATTCACTCAGATCATAACATTCAATTCCTTATCACAATAATGGTCCATTAGACCGAATTTTCTATCTGAACAGTCCTTCATGGAAATTTTTCATTTATGCAGATTTTTAATTTGACCTTCCTTTAACTTGATCCACTGGGTCAAGTGTTAATAGCAGCAATCTGCCAGCACAATCCACTAATCTCATAGTGATTTTCTCGAGTCATTAATGTCATTCTAAATAGGAACATTATCACAGGGACTCGTTCCATTCATCCTCATTGAGGTTTTGCTTAGTTATTACATTTCAACCAAATTTCACGAATCATCATTTTTTTTCAATCAGAATCCAAATCAACTCATCAGTTCTCAACCAGAATTTAAAAATCATATCAACCACAATCAAATTCATCATCTGGATAGCATTAATGCTTATAATTCCAAGTCTTAGATTTACTCGTATATATTGCCAGTAAAGAGCTGCAGTTATACCCTCGGTATATACGGGTAGTCATGGTTCTTGGAACTATAAGGTAAATACCATCATGTCTAGGCCTCAAGCAAGTCAAGGATTCCATACAATTGCGGTACTTCCATTTGAAGACCCATTACTAATTTACGAATTTTAGATTGAATATCAAATTGTATGAATTTTATCACACAATTACAACCTTTTAGTGCTTCTTGATAAATTTTTGATATTTTTGGCTTTTCGGCTAATCCTTATTAGCCCAAATAGCTCTAATACCAACTGTAAGATCCCTGTTCCCACCGTGTAACAATTTCAGGGGTGCTAGCAGCAAAAGTAGCATTTCTTGCACGGGGCAGGGTCCCACACTCGGGGCCTCGCCCATGGATATCCGGACAAGAGACTAATCCATGGGTTTTTCCAAAACCGAACCCGGAAAAAACTTCCTTTGCCCGGAAAGCACGGGCGATTCCACTAGGATAACTTTTCCCTAACGTAGTCAAAAGCCTTAACTAACTGAGCTCATTTGACCGAACCCGTAAGTCCCATAATCAGATCAGGAAAAAAGACTGTACTTGGATCATAGAGACTAACGCTTTTTTCCTCATTGAGAGACACAGCCGTTGATTCTTTTTCCATAGAACAATTTTTGTCCGGGATTTACTTCATCTATCGAACTAAACAGAAATTGCGTCTCGATTCACGGATCCATCAGTCCAGCCTAACCCCATCCAGTCCCATGGGTTAGCCAACCGCCCAACCACTGTAGTGATGGGATCCAATTAGGAATTTGGTTAGGTTTTGTCCCGGGTACCAAGGAAAAGAGTTTTCAGGCCCCCTAGCCGGATGTTCATGCAAACATAAAACTAGTCACCCCACTTACACACCCAATATGAAATTGCCTTTTTCTTAGCATCAGCTATCTTTAAAACAATCCTTTAATGAAACCATTGTATCACTGATCACAATCCTCAGAATCTCTGGTTGAATCCTTATTTCCAATCATTCCTTCATCGGTGTTTTTATGGCATCATTGGCAACCAACAGAACGCTCACCACTTGTTCACTCAGGGGCCTTTTCAATAGTTCCTAGCTCATAGTACCCGGCAATATACTCACTTATAAAAATCAAGATGGAATCTCCGTTGAAGATCAGCAAGATCAACCAACAAATCCATATAAAAGAGCCATGGACTCATCCGTTGAGGACCAGCAAGGTCAATCAACCAGATCCATGCTCGGTTTCAGAAAACAACTCTTACTCCTTGATTCAATATCTTCCACGATGCACGTGTGGGTATCTTCAGCGACCCAAAGCCCGAGCACCGTATGGTCAGCACCCTCTAGGATCCTTCGTAGGTCACCTAGCGCTTCACTCATAGGCCGCTTCCTTGGTCCCTTATCCACCATACCGGAAGCTCCACATTTAAATCGAACCGAGGCTGGTCCACATCCACATCCACATTCATACATCCACATCCACATCTACATCCATACATCCATTTTCACATCCACATCCACATTCACATTCATACATCCATTTTCACATCCACATTCATACATCCACATTCACATCAACATCCATACATCCACATCCACATTCATACATCCACATCCACATCTATATCCATACATCCATTTTCACATCCACATCCACATTCATACATCCACATCCACATCTACATCCATACATCCATTTTCACATTCACATCTACATTCATACATCCACATCGATACATCCATTTCCACATCCATATTCATACATCCACATCCACATCCACATTCATACATCCACATCCACATCTACATCCATACATCCATTTTCACATCTACATCCACACATACACATCCATATCCACATCCATACATCCATTTTCACATCCACACTCATACATCCACATCCATATCTACATCTATACATACACATCCATACATCCACATCTATATTCATACATCCACATCCACATCCACATCCACATTCATACATCTACATCCCCATTCACATTCATACATCCACATCCACATCTACATCCATATATCCATTTCCACATCCATATTCATACATCCACATCCATATCTACATCTATACATCCATACATCCACATCCACATCCACATTCATACATCCACATCCACATCCACATTCATACATCCATTTTCACATCCACATCCATATTCACATCTACATCCATACATCCATTTTCACATCCACATTCATACATCCACATCGATACATCCATTTTCACATCCATTTTCACATTCATCCACATCCACATCCACATTCATACATCCACATCCAATCCACATCTACATCCATACATCCATTTTCACATCTACATCCACACATACACATACACATCCATATCCACATCCATACATCCATTTTCACATCCACATTCATACATCCACATCCATATCTACATCTATACATACACATCCATATCTACATCCATACATCCACATCTATATTCATACATCCACATCAACATCCACATTCATACATCTAAATCCCCATTCACATTCATACATCCACATCCACATCCACATTCATACATCTACATCCCCATTCACATTCATACATCCACATCCATTCTTTCACATACATATAACTACATCCATTCTTTCACATACATATAACTACATCCATTCTTTCACATACATACATCTCCATCTATTCCTCGTTCATTTTCATCTATCTGATTTGTTTCACATCCTCATATCTATTTATAGAATACAAGAGAATTCTTATTTTTTTATATAAGATTACTTTACGCATCTATTTATGCATAAATTCATTTTAAGGAGAATAACACTTTCGAAATAAAAATCAATCTTTTATGCATAAATTCATTTTAAATGAGAATGACACTTTTGAATTAAAAATCAATCTTTTATGCATCTTCCTATGCATAAAATCAAAATTGATGAAAATAACTCTTTTGAACTAAAAATAGATTTCTTTATGTATCTTTCTATGCATAAAATCAAAATTGATGAGAATAACACTTTTGAATTAAAATAAATTCTTTATGCATCGTTCCATACATAAATCCAATTTAGTAAGAATTACACTTTTAGAATAAAAGAATTTCTCTTATGCATCTAATTTATGCATAAAATCATTTATGATGAAAATCACACTTTTAATATAAAAAAATATCCTTTATGCATACAAATAATTTATGATGAAGATCACTCTTTTAATATAAAATAATTTCTTTTATGCATAAAAATCATTTATGAGAAAAATCATACTTTTAATAAAAAATATCTTTTATGCATATGTATATGCATACAAATCATTTATGATGAAAATCAATCTTTTATTATAAAAGAATTTCTATGCATCTAATTCATGCATAAAATCATTTATGATAAAAATCACACTTTTAATATAAAAATAAATGTTTTTTATGCATCTTTCTAGCATAAAATAAAAATTGATAAAAATAACACTTTTTGGATTAATTTAAATTCTTTATGCATCTATCCATGCATAAATACAATTTAGTAGGAATTACACTTTTAGAATAAAAGAATTTCTCTTATGCATCTAATTTATGCATAAAATTATTTATGATAAAAATCACACTTTTAATATAAAAAAATATCCTTTATGCATATGTTTATGCATACAAATCATTTATGATGAAAATCACTCTTTTAATATAAAAGAATTTCTTTTATGCATCCATTTATGCATAAAAATCATTTATGAGAAAAATCATACTTTTAATATAAAAAAATATCTTTTATGCATATGTTTATGCATACAAATCATTTCTGATGAAAATCACTCTTTTAATATAAAAGAATTTCTTTTATGCATCTAATTTATGCATAAAATCATTTATGATGAAAATCACACTTTTAATATAAAAATAAAATTTCTTTATGCATCTTTCTATGCATAAAATAAAAATTGATAAAAATAATATTTTTTGGATTAATTTAAATTCTTTATGCATCTGTCCATGCATAAATCCAATTTAGTAGGAATTACACTTTTAGAACTTATTTTTACACAATTTTAGAAAATTTTGCCATAACCTCCTTTGTATGGCTGACCATTTTTTAATTTTTATCTTTCTAAAATCAACTAGAATTTCACTAAGAGTATTTAAATCATTCTAATGTAAACATTTTCTACTTATTTAAGAGAAACATTAAGAAAAACTTGATTTTATCCATTAATCATTCTTCTGGGATAAAGAATGGTTGGATTTACTAAAGAAGAGAGGGGAATGCCTTTTTTTCAATGAGGCATAACATCATAATCATTTTAGAGAAGACAAAAATCATAAAAACCATTAAAATTAAGCATAAATAAGAATTTATATATTTCCTTACTACCATTCATCAATTAACTTCAACAGCATTAAAAAGCCATTCCAATTAAGCTTCTCAAGCTTGAGAGGGGTTGAGAAGAGAGAAACATTGAGAAATTATGGAAAAAGATCAAAATTCTCACTTTACCTTACAAATTGTTTGATTCTTTGATCATGGTAGAGGCCCCCAACCAATTAATTGGTTTGGTATGCTGATGGAGCCACCAATGGAGATTGAAGAAGGAGGGAAGCTCCAATTTCTTCAATTTGGAGAATTTTAGAGAATAGTAAAAATTATCATTATTTTAGCATAATTCTGGCATAGTATAATTCTCCTATTTTTTTACAAAGGGCTCAGGTTCTATTTATAGGAGAGGGAGGCTCTAACCAAGATCAACTGATTTCTAGAATTTTCCAGATTCAGTTTGGTTAAATTTGGATCAGATTTGGATCTAGTTTGGTTCCTTTTTTATTCGGTTTGGTTCCTTTTTTATTCAGTTTGATCCAAGTGAGAGGAGAGATCAAAATATCACATTATTTTTGAGTTTAAAACTCATTCAAGTATGTGAAGTAGGTGCCTCCTTAAAGGGACTCCCCTTCGTTACACATGTGTCAAAATGGAATCATTATACCCAAAATATCTCAATTTTTTAGTAATACTCAATTTTTTTACTAATAACCTTTGTACATAGTCAACTCTTCATCTTATGTGGGCATTTACTCATTTTTGGTTATTTTTTATTACAAATTGGATTTATCTCCTCCCCACACATGGATTGATCCTATTGGCCCATAGGAACCTTAATTTAAAATTTTTCAAAAATCTGGACCCCTAGAATAAGGCCTCTTGAGAAGATTATACTTGATTTCTAATGCACCTTCTGGAAATCTTTTTGAACTTCTGCTTCAGGGGAACTTATATTAATAAGATGAGAAATTTTTCTATCCAAAAATATTCAAAATCTGAATAATCTCTCTCTAGAACATTTTCTCTCTCTAGGCCAAAACAGGTAGTAGAAACAAGATCTTTGATATTTTTGAAGAGGGATTTGACTACAGGGGAAGATATTGGACATCCTGAGAGGCTGAGAGGCTGGGGAGGAATCTTATACCGCAAAACCTTCATAAGCATGTCTTTCAGATATGTTGATCTATTCTAGGCTAGTGGATGTGCATGCTATTGTTCACATCTTGCCCAAGAACCATAAAAAACACATAGTATATATACTTGCATGGTAGATACTTCTGCTTGTTACTTGTTCTTTCCACAAACTCAGGGCAAGAACATGATGGTTGTCCTTGGATGAATACATCAAAAAGTGGACCATGTTTCTCCTCATCTACCACCAGAGACTGAAGAGTTCTTTAGCACCTTCTTTGTACACATGTTGATGGACAACTCTTGCTTTCAAATTCAATGCTTCGTGTATTTGTTCATATGTTGCCTTTAAAATACCCCTCCGATAAGGTTGTTTCCTGCTGCTGCTAGTAGCCTCTTCAACATTAGTTAGTGTGGCATTTGAGTGTATCTCGCTCTGGTCTAGTCTCTTTAACTCTTCCAAATTCATGCCAATGTCAAAGCCCGCCTTCACTATACCTATTGCTTCCCTAGCAAAGTAAAGTGCTGCCCAATGCTATCGGCACATCTTTTGGTTCATGTAATATCTGCTTTCATGGATTGTATGTGTGAGGCACATCGGTGTTGCAAAAAAAACACATCTTCTCTCTCCTCCATTGCCCTAGTTGGAAACCACTTGAGAAATATGGGACCACATCTCTAGCTTTTAAAGGAGCATCACACTTCCTTCTAGATAACCAATGCTGGCATTTTACTCTACTACCCCCACTAGTACTCATTTTATAGCCGATTTGGTGTCATGGACATCTACCTCTAGGGAAATGATAGCTATAGTATCCCCCTTATCTTTCTCCACTACCTTACTTTGTCCACCATCAACACATTCAACAGTGACAGATACATAATCAGGTATGTGGCTACAATTTACATCATTCTCTGTGTTCCCCTAGTTTAGAGACCTCTTTGCTCTCATCGTCTTCTTCTCTCCTTTGAACTTCATTCGATCAACAAACATGGGCGTTCCCATAATAGCATCACCCACCACTCGAGAGGTTGCACCACCAGGGAAAGGGGTTGTTTCTTGATGTGACATGGTCCTATGCATGAGCACTTGCAAATCGGGGCCGCTTCCAATGTACCTGCCCTCCACGAATGCAAGTTGTTGAGCACTTTGCAAAATTGCATTTATCAGGTCAGTGATGCATGCACCATATAAGGATATCTTATGCTTATATCCCTCTCTAAGCAAACTCCCATGTTTGGATTTAGCTAGGTATGTCCATGGCACCATTGCATTTGCCTTTGGGTCCCCACCCTAAATGATAAAGTGTCCCGAGCGCCCTACATGGTAGTGCCATCAACTTAGCCAACTACTATCAAGCTTAGGAAGGCTGCGATCTTCCGCCTTACCACAGTGGCTCACCAAGCACGGATTTGTCTAAATTGAACCAATGCATCTTCAACAGTAAGCACATGTTCTCCATTCTTCACACATTTTGATGTGGCTTTCACAACGATGTGAGAAAATATACTTCTCCGTGTGACTATTGAGGCTATCTTGCCAATGAAAAAGGCACCACCTCTCCCTATTTGGCACTGCCTCTCCATTGTTGAACACCGCTGTATGGCATTCCAATTGGCAACTGCCAACCATAAGACCATAAAAATTAGCTCACTTGCCTGTGTGCTCAACCATTACAGCATTTAGATTATCCCAAAACATTACTTGGGCAACCTCGTCCTCCTATTGAAACTCTGCCCATGCTATTGTCAGTAATTGTTGCAAACTACCCACAAAGAACACAACAATTTTAGTGGGGCAGAAAAGTTAGAGAGCTAATCACACATAAGGGAAGATGATGGATACTTACTACGGTTCGTACACATGTGCAGCCATTGTGTGCCATCCATCTATCCAATGAATGTGATCAAAACACACCCATGCATCCTTGAGGTCTCCATTCTTATCAGCATAATCAATCCATGCGTTGAACGATATCAACTCTTGAACCAAGCCCTGTGGTGGACATTTTAAAAATGTATCTATGTTTCAACTCGAATTACACTTAAAGAAGAAATCAGCTCCCATGGAAGAACTCTAAATGGCACTTTCACTTTAATTCTAAGATAGCTTCAAGCCCACTCTTGGCAAGTCGGTTGCCCTTCCTACTATTCATTACCATTTGCTTCAACCTGAAACGTAGTTTTACATCAGATCAAAAGTGAATGTAGTAGGGGAATTTATAATCCATACAATGAATCCTTACTTGTCTAGCCAAAGCAAGCCTTGTAATTTGTCCGCCATCTCTGCAAACTCTAGCTCTGACATATGCTCTCCTTGTAATCTGTCTTCATCAGTGAATGCCATCATAAAATGAGCTCCCTTGCAACAATCATTTGTACTTTTCAGGGGCCTGCATTATGGTCCATATGTATAACTTTTTGCACAAGGATCTTGGTGTTGCAGAGGGCCTCTCTACACATGCCCCATTAAACCTGGTGGAAGTGGAATCCACGATGTATAAACAAGCGTGTATGTGTTGATTGTCTGGGCATGAAATAGTGAGCACTTGCAGAGCATGTATCCATGCATATAGGTACATGCTTGTAAAAAAAACATTTTAGCTCCCCATAACTACCCATTGCTATAGATCCTTACGGTGGTGCCTTTATCAATCGTCCTTTCAGTAAATCTTATTCAGCCTAGAGGAGCGTAGCAAGAACACACAGGTCTCGTTCATGCACTGAAAAGTGCCACCACAAACTGACTTTCTCAACAAAGGACTTGTTTGACGTGGTTTGTGTTTGAGCCTTTGTCCACACAATTCCTTCATATTTTTACTCCATCCCCATATATTTTATTCCGTTCGTAAGCCAAAAAATACAATTTCCATTGTATTCTTTGGGGAGGAAATCTAGCTTGCCCTTGTATTCAGATTCTCTCACACGAAAGTGTGTAGCACGTCGTTGGGTGGAAGGACTCTTATGATTTGAAATGTAGACAGCGGTTCTGAAAATGACGGATCCATGTCAATATCAATGACATCTTGGTCAAAGAACTTGCAACAAGCGGTCTGCATCTCTTCATTTTCTACTACAATGTTTAGTACCCCATCCATAGCACGGGACCACGAGTTAGCAATAGCACAAACTTGTAGTATTATCACATGGTTGAGAATTAACAAAACAAATGAAGTAAATAAATAATTTAAAAAACATACATGAGTGATGCTGCACTCCTTGAAGCCTTTAATGTTAACCCTGTGTTTTTTTGGCTTGCTATATCAACCTCATCACCACATTCTAGGTAGAAGTTGGATAGAATTTGTTCAAGAACAAAATACTTGTGCCCCTTGATTTTGGGCAGCGTGGTTGTGGGACCCAGCACCTCAAAACCATTTTGTGTTTTCAAAAGAGCTTCCACAGTGATGTTTAAGAAGACACCTAAGATAGGTTGCAAGACTTTTGTGAAGCCCCTGCCTGCCCTCCTAGGAAAGGAACCTCCAAGGAAGCACCTCCAGTCTCAACCAAAAAAATGGTTTTTTTAATCACGTCCCTTTGCACTACTCATTGGGAATATAAAGAAAAAATGTAGGATTCATTTGTTTAATATGCACAAATTCAATGTTCAAGGACTTGTCACTCATCCTAAATATCACAAACAAATTTAGAAAGGACAACTTATCTTCCCACCCATTTTCAAGGACTCATTAATGCACTCTTACCCACTCTTGCGAAATCTAATTATCTTGGAACCCTGGAGTCTTATCAAAATCTAGATGAAAATTTACAAAGCAACCCATTAATGAAGTCTTAAATATTATTACATCTGTCTATCCTAAAAATTATATAGTAATCCTTGGGCACACTACATGCATCATTTTCACAAGAAGAATGTGGACTTTCATTTCTATATAAAGCACCTATTGTCGTAAATGTTGTCAATCATCCTTCCTTTTATGCATTTCGGCTCTTGTTCATGTCTTCTTCTTCTTCTTCTTCTTCATCAGACCTCACCTCAGATGATGATTGGAGGAGAGCAAAAAGAGAGAAGCGACGCCTTGCCAAAGCTCTCTCACCAAGCGACCTCCTGGATGAGACTCCACATCAGGCTACTCAGAGTCTGCACAAGAGGAGGATGAGTCTGAAGAAGACGAGGAGGATGAGGAAGTGCAGCCGCTCATGGGTGGTTGATGACGACCTCACCTCCGATGATGATCCTGATGACCCCAGCACTCCCAAAGACTCCCCACCATCATCAAATGATGATGGTGTGGAGGCAAATACTAAGACATGGAAAACACTGATGATAATAATGATTATGAGTGTGTAACAGCTTCTCTAAGTGCAACCTCTTTTCTGCTATGTTATCCAAGCAATACAAATCACTTAGGTTTCTCAGTTTTGAGTATTCTTGTTTTGTGTGTTTGAAGTACAAGTACGTGATTTGTTGAACTACAAATATAAATAAGGTCCAGTGTTCACAGATTTGGAAATCTTGTGTAAATTTCTCAGCTAATATTTGGAAATCCCGGTTATCATTATATATGGCTTTTAATTTTCAAGGTTGAAAATGGGATAGTTTAGTTTATAAATCTCAACAATTTGTGCAAATTCTTGTGTGAATCACGGTTATCTCATTGGATCTCCACTTAAAATCAAGGGTCGACTTATAAAAGGGTTGACTTATATTTAGTGAGGTTGAAATATTATTTAGTTTTTCCTATTTAGGAATTTTCCACGTCTACTTATATACCTCCTCTTAGGGTGTATTGTTTTGACTTTTGCTTTTTAGCGTGACTTGTTCCGATTTTTGATTCTTGAACGCGAGCTTATCCATGAAGTCCCCCATAGGAAAGTGGTCTCCATTCTGCAAGCAATTGACTCCACACAAACAAAAGGTATGTCTCTCTCTCTCTCCTTGGCTCTACGACAATAAATTTCTCATATATGCAAACACAAAATTTAGCTCCTAAGAATGCCAAAATTTAATCTCTATCAATTTGCATTTTTAAATCCCTATTAGTTCCAAGATAATTTGACACACCAAGGTCTTGCATGACCTTGCATAGACCTATAGAAAAAATGTACATGCCTATAGTGTATCTTTCTGAAAAATAGCAACATAGGGATAATTTGGGTAGGCATCTTTCTTTCACGTTGCCTCCCCCAAATCACTGGTTGCAGTTGTCCCTAAAATTGCAATCATTGTCGTCCCCAAGGTCGCAGCCTTTGCATCCCCAAAGTCACAGCCCCTGATGCATCGGCCTATAGGAGGACGTCTTCTCGAAATTAGCAATGTGGGGCGGCTGATTGGGGGAGACATTTTTCTTTCATGCTCAACGTGAAAGAAAAATGTCTACCCCAAATCCTTGGTCACAGTCCATACCATCCCCAAAAATGCATCCCCTACCGTCCCCAAGGTCGCAGCCCCCTGACGTCTCCAAAGTCTCCCTCACAGGTCGGTCGACATCTTTCTTTCACGCTCAGCATGAAAGAAAGATGCCGACCTATAGTTGGCTTCTGAGGAGAATTGCAATTTTGGGGCCGACTTGCTCCAAATTTGGCCATTAGGGCCGACTACAGGGGAGACATCTCTCCTCACAGGCCAACTATAGGTTGGCATCTTTCTTTCACATTGAGCATGAAAGAAAGATGACAGACATCTCTCCTCACACAGGCCGACTATAGGTCGGCATCTTTCTTTCACGTTGAGCATGAAAGAAAGATGTGCCTGTGAGGAGAGATGTCTCCCCCCTGTAGTCAGCCCTAGTGGCCAATGAGCGTGAAAGAAAGATGCTGTAGTCAGCCCTAGTGGCCAATGAGCGTGAAAGAAAGATGCTGTAGTCGGCCCTAATGGCCGAATTTGGAGCAAGTTGACCCCAAAACTACAATATAGGAATAGTTCCATCCTTTCGTTGGCTGAGCATGAAGCAAAGACGTCTTGCAAAAAAAATTGCAGACTCTTCATTCACTGAAAGTTTAAATCCTATTTTTGCACAAAAGTGGTAGATACGGGCTATTTTGCAAGAGCATCTTTCTATCGCGTTGAGCGTGAAAGAAATATGCTGTCCTATTGGCTACCAAAAATCACAAGATAAAATTGGTTTTAATACAACGTTTCTCAAATCTAGATATGGGATTTTCCTTCGCCATAAATTATACAAGGTGTATATAAGGGATATAGAAGAAAACTGACCAGAAATCAAGAGATCTAGATTGAGAGGAAAACCACCAAAAATAGGAATTAAAAAAATGAGCTTCTAGCTATTGCATGAACAATAAAGAAATTAATTTTTGAGTTTGAGACTTACATTGTGATGGTCTATGCACACAATGTAGATGATTGAAATCCGCTTGCACTTTGTGAGATCTGTTGCTTTGAAAAATGAAGGGAGAGATGGAGAGTGTGTTCAATAGGATTGAATTTGGTGGGTGTGCAACTTGGTGGCCGTTCGACTTCATTCATTATTGGGGCCGAAATAAAATTTGTGCATTTAGTTAGAGTGTTTTCTTTGGCGGCTAGCAGAGCAGCAGCCTTGAAGGTAGTTAAAGTGGCCAATGCTCTTTTTTCAAAGACTAGGGATGTACAACGTAGCCATCACTACAAAAAGTGTCATAGTGAGGGAATATTTTGCTCTTTTTATTTTATCCATTTATGAATGAATGCACAATGATATTATCTTAATCACAAAAGTGATGAAACCATTGGGGAAGTATATTGTTTGTTGAAAATGAACCTTGCATCTGGAAGAAATATTGACAACAAATCCTCTAGATATCCACTATGAAATCACTGCTCCTAGTCTTCAGGTGTGTGAAATGGAGGGAGAATCTTAGCTTCTTCCAGGATGTAAAAAACATAACACTATTGTGCAGGTCAAAAATTGTGGAACCACAAGTGAGGAGAGACCCGCAATATCGGGTCTTTTTGAGGAGCCTGGAAATGTGATTTTAGAAAGAGATGAATAAGGGGCCGATCATGCCGAGATGACTTGTGTTGTAGCCCATGGGATGGGACCTCTAGAGAAACCAATGGAGGGAGACATTGACATCAGCTTGTATGAGGATGATAGCGGCCATGGGACCACTCATCATGAGGAGGAGAACGAAGGGCAGGAGTTGGAGGATGGTGTGGAGAGGGAGGAGAGTCTTGAAAGGGAAGGCATAGATGAGACATAGACTAGCCAAAGAGAGGGCACAAAGGACACCTCCAAACATGTCAAAAAAACAAAGATTTTGGGAAGATGATGAGAACTAGAAGCCCACAAGGATTCCTTTCAAGGATAAAAGTTGATTTCACCATCGACCCCCCATTGATACCGCTTTGTAGGATGGTGCCCACAAAGGCAGTTAGAAAGCTTAGCCAAAACACCGAGAGAACAATTTCTCGGTCATTCAAGAAGATGGGTGGGTAAATGCCTCATAGAGGATCCTTTATTGTGTCTGTAATTGACCTAGAAGGGGAGGAGACACCTATCACAGAGGAGCACTCATATTCAGTCTTGGACGGATGCCTGGAGGACAGTGAATGACCAGTTTGAGGCATACCTACTTACTGACAATGAATGGGGCCCATTTTTGAGTGGAAAGATGGTGCATATCTTGGATGGCAACAACAGATGGAAGGCCTTAATGGAGTGCATAAAGCAAGGTATTATTCAATGTTGTAATTTCAAAGTTTTAGAATTCTTTTGTAACAATGCTTGGTCTTTTATGTTTTGCGAAGCTAACTACCATTTTGTTGCACATGTTAAAGATCATCCTATAGACATATCTTGGTATTGCTCTATGAAATGTGAGTTTGTCTGTTTAAACAAAGGTGATGTCGGGGAGTTTCTATTCTGTTGTCTGATAGGATTGAACAAGTAAGAACGTGTGCTTGTCCATGATATTTGTAATTTATTTTTCTTTGTTCATTGGTTTATACATGCTGACTATTCCATATGAATATTTAGGATCAATGAGTTTGGCTATGTACTGAGCACATTCAGAGACAAGGTGTTCCAATTGAGGCATCTTGGTAAGTTGGACCTTAACCACTTTGTTGGTGGAGGTTGATGATGATGACCGTGCATTTATTGAGGAGGAGCTCACTCGCAAACGGTTGATATGTGTGGGAAAAAGAGGTGGTACAAAATCCTAATTCAAATCTTGACGGCAACTTGTTTTCAAAGATGAGATGGAGCAACGCATTGAGGAGAAAGCAAAGGACATGGATGATTCTGTTAACAATCCAAAAATGGGATTGATCATGGGGTGATATACATAGATTAAGCAACATAATTAGGGTGGATTAAACCACACTAACAACTCCATAAGAGAGAGAGAGAAAGAGAATGCACACTCAACACTCAATTCTATTGTATATCACAAATGAACCATACAATGATATAGGCTTTCTAGCCTTATCCCACTTTACATGTCATCATCCATGTGGCAACTCCTTTTCCACTCTTGTGGTCAACACTCACACACCATTCAATATTACATGTGGCATTCTTATCTTGCCACAATATCTTGCACCTCTATGGTGCTTTCCCACATATACACAACACTGTGATTACATCTCTCAACAGATTCCGGTCGTCTCGAAAGGTTATAGAACAGGTGGAGGTTTTATACCAAAACACCACGGCACACAAAATGATGCGCCTGACTGACCCACACAATGGAGAGGCTTACTTGCAAGATTTTCTCTCTCTACCATAGCATGAACCGTCTAAGAACATAGCTATAGAGGAGAAGCTATACCATATCGGCATGGCATGTGTGAAGAATGCATAAAAATCATATTTGGTTGGGACGCTAAACAATGAGCAGTCCAATGTTCGTGCCTTAGAGTATCTCCCAACAACTGATAAGAGTAAGATGGGAGACTGGCTCCATGTGTTTGTAAATTGTAGAATTTGGTCAAGATTTTTTTCTAGTTGAAATCAAATTAGTTGATCAGGTCCACCTCCCCTCTAAAAAGGGGTTTAAGGAATATGTAGTGACATGTAGGAGAAAGTTCTTCAAGAAGGCATTCAAGACACACCATGGAGGGTTTCACCAAAATCTTCCTATTGACGAGAAACCTACCTTGAAGTTTGCTGAAAGATCTCTGCCCCCTCCGCGCAACGAATTCAGGGGTGCTAGCAGCGGAAGTAGTACTTCTTGCGTGGGGCAGGGCCTCTCACTCGAGGCCTCGCCCATGGATATCCGGACAAGAGAGTAATCCCTCGGTTCTTCCAAAACCAAACCCGAAAAAACTTCCCTCGCCCAGAAAGCACGGGTGATTCCTCCAAGATAATTTTACTCTAACATAGTCAGGGTTAATACTGACTAAACTTATCCGACCGAGCCTATGAGTCACTTGGTCAGATCAAGGAAGAAACTTGCACCTGGATCATAGTAACCAACGCTTTTTTTTCCCATCGAGAGGCACACCCGTTGATTCTTTTTCCATAGAACAATTACTATCCGGGATTTACTTCATCTATCATACTATAACAGAATTGAGTCTCATTTTACGGATCCATCAGTCCAGCCTAACCCCCCCATCCAATCCCATGGGTTAGCCAACCGCCCAACCACTGTAGTGATGGGATCCAATTAGGAATTTGGTTAGGTTTTGTCCCGGTTACCAAGGAGGAAAATAATTCCCAAGGCCCCTAGCCGGATATTCATGCAAATTTAATGCCAATCACACCAAATTGCCTTTTTCACAGATTCAGCTATCTTTAAAACAATCATTTAATGAAACCATAGTGTCACTGATCATAATCCTCCAAAATATCCGGTTGAATCCTAATTTCCAATCATTCCTTCATCGGTGTACCTATGGCATCATTGGCAACAAGAACGCTCACCAGCTGTCCCTCAGGGGCCTTGTTGATAGTTCCTAGCTCATAGTACCTGACAATATAATCACTTATAAAAATCAAGATGGAATCTCCATTGAAGATCAGCAAGATCAACCAACAGATCCATATAAAAGAGCCATGGACTCATCAACCACATCCATGCTCCAATTCAGAAAAAAACTCTTACTCCTTGTTCCAATATCTTCCCCGGTGCACGTGTGGGTATCTTCGGCGACCGAGAGCCCGAGCACTGTATGGTCAGCACACTCTAGGATCCTTCACAGGTCACCTAGCGCTTCACTTATAGGCCGCTTCCTTGGTCCCTCATCTACCGTATCGAAAGCTCACCATTTAAATCGAACAAAGGCTGGTCAAGACCTCGGTCGACCTTGCTACGCGAGACGTCCTCCGTTGACTCTCCATTAGCTGTTGCAACTTTATCAGTTAGGTCTCCACCCACGGCCTCATTCTCAAGACGGTCAAAATGCTTCCCCAGCATTATTGACATAAAACAGTCATTTAAAAACAGGTCATAAATTTAGTTTCTATAATGAACTCTCGTCTTTCACATTGTTCCACATCTGTCTACATTACTCAATCCATATTCAATTCATATGTATTTCTATTCTCATCCAATCACATCATTTTTCATATGTATTTCTATTCTCATCCAATCACATCATTTTTCATCTCATCACATCTTTCCTCATTTATCCTCATCACATCTCATCCACTCGCATCTACCCATATTCATATCCCATCACACCTCATTCATTTACATCACATATCATTCATTCACATCTATCTCAATTTACATCACATCTCATCACATTCATTTCACATCTCATCTCATTCATTCTTATCCCGATTCACATCACATCACATCTCATCCATTTACATCCCATATCATTCATTTACATCCGATTTACATGACATCACATCTCATTCATTCACATCGTGATTCACATCACATTACATCTCATCCATTCACTCACATCGACATCACATCCTTTCACATACACATCCACATCCATTTTTTCACATACATGTCCACATCCATTCTTCCACATACACATCCACATCCATTCTTTCACATACACATCCACATCCATTCGTCCACATACATATCCACATCCATTCATCCACATACACATCCACATCCATTCTTTCATATACACATCCACATCCATTTCCATTACATCACATCTTATCACATCTTATTTTCATCTTATCACATCCATTCACATCCTATCACATCTCATACACATCTTATCGCATTCTATTTTCATCCTATTACATCCATTCACATCTTATCGCATCCTATTTACATCTTATCACATCCATTTCACATGCTATTCCCATTTAGTAGCTTTTTCTAGTTTAATTCTGATAATGGGACGTTCTCTAAATTTTTACCAATTGCTTGGCCTAATTAAAGGTTCCTTTTCTCGAACGACTATTTCTATATTCCTTCTCAATTCCTCAATTGAATTATATTCAATATTCCTCTTTTGAATAAAAGAATTCATGGGATTTACAGAAACATTAGGACCTCAATGGAAGGCTTCTTGGGCCCTTTTATTTGGCAGTTTAAGGGAGTCAAACCTTTTCTCTTAAGAAGAAACGTTTTCTAATTAGAAGCTTCAAAACGGCTACTTTATTCGAACTTGAATTTTGAAGGGAAAATGGAATTTAAAATCTAGCGGATAAAACCATATCATGTAACATATCTATGGAAAGCTCTTGATGTGTAGATCACAGATCTGTAATCTCCGCTCAAATCGGAGCTTGTATGTAGAAGTTATGGAGGTCCGAAAATTGTAAAATTGCCTCCCCCCCTTTTTGGGGAAAAAAGTGCACCCTTTGACCACTCTTACACCTCTCTTAAAAACCCAACATTTCAGTCCACATGGCAACCCCCCATTTGGCTATTCCTTAATCACCTTGATTAGGCTTGGGCAAATTAAAGGGCCCAAGAAGACCCCATTCACTTCCTAATGTCAATTCTACCCATATTTCCACTTTTGATAAATAATCGTAAGTTGAATTATACTAAAAATTCCTCTTCTTTCCATTTAATTTCTTGGATCTCAAATACCATGGGAATTCCTCTTTTTTTACATTTAATTATTTGCATTCCAATGTCATGGGAATTTCTCTTTTATCACCAATATTTCTCATAATAAAATACCCATTAATTCAATATGCTAGGAATTTCTCTTTTTTCATCTAAATGATGGAATTCCAAATGTCATAGGAATTTCTCTTTTACCATTTAAATATTTCTCATAGATAAAATAAATTTATCTAAAATTTATCTTTGAATTTAAATAAAATACCCATTAATTTCAATATGCTAGGAATTTCTCTTTTCTCATCTAAATGATGGAATTCCAATTGTCATAGGAATTCCTCTTTTACCATTTAAATATTTCTCATAGATAAAATAAATTTATCTAAAATTCATCTTTGAATTTAAATAAAATATCCATTAATTTTAATATGCTAGAAATTTCTCTTTTCTCATTTAAATATTTGAATTCCAATATGGTGGGAATTCCTCTTTCATCATTTAAATTTATCTATGCAAAAAGATAAATTTAACTAAAGTCCTTCTTTAATTTTTAAGTAAAATATACATTATTTTAGCATCCCAATTTTTCTCTTACTTCATTGGAATACATGGATTTCCATTGTCATGGAGATTTTAACATAAAAATGAATTACTAGAAATTCCTCTTTTTTCTAATTAACTATTTATGCATAAACATAAAAAATTAACTTTTCCATGATTATAATGAGAATCATTCAATTAATCTAGGATGATTAATCCTAGAATATGGTAGGAAGTCCTCTTTTCATATTATGAATGAAAATGATTTATGTGTTAATTTTTTAGAAATTTTACCATAGCTTCGCTCTGCTATTATAAGTGGGCATTTACTCATTTTTAGGTATTTTTCTTTTATAAATTGGATTTATCTCCTCCCCACACTTGGATTGATCCTATTGGCCCATAGGAACCTTAATTGGACCATAATCCAAAATTTTCATAAAATCTAGACCCTTAGGCTAAGGTCCTTTATACTTATTTTCAATTAATTCCAAATGCACATTGGAAAGTTCTTTTTGAATTTTTGATTCAGGGGAAACATTTTAGACACTAGGAGGATTTTTATATCAAAAAATATCTCAATTTTGGATTACCTCTCTCTAGACATTTTCTCTCTCTAGGTCAAAACAGGGTAAAACAAAATCTTTCTTTTATTTCAAAGAGGGGAATAATAACAAGATCAGAAGGGGAGGTTCTTACACCTGTACACCTCAAAAGCTGGAGGGAGGAATCTTACATTTGCTATGTGTTGTGTGGTGTATCGATGGCTATACAAAAGTAGCTTGTCTTTGGTGGCCTTGAGTCAACGCCTCCCCTAGTAGCGGTTTGGACATCAGCTTGCTGATACTCCAGCTTACGTGTATGAAGATCTGCGATTGGGCCGAGTGAGTTTTGACATTTCTTGTTTAAAGTTTCAACATTTAAGTGTGTGTGTGTGTGTGTGTGTGTGTGCGTGCGTGCTTATTATTAGTGTCATGCTTTCAGGCACTATCTGCCCATAGAGAGGGAACATTGCCCATGGTGGCTAGACCTTGACTACAATGAGACTCCTAAGGAAGAAATTGACTTGTATAGGAGACATATGACTTTAGTGGTTATACGGCAAGACCATGAGACCACTGTTAAGGTATGTTGTGACCCCATCACACAAGCAAGTGTTTGTTTCTAAAGGTGTTGTCTTTACTTTTAATTATTTCTCTTTCATTCTGGTGGCAAAACCAGCTTTCCACCTCGTATGTACAGACCAGCCACTCAAGTAGTACATTTGTCACACCACCTATGAACCTGGGTAGAGATATAGTTCAAAAGGCATTGGAGGCAGTGAAGCAAATCCATTCTACACAAAGGGGGGTTAGTAAGAAGCTCCACTGCTTGTCATGGTGAAGACATAGTAGATACAACACTCAAGACCCACCTAGTACCTTCCGGTAAGATCCTAGAGAGACATTGACTTTGATTCCTAAATAGAGTGCATCGTTGGTTGATTGTATGTTGTTGTGTGCAGGCACACCGCTGGCATATTGTATGAATGTTTTTGACCTTGTTTGTGACATGCAGAGCCTTGAGGCGTCATCGGATATGATGGTAATGTTTTTGGAAGGATTGAATATCATATGTAGTACCAGGGGGAAGGTAAGAGGCAAGATGGTACACTACTGTGTGGACATGGTGTTTGCTGATTTTCCGTCAAACACCATGGTGGAGGGTTGCTCTCAAAAAAAGGTGCCCAAGTGGAATTGGGTTGATGTGGATTTGCATGCAACAACATTCAATTTAGCAAACTTTTGCATGTTTGATATTGGATTCTTTGTATGCTTGTACACAATGAAAGAGGCACGTAAGGTTGAGTCTTGTGCTGGACAAAAGGGATTCGTGCTCTTCCATCGGTAGGTGGTATAGTGCACACCTGCCATTGAATGGAAGAAAGGAAAAATGGCAACAAAGGTAATTAATGTATGTGATGCCTCTCATTTGCTCACTATGAACAAAGAGTAGACCTCAGAAGTTTGGTATGTTGATTGGGGCAGGTGACATGTCTCTTCTCAACTGTATTTATACGTTCTTTTTCTCCTAAGAGAGATCTTGAGCTTCATTCTGATCAAGTGAGACAAATGGAACTCGGGGATGAGCTTGACGTTGAGTTTGATTGAATTAGGGTTTTGTGGTCCTATAGAACCTAGTCATAAAAACTATGAAAACCCTAATTCAATGCACTCAAGGCATCCATTGTCCCCATGACACTTGTGCAGCATAAGCTTTCCTTAATCAAGAAGGCATCAATACACTACTCAATAATGCATTAAACCTTGCCCATCAAGCATAGCCATAGAATTTTGAGAAAAATTTGCCATAGTATCCTTTGTGTTTGCATGAAAATCTCAATATGAAAACTATGAGAGAAAACCATTGCATTTCTTTGCCAATTCATCACCAAATTTCAAACCATGCTAATACCAATGATAGATGTTGATGACATGCTACTTGCCGATCTCTCGGCCAAGTCTTCCCACCTCCTTACCAAAGTTTATAATCCAATGGCAAGGACTGGGGCCAAGTCTTCACACCATGTACCTAATCCTCCATCTATCCTCTTTTCCAAGGCACTCATGGATAGATGGATTCAAGCCATGCTTCCCTTTGGCCTCTTCACATATGCCAAAGGTACCTTCTCAACATACTAGATTCTACAAGCCTTTTTGAATTGAAATTTATATACAGCTATGAGCTTCAATCAAGTATGTGAGAGTTCACTTGCAACATAGGCACTTATAATTTCATGCTAGCAAATCCATATCAATACAAGATTTTAATGCCGATTGGTGAGGCTTGCAAAGGTGAGCTCCAAAAGGATATCTTCCAATATACAACTTCAACCACTTTCACTTCACATTGCTCAATACATGTGCCTCTTCACATAAGCACATGACATGCCTCATGTTATTTGAATTAAGAATGATTAATGGTATTAATCTTCATTCTATGAGCATGTAGATATGAGAAAGGAAAAGCCAAAAAAACCCAAATTCCATCATACAGCATGACTCCTTGCTTATGAAGCTCCAACCACAAGCAAAAGCCACCAAAGTCAATAAAACTTATGCTCTAATCAAGATATTGATAGGATTTTTTGTGTCCAAGATATATGCTCAAAGGATGTTCTTGCCCTAAACCCCCAATAGATGATAATATTGTAGATGTATGGTTGAAACCTTAGAAAATAGGTGACTATTGCGTGGCTGAGAATATAAGTGCAGGTGCGTGAAATCAAAATAGAAAGCACATGGGCCAACGAAGAAGATGGGCGGTGCAACAATCCAAAAGGAAGGAAGGCAGTGAGACGGGGATCAAGAAGGACAACTGAGTTCTTTTGAAGAGACTCTCTGGGTGTTTTTCGTGAGGGGGGGTGGCTTGAGCGACCACTAGACGATTGTGTGAGGCGATTGCAGTTGAGAGAGTTCCTGTAGATTGACGTTCTTTGTGGAGATGCAGGCTAGAGTTCTTGCAGTTTATTTTCAAGATAGTAGGGGAAGACATCACATTGTGAGGGAATTGGATGTGTCAGAGCAGAGGGAGAGCTAGAGAACAGAGAGTTGGCTAGGTGGAGTGTTCCCTAGGCTCTCTGAGAAGCTTCTCTGTTAGAGACTTGACCCATTTTGATTTCTTCTTGGTTGAATCTGCTGAAGATGAAACTGTGAAGTGTTGTCCCTAGGGTCTTCTTGCAAGGTATCCTTGAGTTTGTGTTTTCTTTTGAAATGTTGGTGCCCATGTATGAGGGCTATGAAGTGTTTTTTGGTGCTATGAAGTGTTTTTTGGTCTATCTGATGTAGACAGAGAGTTTTGATCTCGTCTTTTGATTTGATATTTTGGTTATGATGATTTAGTTATTTACATTAAGTTTATGGAGAGATGAAGCTCCTAAGTGTGTGAGTCTGAAGATTGGGGTCAGTGAGTGTCAGTTGAGAAGAGAGGGTTCTGAGTCAATGGGACATTAGAACGATCAGAAGGTGTAGGGAATTGCTTTGGTTTGTCTAAGTTGAAGGGAAGTGATCGTTAGTCTCACAAAACTAATAGTTAGAAGTTTGTCTAAGTTGAAGGGTTCTGAGTCAATGGGACATTAGAACGATCAGAAGGTGTAGGGAATTGCTTTGGTTTGTCTAAGTTAAAGGGAAGTGATCGTTAGTCTCACAAAACTAATAGTTAGAAGTTTGTCAAAAGTGAGCTGTTAGCAGTCGGATGGGTTTGGGACTTGAGTGGTGTTTTTGTGGTGGGCAACTACAGTCAGGTTGGAGTTATTTGAGTGTCCATAGGGTAGGATTCTTGTTTGGTTTAAGTGTCTGGAGGGTATAGAAGTGCTAGCTAACATAGAGGAGATAAATCTTGCATCAACTGAGTCAATTTAGTTGGTTGGTCTCAAGTTCAGTCAGATATGAAGCAGATGTGTGTCAGTCCACAGCAGGGTGCCTGTAGTAATGTGATATCCCTTCAAGTTTTGTAAGATTTCTCCCTCCAGATTTTGAGGTGTAAAGGTGTAAGAACCTCCCCTTCTGATCTTGTAAATATGTGATTTCTCAAGTTCAGTCAGATGTGTGTCAGTCACAGCAGGGTGCCTGTAGTAATGTGATATCCCTTCAAGTTTTGTAAGATTTCTCCCTCCAGCTTTTGAGGTGTAAAGGTGTAAGAACCTCCCCTTCTGATCTTGTAAATATTCCCCTCTCTGAAATAGAAGAAAGATCCTATTTTACCCTGTTTTGGCCTGGAGAGAGAAAATGTCTAGAGAGAGGTAGTCCAAAATTGAGATATTTTTGGATATAAAAATCCTCCTAGTGTCTAAAATGGTTTCCCCTGAAATAGAAATTTAAAAAGAACTTTCCAATGTGTGTTTGGAATTAATTGAAACTTTGTATAAAGGACCTTAGCCTAAGGGTCAAGATTTTCAAAAAAATTTGGATTATGGTCCAATTAAGGTTCCTATGGGGGGGGCCAATAGGATCAATCCAACTGTGGGGAGGAGATAAATCCAATGAATAAAAGAAAATACCCAAAAATGAGTAAATGCCCACATAAGATGAAGAGTTGACTGAGTATAAGGTTTATTAGTTAAAAACTATGAGATATTACTAAAAAAATGAGATATTTTAGTATAATGATACATTTTTGACACCTTGGTAAGGAGGGGGGGAGACTTCAAGGAGGCCCCTATTTCACACATGTGGTGGAGTTTTTAACTCAAAAAAATTGTGATATTTTTATCTCTCCTATCTCCTGGATCAAACCAAATCAAAAGGGAGCCAAACTAGGTCCAAATCTTGTCCAAATTCAGCCAAATTGAACCTGAAAAATTCTAGAACCTAGTTGGACTTGGTTAGAGGCCTCCCTCACCTATAAATAGATCCTTAGTCTCTTGTAAAAAAAATTGTAAACTATACCATGCCAGTATTACATTAAAATAATGATATTTTTTATTATCCCTTAAAAATCCTCTACTTTTGGAGAGAGTGGAGCCTCTCTCTCTCTCTTCAACCATCCTTGGAGCTTTCCTTTCAACACACTAACGAATTGATTGGATGGGGGCTTCTTCTAAGATAGAGAAGCAACCAAAAACAAGAGGTAAAGTGTAATTTTATGGTTTTTCTCTACTATTCTCAATGTTTTTACTTCTCAACCCCTCTCAAGTTTGAGAAGTTTCTAAATTAAGTGTTTATAATGCAAATCAAGATTTTCTTAAGAGTTGTAATGAATAATTAAGAAAAGTTTACATTTATGCTTAATTAGGATGCTTTTTATGTTTATCTCTCTATCCCCCAAAGGATGGTCATTCCTATGACCAATTCTCTATTCAATTGATGCTTCTCATGGAGAAATTCTCAATTCACAAATCAAACTCTAGGCTTGTGAAGCTAGAGGTTAAGAAAATGATTTTTTATACTTATATGCTAGTAAATTATGGTAATCTTATGAGTTAAATCCATAAATTGGATTTAAGATTAAAAGATAGTTATACTATCATAA
This sequence comes from Cibotium barometz, assembly GCF_041138505.1. Classification (NCBI taxonomy): domain Eukaryota; kingdom Viridiplantae; phylum Streptophyta; class Polypodiopsida; order Cyatheales; family Cibotiaceae; genus Cibotium; species Cibotium barometz. The sequence goes on along the minus strand of NC_141056.1, from coordinate 24,680,261 downwards.
TTACATTACTAAGTCTTATTCTTTTCAAAAATATTAAAAATTATCAGTAATAACGAAGCTATGGCAAAATTTTTAAGAAATTGATACATAATTCATTCTTATGCATAACGTGAAAAGAGGACTTCCTACCATAGTCTAGGATTGAATATCCTAGGCTAAAAGAATGACTTTTTTCACATTCAATGGAAAACTAATTTTTAAGATTTATTTATAATTAAATAATTAAGAAAAAGAAAAATTATGGTAATTTTATTTAAATTTAAAGAGAAATTTTAGATAAATTTATTTTATGCATGAGAAATATTTAAATGATAAAAGAGAAATTCCCATGACATTTGGAATTCAATCATTTAAATAGGAAGAGTGGAATTCTTAGCATATTGGAATTAATGGATATTTTATTTAAATTTAAAGATAAATTTTAGATAAATTTATTTTATACATGAGAAATATTTAAATGATAAAAGAGGAATTTCCATGACATTTGGAATTCAATCATTTAAATAGTAAAAGTGAAATTCTTAGCATATTGAAATTAATGGATATTTTATTTTAGATAAATTTATTTTATAAGAAATATTTAAATGATAAAAGAGAAATTTCCATGACATTTGGAATTCAATCATTTAAATAGTAAAAGTGAAATTCTTGGCATATTGAATTAATGGATATTTTTATTAAAGAAAAGAGGAATTTTAGATAAATTTATTTGATGATAAAAGAGGAATTCCCATGACATTTAGAGTTCAAGAAATTAAATGTAAAAAGAGGAATTCTCATGATATTTGAGATTCAAGAAATTAAATGGAAAAAAGAGAAATTTTTAGTATAATTCAATTTATGAATATTTATCAAAAGTGAAAATATGGGTAGAATTGATTTTTGTAAATCCCATGAATCCTTTTATTTAAAAGGGGAATATTGAATATTGAGAAATTGAGAAAGAATATGGAAATAGTCGTCGAGAAAAAGAACCTTTATCTAAGCCAAACAATTGGCAAAAATTTAGAAAAAGTTTCATTATCGGTATCGAAGTAGGAAACGCTACTAAATGGGAATAAGATGTGAATGGGATGCGATAGGATGTGATAAGATGTAAATGAGATGTGAATAGATGTGATAAGATGTAAATGGGATGTGAATAGATGTGATAAGATGTGAATGGGATGCGATAAGATGTGAATGGGATGCGATAGGATGTGATAAGATGTGATAGGATGTGGTGTGATGAAAATGAATGTGGATGAGATGTGAAGTAAATGGATGTGGATGTGAATGATGAGATGAGAGGATATGTGAAAGGGTAAGATGGGAAGTAAATGGATGTGGATGTGTATGTGAAAGAATGTGATGTAAATGGATGTGGATGTGTATGTGAAAGAATGTGATGTGGATGTGGATGAGATGTGATGTGATGTAAGGAGATGTGGATGTAAATGTGATGTGGATGTGGATGAGATGTGATGTAATGTAAAGAGATATGGATGTGAATGTGGTGTGGATGTGGATGAGATGTGATGTGATGTAAAGAGATGTGGATGAAATGTGATGTGATGTGAATATATATGGATGTGAAGTGGTAGATGTGAATGTATGGATAAATGTGGATAGTCGTGCATGTGAATGATTGGATGGATGTGGATGACATATGATGTGGATGAATGAGATGGGATGGGTATGAATGAGATATGATGTGGATGTGATGTAAAGTGGATGGAATGAATGAGATATGATGTGGATAGATGTGGACGTGATGTAATGTGGATAGAATGTATGTGATGGAATGGGGATACAATGAATGTGATGAATATGAATGGATGTGATGTGATGTGAATCGGGACAGATGTGAATGAATGAGATGTGAGGTGAAATGGATGTGATGTGATGTGATGTGATATGATGTAAATTGGGATAGATGTGAATGGATGATATGTGATGTGAATGGATGTGATGTAAATTGGGATAGATGTGAATGGATGATATGTGATGTGAATGGATGTGATGTGAATCGGGATAGATGTGAATGAATGAGATGTGAGGTGAAATGGATGTGATATGATGTGATGTGATGTGGATCGGGGTAGATATGAATGGATGAGATGTGAATGAATGTGATGTGATGAGATATGGATATAGGTAGATGCGAGTGGATGAGATGTGATGAGTATAAATGTGGAAAGATGTGATGAGATGGAAAATGATGTGATTGGAGGAGAATGGATGAAGGACGATGGGAATACATATGATTGGAAAGATGTGATGAGATGGAAAATGATGTGATTGGAGGAGAATGGATGAAGGACGATGGGAATACATATGATTGGAATTGGATTAAGTAATGTCGATTGATATGGATCAATGTGGAAAGATGAGAGTTCGTTATAGAAATTGTATTTATGACCTGTTTTTAAATGATTGTTTATGTCAAGAATGCTGGGGAAGCATTTTGACCATCTTGTGAATGAGGTCGTGGAGACCTAAGTGATAAAGCTACAACAGCTGACGGAGAGTCAACGGAGGACGTCTCGCGTAGCATGGTTCTTGGACCAGCCTCGGTTTAAATGGTGAGCTTCCGGTACGGTGGATGAGGGACCAAGGAAGTGGCCTATGAGTGAAGCGCTAGGTGACCTGCAAAGGATCCTAGAGGGTGCTGACCATACGGTGCTCAGGCTCTGGGTCACCGAAAATACCCACACGTGCGTCGAGGAAGATATTGGAACAAGGAGTAAGAGTTGTTTTCTAAATTCGGGCATAGATCTAGTTGATTGACCTTGTTGGTCCTCAACGGATGAGTCCATGGATCTTTTATATGGATCTGTTGGTTGATCTTGCTGATCTTCAACAGAGAGTCCATTTGGATTTTTATAAGTGAATATATTTCCGAGTACTATGAGCTAGGAACTATTGAAAAGGCCCCTGTGAGTGGACAGGTGGTAAGCATTCTGGTTGCCAATGATGTCATAGGTACACTGATGAAGGAATGAATAGAAATTGGAATTCAACTGGATATTTTGGAGGATTATGATCAGTGATTCTATGGTTTCATTAAAAGATTGTTTTAAATGCAGCCAAATCTGTGAAATAGGCAATTTCATATTGGGTGTGTAAGTGGTGGGACTAGTTTGAAGTTTGCATGAAGATCCGGCTATGGGGCTAGGGAACTCTTTTCCCTGGTACTCGGGACAAAACCTAACCAAATTCCTAAATGGATACCATCACTACAGTGGTTGGGCAGTTGGCTAACCCATGGGACTGGCAGGGGTTAGGCTGGACTGATGGATCCCTAAAATAAGACTTAATTCTATTATGGTACGATAGATGAATTAAATCCCGGATAGTCTTTGTTCTATGGAAAAGAATCAACGGCTGTGCCTCTCGATAAGGAAAAAAGCGTTGGTCTCTATGATCCAAGTGCAAGTCTTTTCCTTGATCTGACCATGTGACTTACTGGTTAGGTCGGATCAGTTTGGGTTAGTTAAGGCTCTTGACTATGTTAGAATAAAAATATCCTGGAGGAATCGCCCATGCTTTTTGGGCGAGGGAAGTTTTTTTGGGTTCGGTTTTTGAAGAACCGAGGGATTAGTCTCTTGTTCGGATATCCGTGGGGGCGAGGCCCCGAGTGAGAGGCTCTGCCTTGCGCAACATGAAAGTGCTACTTTTGCTACTAGCACCCTCGAATTCGTTGCGCAGAGGGGGCAGGGATCTCACAAGTTTAGTGTTGAGTGAGGGCATGTGTGTGTCAGTAGAGGAAATTTGACGAAAGGTTCTATTTTAGTGGAGACTTCTAAGTCAGATGGGTATGTGTCAAATTGCTGCAAAATCCAGTCTGCTTCAATCAGAAGAGGTCAAAAGAGGGTTAGGTAAGTGTTTGGAAAGGTCTTGGGGTCATGGTTGGAAGGTTAACTAATGCTGGAGGATTGTGGAGGATCCTGGAGGACTCATTTTGGACTGGGGACAAAATGAGGCTTTTGGAAAAGCAATTTTCAAACAGAATCTGATTCGTCTGTGTCAGTAGTTGAGAGTGTTTCTGGTTAGCTAGATGATAGATGAGCTATTTTGGTGGATAGTTAGAGGTGCTAGAGGCCAGAGCTGACCTGAGAGGAGGTCTAAAAGAGGTAGCTATACAGTTTGAGGAGTATGGAATGGGCTTAAGTGTCCTCCTGTGTCAGCTAGAGACGAAGGGATGTCATAGTTGAGTGTATTGGTGTCTGGATTTGGTGTTGTCTATTGGGTTGTGGTACTAGGTGGTAGTTCTCTCCTCATAGTGGTGTGTTTTGGATGGGCTATAGAGGCAGGTCTCTTGGAAACATCATTGTTTTGGTGCCCCCACTGAGGAGGGCTTTGAAGCACCCTTTAGCTTGTTTGTAGGTTTGAGAGATTTTAGTGGACAAATGGTAGCCATGATGATATACCTAGTGTTCAATGATGATATACCTAGTGTTCAATGAACATGCTGGAGATCCAAAGGAATTTTTGGAAGAGATGGAGTTGGCAGCATTTACCTTTGGGAAGGACAAAGATGAGGACAAGCTGACATTGTTGTTAATGTTGTTGAAGGGAGATGCCAAAAGGTGGCTACATACAAGGAGAGCTCAGCTAAATCAAGGTTAAACATATGAAGACATCAAAGGGGCCTTGGTGCAGCATTATAAGCAGGGGGAATCCCTAGATGTTTTGTGGTAGGAAATTCAAAGGCTAAGGCAGAGCCTGACTGATGTGTTTGACAGATTTGTGGACCATTTTGAAGACTTGTGGGGCAGATGGGATGTTTCCTTAGGAACAGAGCACCTGTCGGTTTTACTTAAGAAGGACATGTTTATCTAGTCCCTACATGCAGATTTGAAGGAGAAAGTGGAGTTGAAGAGACCCGGAAGCTTTGAAGAGGCCCTGAGGATAGCCAGAGAGAAGGAGTGGAAGTTACAAAGGTTGGCCTTGAAGCAAAGGACAATTTTAGCTAAGGATAGACCACCTCACTGTCTTTACACTAGGAAGATAGGAGGTTATAGCCTGTTCTAGAAGAGAAGAAATGCAAGATGTCATGAGAAAAGAGATGCTAAATTAGTAGGAGTTAGAAGAGAAGCAGCCAGGGACTAAGATAGATGATGTTCAATGTTTTAATTGTGGAGTAAGGGGTCATATGGCCCTTCAATGTTTGCAGCCAAGGAGAGCACCAGGTGGAATATTTGCCGTCATCCAGAGACAAGAGCTCAATAGGCTTGTTGATTTTTGGGATGAAGTGTTGCCATATATGTATAGGCAGTGATGTGTGTGAACACACTTAGGACCGCCGGGGCACTTTTTCCCTCTTTACGAAGTTTTTTCCCCCGGCTTGTATATACGCCCATCATTCTAGGGCTAACTTATCTTTTGTACATTGACACAATCTAACACTTTGTGTTGTGTGCATTCTTGCTTCTTCTTCTCCAAGCTTTGTGTGCTTTCCTGCAACCCTAATTCCAACAATTGGTATCAGAGCAGGCATCGGCTCCTAGGGCTACGCCGCCAGCACCCTCCGACTCACGTTCTTTGATTGAGGTGAGCTTTCACGAGCGCTTCCAGGTCCCTATACTCTGCAAATAAGCTCGAAGGGTTGAGCGTTCTCAAAATTCGCATCTGAGGTCGTTTCGGGCTCCGTTTTTGCATTTCAAGTTCTGCACAGGTGTTTTCGTCATTTTCTGCAGAAATTTTGACAGTGCAGTTTTCTGCAAAACAGGCATACGTGTTCTATTGTGGACCGTGCTACATAGCACAAGTTGTCTTCTGTTCAGTCTTTGCTTCATTACAGATAGCTTTTGCATCAGTTTCAGTCAGTGGCCATGGCTGATAACAGTAATGATGTATTTCGCATGTTGTCTGCTGAAGACAAACTGGATGGAGACAGCAACTACCCACTTTGGGCATATTCAATGCAGCATGTTTTGGTTGCAAAAGGAGTGTGGAACATTGTGCAGGGTATGGATGTACGTCCAGGTTCTGTGGATGTAGAATCTGTTGAGGATGTTACAGGTTCTAGCAGCTCTACTGTTGCTATTGTTTTACCCACTGCTGAACAAGCTCGTTGGGATGGTAAAGATGCACAGGCTCATGCCTTGATTGCACTTTCTGTCAAACGTAACATCACCCCACATATTCGTTCAGCTAAAACAGCAAAACAGGCTTGGGATATTCTAGCTGGTTTGTATGCAGGTCGTAACGAGGCAAAAATCGCTTACCTACGTAAAGAGCTAGAATTGAAGATTATGCAGGAAGATGATGACATGAATGTTTTTCTTGCTGAGATTAAAGATCTCAAAGAACAGTTGATTTCTGCAGGTGAGATTATTCATGATCATTCTCTTGTGCATACTGTTCTTGATGCTTTACCTGAGACATATCAGACTTTTGCTTCCACGTGGAGACTTCTTAATGAGGATAGACCTGATGCTGTCAAGTATGATACTTTAGTCAACAAGCTCTTGCAAGAAGCGCAGTCTAGGCAAAACAGGGCCAGGCAGCGTGCAGTTGATCAAGCATTTATTGCTGCCCAAAGAAGTGGCAAGGCAGCCCCTTCCACTGTTTCTTCTCCTATTAGTATGTCTGCAACTTCTTCTCCTTCCACAGGTAGCAACAATAAGTCTGAGAAGGCTCTTGATAAAGGCAAGAAAAAGACTTGGTGCAACTATTGTAAGGCAAATGATCATGTCATTAAGAATTGCCCTAAGCTAAAGGCTAAAGAGGCAAAGAAGAAAGAGTCAAATGCAGCCACAATAGCGGATGCTTCTACAAATGCAGATTCTGCAAATGTTGTGCAGGATACAGAATGGGCATTTAGCGTGTATTGCCAGTATGACCCATCTGTACATGATGCATGTTTGGCAGTTTCTGTTGACTCTCATGTATAGTATTTTGACAGTGGTGCTACAAAGCACATTACCTCGCATCGTGATATGTTCACTTCTCTTGAGGCTGTCCCTAATGGGAATACTGTCACATGTGCCAATAATGCTTCTTACCCAGTGAAGGGCATTGGTAAAATTATGCTTACTGCTGCAAATGGCAGTGCTTTCACACTTTCAGATGCTTTGTATGTGCCAGGGATAAAGAAGAATCTATTGTCTGTCTCTGCGCTTGCTAAACTTGGACTTGTAGTCAAATTTGTGGATGACAGATGTACTGTTCATGATTTGACTTCTGGTGATACGATTATTGTATCTGGCACCTTGTTTCGTGGGCTGTATAGGCTCAATTCTTATGACAAGTGTGTGGAAGATTCAGCAAATGCAGTTTCTGATGAAAAGGCAGCTTCAGATGCAAAACTATGGAATGCTCGTTTTGGTCATCTGAACTTTGCTAGTTTGCTGCGTTTGCACAAATTTGATATGGTTGCTTCATTGCCCCCTCTTGAGGCACCATTGAAACATGTTTGTGAAGGCTGTATTTTGGGCAAAATGAAGTTCTGCGTTTCCAAAGGATGGTTCTATGCGGGCCACTCGCAAATTGCAGCTTGTACATAGTGATGTATGTGGGCCTATGCAAACTCCGTCATTTGGTAAACACTTGTACTTCGTGACTTTCATTGATGATTACTCAAGGCATGCATGGGTATATCCACTGAAGGCAAAGTCCGAAGTGTTTTTGTGCTTCAAACAGTTTTTCCTTATGGTTGAAAATGTATCCAATTGTACTGTGGGCACCCTCCGTTCTGATCGAGGGGGGGAGTACATGTCTAAAGAGTTTGATGCATTTTTGGCTAGTCGTGGGATAAAACACCAATGTACAGTGCCGTATACCCCTCAGCAAAATGGTGTTGCTGAGAGGAAGAACAGGTCACTTATGGAGATGGCACAATGTATGGTTAAGAGCCAAGCTTTGCCACATGCGTTTTGGCTTGAGGCTATCATGTGTGCTGCATATGTACTCAACAGGTGTCCCACTAAGGCCTTGCAGTCTATTACTCCATACGAAGCTTGGCATGGCAGGAAGCCTTCTATTGGTCACTTGCGTGTCTTTGGTTGCTTGTCCTATGCTTTAGTGCCTGTGCAACAACGCAGAAAATTGGATGATAAGGCTGTCAAATGCATTTTTGTTGGTTACAGTGCTGAAAGCAAGGGTTACAGATTGTATCATCCGTAGTCAAAGCATATCTTGATTAGTCGAGATGTTGTTTTTGTGGAAGATGCTGTGCAGCCCTTGTTATCATGTACCAAAGAGACAGGTGTGAGCTCACGGGATGTATTTGATACGTTGTTGCCTCTCTTTACAGGTGGGAATTCAAATGTAAGTCCTAATGAGGCAAATATTCAGCCTATGCAGATTTCAAAAACGACATCATAGATCAGCCTATTTCTGATGCAGATTTACAGGATGTAATTCATGAGGATAGGGCTGAAAATGAGCAGGCTAGAGGTATGCCTAAATGGCTGGTGCAAACCTTGCGTGATAGTAAGATTGATGCACCTATGACTAGTCATACTCGTTCAGGTTTTCAGCATGCCTCTTATGCATCAGATTGTTATGTTTTGGCCGTGTCTAGTATGTGTGAAGAGGAAGAACCTCTTTCATTTGATGAGGCACAAAATTCAGAAAATTGGTTGGCTGCAATGCAAAGTGAATATGATGCTATAATGAAGAATGGTACATGGTCTTTGTGTGATTTGCCTATTGGTAAAAAGGCCATTGGATGTAAGTGGGGATGTAAGTGGGTTTTTAAATTGAAACGAAAGCCAGATGGCAGTGTTGATCGCTATAAGGCTAGACTTGTTGCAAAGGGTTATGCTCAAGAAAAGGGCATTGATTTTGATGAGACCTTTGCTCCCACTTGTCGTATGACTACCATTCGTAGCATTTGTGCATTGGCAGCTCATAATGGTTGGAATGTACATCAGTAAAGACTGCGTTCTTGAATGGAGATTTGCATGAGGAGGTGTATGTATCGCAGCCTCGTGGTTTTGTTCAAAGAGGGTAGGAAAACAAAGTGTGCAGGTTGAAAAAGGCTTTATATGGTTTAAAACAAGCTCCACGAGCTTGGTATGAAAAGATACATGCATATTTGACTGCACATGGTTTTCAGAATAGTCCAACAGAAAGCACTTTATATGTTAAATGTGTGGATGATGTACATCTAATCATTGCTCTCTATGTCGATGACATGCTGCTCACAGGACCAAATGAAAGTCATTGCTCTCTATGTCGATGACATGCTGCTCACAGGACCAAATGAAAGTCATATTGCTGATTTTAAGGCTGATTTGAATGCCTCTTTTGAGATGTCAGGTTTGGGGCATTTGCATCATTATTTGGGGATACAATTTAAGCAGTGTGATGGAGGTATTGCTTTGTGTCAGACAAAGTATATTGAGACATTGTTGCGGAGATTTGGCCTTGAAGACTGCAAGCCTATTGCTACTCCAATGGAGACAGGTTTGAAGTTGAGTCTTCATGATGCTGGAGATCACTTTGATGTCACACTCTATCAGACAGCTGTTGGTTGCCTCATTTATGTATGCATTACGAGGCCGGACATTCAGTTTGCAGTCTCACAGGTGAGCAGGTTTATGCATAGCCCAGGGTCTCAGCATTGGAAGGCAGTTAAACGCATCTTTCGCTACTTGAGTGGCACCATACATCTTGGGTTGTTTTATCCCAAGGGGGAATGGTTGCTGCCAGATTTACATGCTTTTTCGGACTCAGATTGGGCTGGTTGCTACTATGACACAAGAGTGTCCACAAGTGGTTTTTGTTTCATGCTCGGTAGCTCATGCATATCTTGGTTGAGCAAAAAGCAGCCTACTGTGGTCACTTCTAGTTGTGAAGCTGAGTACAGGGCAGCTTTCATAACTACGGTTGAGTGTGTGTGGCTCAGACGGCTTATGGCTGACTTGGGTGTTGGACAGGAGTCTGCCACCTCTATCTTCACTGACAATCAGAGCGCATTGGCAGTTGCGAGAAACCCAGTTTTTCATGCTCGCACAAAGCACATTGAGGTGCATTTCACTATGTCAGGGAGAGACTCTCAGCAGGAGAGATCAGCTTGGCCTATGTGCCAACACAGGACAACCTCGTCGATCTTTTCACAAAGGCACTTCCTCGTGAGAAGTTCGAAGCTTTCCGCAAAGCTTTGGGCTTGCTCCCCTTTGTGGACTGATCTACTTCGGGCATGGCACTCCCCTATACATGAGTGCCAGCTCTCGTTCACACCATCACTCCCAGGGGGGATTTGTTGCCATATATATATAGGCAGTGATGTGTGTGAACACACTTAGGACCGCCGGGGCACTTTTTCCCTCTTTAAGAGGTTTTTTTCCCCGGTTTGTATATACGCCCATCATTCTAGGGCTAACTTATCTTTTGTACATTGACACAATCTAACACTTTGTGTTGTGTGCATTCTTGCTTCTTCTTCTCCAAGCTTTGTGTGCTTTCCTGTTGTTGCCATATATATATAGGCAGTGATGTGTGTGAACACACTTAGGACCGCCGGGGCACTTTTTCCCTCTTTAGGAGGTTTTTTCCCCCGGCTTGTATAATGCCCATCATTCTAGGGCTAACTTATCTTTTGTACATTGACACAATCTAACACTTTGTGTTGTGTGAATTCTTGCTTCTTCTTCTCCAAGCTTTGTGTGCTTTCCTGCAACCCTAATTCCAACATGAAGTGAGAGAGGATCAAGTGTCTGGACTATAGCCATCCACTAGGCTAGGTAAGGTTGCTGTGTTTGATCTACTTGATGTCTATCATGCTAGAGGCAGCCGACAAGTTGTGGATCCATGTGTGAGTGATGTATTAGGAGACGCAAAGGTAATGTAGCAGCGTGTTGGTAAAGTGACAAAAAGTGCAAGTTGCATGTCCGTGGATCCAAAGTTGGAGAAAGGAAAAGCTGGCAAGGTGGAGGAGGATTGTTCAATGGTTGGTGAGTCTATTGTGAAGGGGCAGGTGGTCCCTGGTAAGTTAGAGTTATCAAAGGTTCTTGAGTTGCAGTAAGATTCAACAGAGGGTGCCGGTATGGAGTTTGAAGATTTATTTGATGACATGGTAGAGCGTGAGGGTGAGGGTCTATTAGAATTTCCTTTCACTGATGAAGACACAAGTAATGATGAAGATGGCATGGTTCAGCTGACATGTGTGCTTGAAAGTGTGGATAGTAATGTGGATGCTTTGTTGGATGACGCCTTGGAGGGGGTCTTTGATTTGTTTGAAGAGTCTGTGGATATAGATGATGGTGAGCAAGTTGATGCTTATATGGATACTGCAGTATGTGTTAATGATGTGAGAAGCTTTTGGATACAATGTGCAGGCTATGGGATGAGGAAACTACGAATGCTAACCAGGAGGTACATCAAGTCTTTAATTTAGGCTCTTTGTTTGATAGTATTTAGGATGTTGTGAGAGTTGGGATTGATGTTGGAAAGGATAGAGATGTGTGTGCAAGCAAGAAGGATTTTTGGGAACATGAGAGTATAGTTTTGGAGTTGAATGTAGGTGTGCAACAAAGATATATTTCTAAGTCATATGAAGAGAACAAATGTGATAGGAATGGACGAATTGAGAAGAGGGTTGACAAGAGGTATTTGTGTAATGCAACCAATAAAGGCAAGGTTAAGGAGTTGTCTAGATACAGTGTAGATTTTTTATCCCAGCGGGGGATCGGTTCTATTGGATGGGTACGGTAGGCTGGTTTTGTACCGATTTGATCCAAGTGGAAGATCAACCTGAAAGAATTTGAGTTAGCTATAAGATTTGTAATGGGTTTTGCCAAATAAGTGGTTGAGCATAGATGCTCTAACCAAGGGGGTTTTTCAAACTATGATAGGATTTTTTGTGTCTAAGATATATGCTCAAAGGATGTGCCCACCCTAAACCCATGACAGATAATAAGCTTATGGATGTATGGTTGAAACCTTAGAAAATAGGTGACTATTGCATGGCCAAGAATATAAGTGCAGGTGCGTGAAATCAAAATAGAAAGAACATGGGCCAACGAAGAAGATGGGTGGTGCAACAATCTAGAAGGAAGAAAGGCAGTGATGGGGATCAAGAAGGACAATTGAGTTCTTTTGAAGGGACTCTTTGTCGTGAGGGTGGCTTGAGCGACCACTAGAGGATTGTGTGAGGGCGATTACAGATTGACGTTCTTTGTGGAGCTGCAGGCTAGAGTTCTTGCAATTTATTTTCAAGATTGACGTTCTTTGTGGAGCTGCAGGCTAGAGTTCTTGCAATTTATTTTCAAGATAGTAGAGGAAGACATCACATTGGGAGAGAATTGGATGTGTCAAAGAGCAGAGGGAGAGCTAGAGAACAAAGAGTTGGCTAGGTGGAGTGTTCCCTAGGCTCTCTGAGAAGCTTCTTTGTTAGAGACTTGACCCATTTTGATTTCTTCTCGACTGAAGCTGCTAAGATGGAACTGTGAAGTGTTGTCGCTAGGGTCTCCTTGCGAGGGATCCTGGAGTTTGTGTTTTCTTCTGAAATGTTGGTGCCCATGTCTTAAGGCTGTTGAGACAGTGAAGTGTTTTTTGGTCTATCTGAAGCAGATAGAGAGTTTGGTCTCGTCTTTTGATTTGATGCTTTGGTTGTGATGATTGAGTCGTTTACATTGCTTTTATGGAGATGAAGTTTCTGAGTGTGTGAGTCTGAAGACTGGGGATCTGATTCTGGCTAGCTCAGTGTGTGTCAGTTGTTGAGAAGAGATGATTCTCAGTCAGTTTTGTGTCAGCAGCTGTGTTGGACATCACAAGAGTCAGCTGAAGGTGTAGGGACCTCAAGTTGAAGGGAAGTGATCATGAGTCACAGCTAATAGTTCAAAGTCTGTTAGAAGTCAGCTATTGGTTGGATGGGTTTGGGACTTGAGTGTGGTGTTTTTGTTGGCAGCTATAGCTAGGTTGGAGTGAGCTGAGTGTCCACGTGGTAGGATTCTTGTTTGGTTTGATTATTTGGAGGGTATAGAAGTCCTAGTTGATGTAGAGGAGAGAAATCCTACATCAATATAGTTGGTTGGTCGGGTTAGTCAGATTCGTAGCAACTATGTGTTAGCTGTAGTAGTTAACATGGGTGCCTGTAATGTAATTACTTTGGAACCGTTCACAAAAACAATTCTAACAAATGGAAATCATTCACTACCATGCTTCACACATAAACCATGCATCACACATAATTAATTGGATTCACTCCCATTCTAAAAAATCTCACTCCCATAATAACCTCTTGTAATTAGGAGTAACTAGACAAACACATAAGCCTTTCTACTCAATTATGTTGTATGATTAATGTTGATTAATTGTTGAAGTTTTGATTTTTAAGGACTTGTTAGGTTAAAAATTAGAGTTCTACACATAAGCCTTTCTACTCAATTATGTTGTATGATTAATGTTGATTAATTGTTGAAGTTTTGATTTTTAAGGACTTGTTAGGTTAAAAATTAGAGTTCTACACACTATTCAAGGAATATAACACATTGATTTTCATATATGTATTCAAAAGACATACTAGCTCAAGAACGTGTAAAACAATTTCTCTAAGCTACCCCTCATTTCTAACTTATAATAATTCCCCTTTAATGTAGAAATGTCAATACCAATTAGCATGGTTTTTTAAATCATCATATAATGGGCTTAGAAGGCTTCAATAGAACAAATATGACAAGTACTTATGGTTATCTGCTTGCGAGCTACAATTAAAGCCACTACCCTGGAAGGCTTCAATAGAACGAATATGACAAGTACTTATGGTTATGTGCTTGTGAGCTACACTTAAAGACACTAAAAGTAGACCTAGCATGATTTTGGTCAAAGGGTTGTCGGACACATTTATGTACTAATAGTATGGTACGAATGAACCTTGAAGTTATCGTGGCCATGGGCTTGAATTCCATGCTATATACTACATTTATGTAGAAGAGGCATCAACGTGAGATGTAAGTTAACGGTTAAGCAACATTCACAAAAAGAGATTTATAGAAGAGGTAGCACCATGAGAGGTATGGGAGCTAATGCTACTGACCTCCATGCTACGTTTAACATGTGGATGCTTTATGTGGGTGAATATCGTTTACCACTAAAATAATTAAGCTTCTTATTGAAAACTGAGGAATTAGATCTAATTTTTTGTAATCCTCTAAGTCCTTACACATTGCAAATGTAATTCAAGAATAAATGTAATGATAAAAATGTAATTCAACAATAAATGTCATGATAAAAATCAATGATTAAACGTTAAGACAGTATAATTAACAAAAGCAAAATTTTCACAATACAAAGCATTGGATTGCAGAAAGAAGCGGAGAGTACACAATATTGCTGCTTGTAAAGTTTAATTATAAAATAATGATTACCTACCACATATGTGCTCCACATAACGAGATTTAATAGCAATCTAGAAAGAGTCTAGACGAAGGGCATGTCTTGCTTACAAAAGTGCTTGAATATAATAAACTTGATGAATGAACAAAGGCTACTAAACTAGTGATTAGGATCGACATGGATGTAGGTCACCATGTCGACCAATCCACAACTTGGTTCAAAATGATCAATTGACCATATCATCCATCTAATCCCATGTTAGACTACAACAAAGTCCCATAAGGATGGCGTAGAAGCTCACATGGCCATCTGAGTCTGACCCTCAAACAGGTCCCATGGCCTGAGAACAATGTGTTCTCTCTTTGCTATCCACCAGCACTCATAACTGTAGTCACATAGCCTACATAAGCATGCATCCTACTTTGCAGAGAGTGCTTGAAGTCTATATAAGCTATCTCCTAAGCATATAGCCACATTTGGCTTGCCACCACAAATGCGACCACATAGTTTGTATAAGGATGCATCCTAGTTAGAAGAGTACCAACTCTATGTAGTCTCCTAGCCATCTAGCCACATTTTGTTGGCCACCACCATCCACCAGTGTGTAGACTGGTGGGAATGGCTACTCCTCATATAGGGGGCCTTACAAAATATATCCATCACCCACAATGACAACAAGAGGGTGGAGCATTAAGCAAATTCTTCTCCAACACTTTAGTCAAAGCTTCAAAGAAAGAAGAGAATAAGAACCATTTAGCCAAGATTCTACAAACTATAATAAGGAGATTGATTAACCTTGAAATTATGTACCATAATGGTGTATTGTGAAAATGTTTTTGAGAAAATGAATGCCATTGTCAACAACATTGCAAACATTTAGACTTTTATAATAAATGAAGATAAAATTTTACTATTACATGTTCTTAAACGAACATGTTACACTGCATGGCATTGAACAATTGGCCATTACATATAATTTTACAAAATGCATATAGCGTTGGCCATTACACTAACTTTTTTAAACATAGAATTTTACAAAATGCATACTCAAAAGAATGTTAAGAAATTTCAAGTAACCACTTGTATACTGGATTGTAAGAAGTAATGGATCAAAATGTAAGGCTCGAAAATGCAAAGTTATTTTTTAAAAAAAAATTGGTGAGAAACACTGGTTTATATACACTACTCACACACCCAACTCCGGTTACAAGGACACGCAACACCGTAGAGAGCACGAATCGAACCCGCGCCATCGGTTGAGACTTTGTCAAAAAATGCAAAGTTATGTTTAAGATGAAGCTTTCTTAAAGCGCATGACCCCTTGGCTAGGCACCAAATAAATCTCGCGAATGTTGCCAGCTTGGAGGCCAAGGGAGTTTGCAAGTTCAGGCCAACCCGTCGAGAATGATTCACCTTCTTGTTGGCACATTTTGAACGTGAGGCTCCATGCCTTGCCTTGCTCGTCAAGAACTCGGTATTTACTCCCGGACTTCAACACTATGTGCCTCCTTATCGCCTTCCCCATGTTCCCCCATACCCTTAACCGACCTTGCTCCACATCAGCTTTTCCAACTTCCTTTTTTGTTATATAAATGTCTCCCACCATTTGTGTAGCCATAGCCATGCCCCTTTTATTAGACCTTGTATCCAAACCTTCATCATTCCCTTCCTCACCTCTCCCAACATTTAATTTCCTCTTACTCCCCCTCTTTGAATCTTCTCTACGATCATATTCATAATCTTCTCCCCCTTCACCTCCCTCAAAGCTCTCCTCTCTCAAATTAATGGATGGCATTACTATACTCTTGACAAGTGTGGAGTTTTCGCTGTGTGTTTTGCTCCCATGAGGTGTGGGATTCTTACGAGGTGTCCTAGGCTTGGTGTGTATCTTCCCAAAAGGGAGCTTAGTGTGTTTATGTCCATTCACAAGGGGTGACTTTTCCTTACCACATTCATCAAAGCCCATGTTCATAGCAGGTCCCTTGGTCTGGTTAGGCGCCGTGTGCGTTTCGAGGATGTCCACTTTCCCATGGGTCGTTTCCATGTTGTGTGGTGATTTGACTTGTTCATGATGGGATTCCCTTGCTTTCATACTAGGTGCCAATGTCCGGACTTGTTCCTGGGCTTCTCTTGCTTTGAGGAGAGAGGGTGCCCGAGTCCTCCTACCAGTCCAAGAATGTGGTGCCTTCTCCTCCTCTAAGGGGCTCTCTCTTGCTTTCATATTGGGTGTACTCTGACCACCAACAAGGCTACTCGGAACATCTTTCAACTTCTCTGTTTCTTTTGTAACATCTAGCAGCGTCTCCGTCTGGTGGGCTTCTGTTGCTTTCATATTGGGTGTTCTACTCCGAAGGCGGCGGCGGCGGCGGCGGCGGCGATGGTTTTCAACAGTGCGGGCGGCGTTCTCCTCAGTGTCAGAATCATCAGTGTCTACGATGAGCGTTGTCAAGGGGAGTTGGTTTTTACGCCACGCCGCAAGGGCGAGGGCCGCCCCCAAAAGCTCTTCCCAATCGTTGTCGTCGCCCATCTACGATTTCTCTGATCACAATCAAATTACACCACGCGCCTTGTTTCCACCACCTTCATCGTCTGCCCATCGACGTAACGTCCACTCTTCGAACGGTCGTGACTTTCGTATGCCACCACGTCCCACGACAAACGCGTTACAATAATAAATCTTGTTGTTTAAATGGCAAACTAATCTTGTTCTTTAAATGGCCATGATTGCCTATGGATGATAGATGCGTTGACTCCCTTCACCAAACTATGTACAACCCTGCATGATATCTTTTACATTTTGACTTTTGAAAGTCTGTTGTTGCAATGGTGTACCTCATGGGTTTACACACCCACCGGGTGGAAAACTCCAAAAGCTCCTTGTCTTTTGTCGTGATGTTCAATCGGGCTAGACTTCCACCATCGCTTTACACATAACCTTCAGGGTTCCAAGACTTGGAGCTAACTCATGCGCACATGGGTGGAAAGAAACACAATCAAGGTGTAATGCTTTACAATGCCATGGGTACTTACAATTGGAAAAGCTCCAAGCGCTCTTGCTCCTGATAGTGAGTTGGGCCACCTAAATTTTGTTGTTGCTTAGTGAATAGTGTATTAGCCATGTGTGAGATCCCCGTTCCCACCGCGCAACGGATTCGGGGTACTAGCAGCGAAAGTAGCACTTCTAGCGCGAGGCAGGGTCCCACACTCGGGGCCTCATCCATGGATATCCGGACAAAAGACTAATCCGTCGGTTTTTTCAAAATCGAACCCGGAAAAACTTCCCTTATCCGGAAAGCACGGGCGATTCCTCCAGGATAACTTTTTACTCTAACGTAGTCAAGACCATTAGTGATCAAACTGATCCGACTGCACCTATAAAGATACTCGGTCAGATCAGGGAAGAATCTTGCACGTGGATCATTGGGATCAACGCTTTTTTCCCCATCAAGAGGCACAACCGTTGATTCCTATCCATAGAACAATTACTATCCGGGACTTACTTCATCTATCGTAATAACAGAAATTGAGTCTCGATTTACGGATCCATCAGTCCAGCCTAACCCCATCCAGTCCCATGGGTTAGCCAACCGCCCAACCACTGTAGTGATGGGATCCAATTAAGAATTTGGTTAGGTTTTGTCCCGGGTACCAAGGAAAAGAGTTCCAAGGCCCCCTAGCCGGAAGTTCATGCAAACATAAAACTAGTCACACCACTTACACACCCAATATGAAATTGCCTTTTTCTTAGCATCAGCTAACTTTAAAACAATCCTTTAATGAAACCATTATGTCACTAATGACAATCCTCATAGTCTCTGGTTGAATCCTTATTTCCAGTCATTCATTCATCGGTATACTTATGGCATCATTGGCAACCAGAACGCTCACCACCTGTTCACTCAGGGGCCTTTTCCATAGTTCCTAGCTCATAGTAACCAACAATATATTCATATAACATAATGGAATCTCTGTGGAAGATCAGCAAGATCAACCCACAGATCCATATAAAAGAGCCATGGACTCATCCGTTGAGGACCAGCAAGGTCAATCAACCATATCCATCCCCGGTTTCAGAAAACAACTCTTATTCCTTGTTCCAATATCTTCCACGACGCACGTGTGGGTATCTTCGGCGACCCAGAGCCCGAGCACCGTATGGTCAGCACCCTCTAGGATCCTTCGCCTCGCAGGTGACCTAGCGCTTCACTCATAGGCCGCTTCCTTGGTCCCTCATCCACCGTACCGGAAGCTCACCATTTAAATCGAACCGAGGCTGGTCAAGACCTCGGTCGACCTTGCTACGCGAGACGTCCTCCATTGACTCTCCGTCAGCACTTGCAACTTTAACAGTTAGGTCTTCATGACCTTAATCCACAAGACGGTCAAAATGCTTCCCCAGCATTCTTGACATAAAACAGTCATTTACAAACAGTCACAAAATACAGTTTCTAAATCGAACTCTCATCTTTCCACATTATCCCTCCTTAGTCCACATTACTTATTCCACATTCCATTCAATGTGTACTCATTCTCCAACTGTGAGATCCCCGTTCCCACCGCGCAACGGATTCGGGGTACTAGCAACGGAAGTAGCACTTCTAGCGTGAGGCAGGGTCCCACACTCGGGGCTCGTCCCACGGATATCCGGACAAAAGACTAATCCGTCGGTTTTTCCAAAACCGAACCCGGAAAAACTTCCCTTATCCGGAAAGCACGGGCGATTTCTCCAGGATAACTTTTTACTCTAACGTAGTCAAGACCATTAGTGATCAAACTGATCCGACTGCACCTATAAAGATACTCGGTCAGATCAGGGAAGAATCTTGCACTTGGATCATTGGGATCAACACTTTTTTCCCCATCAAGAGGCACAGCCGTTGATTCCTATCCATAGAACAATTACTATCCGGGACTTACTTCATCTATCGTAATAACAGAAATTGAGTCTCGATTTACGGATCCATCAGTCCAGCCTAACCTCATCCAGTCCCATGGGTTAGCCAACCGCCCAACCACTGTAGTGATGGGATCCAATTAAGAATTTGGTTAGGTTTTGTCCCGGGTACCAAGGAAAAGAGTTCCAAGGCCCCCTAGCCGGAAGTTCATGCAAACATAAAACTAGTCACACCACTTACACACCCAATATGAAATTGCCTTTTTCTTAGCATCAGCTAACTTTAAAACAATCCTTTAATGAAACCATTATGTCACTGATGACAATCCTCATAGTCTCTAGTTGAATCCTTATTTCCAGTCATTCATTGATCGGTATACTTATGGCATCATTGGCAACCAAAACGCTCACCACCTGTTCACTCAGGGGCCTTTTCCATAGTTCCTAGCTCATAGTAACCAGCAATATATTCATATAACAGAATGGAATCTCCGTGGAAGATCAGCAAGATCAACCCACAGATCCATATAAAAGAGCCATGGACTCATCCGTTGGTTGAGGACCAGCAAGGTCAATCAACCAGATCCATGCCCGGTTTCAGAAAACAACTCTTATTCCTTGTTCCAATATCTTCCACGACGCACGTGTGGGTATCTTCGGCGACCCAGAGCCCGAGCACCGTATGGTCAGCACCCTCTAGGATCCTTCGCAGGTGACCTAGCGCTTCACTCATAGGCCGCTTCCTTGGTCCCTCATCCACCGTACCGGAAGCTCACCATTTAAATCGAACCGAGGCTGGTCAAGACCTCGGTCGACCTTGCTACGCGAGACGTCCTCCATTGACTCTCCGTCAACAGTTGTAACTTTAACAGTTAGGTCTTCATGACCTTAATCCACAAGACGGTCAAAATGCTTCCCCAGCATTCTTGACATAAAACAGTCATTTACAAACAGTCACAAAATACAATTTCTAAATCGAACTCTCGTCTTTCCACATTATCCCTCCTTAGTCCACATTACTTATTCCACATTCCATTCAATGTGTACTCATTCTCATCCATTTCCTTATATCAACGACACATTAATTCACATACACATTCACATTCACATCCATATATCCACATCTACATGCATACATCCATTTTTACATCCTCATTTATACATCCACATCCCATATCCACATTCATACATACACATCCATATCCACATCCATACATCCACATCCACATCCACATTCACATACATACATCCACATCTACATGCTTACCTCCATTTTCACATCCTCATTTATACATCCACATCCCATATCCACATTCATACATACACATCCATATCCATATCCATACATCCACATCCACATCCACATTCACATACATACATCCACATCTACATGCATATATCATTTTTCACATCCTCATTCATACGTCCACATCCACATACATATATCCATATCCGTATTTACACCCATACATCCACATCCACTTCCACTTTCACATGCATACATCCACATCTACATGCATACATCCATTTTCACATCCTCATTCATACATACATCCACATCCGTATCTACATCCATTCTTGCCCTATCACAACCCATATACATCTTATCCCATCACATACACTTCTTACCTCATCCCATACACATCTTATCACATCTTGACTCATCTTATCACTTCCTAACTCATCTCATATGCATCTTATCACATCCCATACACCTCTTATCACATCCTATCACATCTCATACACATCTTATCACATCCTATCACATCTCATACACCTCTTATCACATCCTATCACTTTCCATACACATCTTATCACATCCCATACACCTCTTATCACATCCTATCACATCTCATACACATCTTATCACATCTTATCACATCTCATACACCTCTTATCACATCCTATCACTTCCCATATCTATATATAGAATACAGCAGAATTCTTATATAAGATTTCTCTACACATTTATTTATGCATAAATTCCATTTAAGGAGACTAACACTTTCGAAATAAAAATCAATCTTTTATGTATCTTCCTATGCATAAATTCATTTTAAATGAAAATGACACTTTTGAATTAAAATTCAATCTTTTATGCATCTTCCTATGCATAAATTCAATTTGGATGAGAATAACACTTTTGAATTGAAATTCCATTCTTTTATGCATCTTCCTATGCATAAATTCAATTTGGTAGGAATTACACTTTTAGAATAAAAGAATTTCTCTTATGCATCTAAGTTATGCATAAAATCCATTTATGATGAAAATCACACTTTTAGTATAAAAAGAATATCTTTTATGCATACCTCTATGCATGAAATTCAATATGATAAAAGTAACACTTTTACAATAAAATAATCAACTTTTATGCATACCTCTATGCATGAAATCCAAATATGATAAAAGTAACTCTTTTATAATAAAATAATCAACTTTTATGCATACCTCTATGCATGAAATCCAAATATGATAAAAGCAACACTTTTATAATAAAATAATCAACTTTTATGCATACCTCTATGCATGAAATCCAAATATGATAAAAGTCACACTTTTATAATAAAATTTTTAACTTTTATGCATACCTCTATGCATGAAATCCAAATATGATAAAAGTCACACTTTTATAATAAAATAATCAACTTTTATGCATACCTCTATGCATGAAATCCAAATATGATAAAAGTCACACTTTTATAATAAAATAATCAACTTTTATGCATACCTCTATGCATGAAATCCAAATATGATAAAAGTCACACTTTTATAATAAAATAATCAACTTTTATGCATACCTCTATGCATGAAATTCAATTATGATAAAAGAAACACTTTTATATTAAAATAATAATTCTTTTATGCATACCTCTATGCATGAAATCCAAATATGATAAAAGAAACACTTTTATATTAAAATAATAATTCTTTTATGCATACCTCTATGCATGAAATCCAATTATGATAAAAGAAACACTTTTATATTAAAATAATAATTCTTTTATGCATACCTCTATGCATGAAATCCAAATATGATAAAAGAAACACTTTTATATTAAAATAATAATTCTTTTATGCATACCTCTATGCATGAAATCCAAATATGATAAAAGAAACACTTTTATATTAAAATAATAATTCTTTTATGCATACCTCTATGCATGAAATCCAAATATGATAAAAGTAACAATTTTACAATAAAATAATCATCAATTATGCATAACATAAAAATCAGTTTCTCCATGATTACAATAAAATTCTTTCAATTAATCTAGGATGATAATTCCTAGAATATGGTAGGAAGTTCTCTTTTCATGCTTTGAATAAAATTATTTTATGTGTAGTTTTTATAAAAATTTTGCCATAGCTCCGCTCTACTATGACTGATAAATCTCAATTTATTTTGAAGGATAAAGCTTATCATTAAAGAAATGATTAGAATGATCTCTAATTGGATCATTAACCCAATAATGGGTTGAATCATTAATATTCATGAAATACATAAACTAAAAGCATAGAAAAAAGCTATTAATTTGACCTCAAGCATAGATTAATCTTGGATTAAGGAAAAGCTTTATGAAAAGCTTTATTTGGATTGAGAATGGGTCATGAGTATGACCATTTCTTGAGTGAGAGAGAGAAATTACATAAAAACCATTAGAATTAAGCATAAATGGAAATTTATGTAATTCTTAACTATCATTAATCAATTAACTTCAATAGCATTCATCAAATTATGTAACTCTTCACTACCATTCATCAATTAACTTAAATAACATTCAAAAACCATTCCAATTAAGCTTCTCAAGCTTGAGAGGGGTTGAGAAGAGAGAAACATTGAGAAATTATAGAAAATGATCAAAATTCACTAATTACCTTACAAATTGCTTGATTCTTTGTTCACGGTAGAGGCCCCCAACCAATCAATTGGTTAAGTATGTTGATGGAGCCACCAATGGGGATTGAAGAAAGAGGGAAGCTCCAATTTCTTCAATTTGGAGAGAATTTTAGAGAATAGTAGAAATTAGCATTATTTCAGCATAACTCTAGTATAGTAAAATTCTTCTATTTTTTTCAAAGGACTCACGTTCTATTTATAGGAGAGGGAAGCTCTAACCAAAGCTAACTAAATTCTAGAATTTTTCAAATTCAGTTTGGTTGAATTTGGACTAGATTTGGACCTAGTTTAGTTCCTTTTTGATTCGGTTTGGTTCCATTTTGATTTCGTTTGGTTCAAGAGAGAGGAGAGATAAAAATATCACATTATTTTTGAGTTTAAAACTCATTCAAGCATGTGAAATATGCACCTCCTTTAAAGAACTCCCCTTCCTTATATATGTGTCAAAATGGAATCATTATACCCAAAATATCTCATAATTTTAATATTGCTCATAGTTTTTTACTAATAAACCTTGTACATTTTCAACTCTTCATCTTGTGTGAGCATTTACTCATTTTTGGATACCCAAAATATCTCATAATTTTAATATTTCTCATAGTTTTTTTACTAATAAACCTTGTACATTTTCAACTCTTCATCTTATGTGAGCATTTACTCATTTTTGGATACCCAAAATATCTCATATTTTTTATATTACTCATAGTTTCTTACTAATAAACCTTGTACATAGTCAACTCTTCATCTTATGTGAGCATTTACTCATTTTTGGGTATCTTCTTTTACAAAATTTGATTTATCTCCTCCCTACACATGGATTGATGCTATTGGCCCATAGGAACCTTAATTGGACCATAATCCAAAAATTTCTGAAAATCTAGACCCTTAGGCTAAGGTCCTTTATACCCATTTTCAATTAATTCTAATTGCACATTGGAAAATTCTTTCTGAATTTTTGTTTCAGGGGAATTTATTTTAATAAGATGAGATATTTTTCTATCCAAAAATATTCAAAATCTGAATATTCTCTCTCTAGAATATTTTCTCTCTCTATGCCAAAACAGGCAGAGACAAGATCTCTTATATTTCTGAAGAGGGAATTGATTACAGGGGAATATGCTGGACATTTTGAGAGGCTGGGGAGGAATCTTACATTCTCTCCCACTTGAAAAACGTGAGATGTCCTCATCTCGCAAACTTGGGATAATTTCGCAAGATGCACGAACATGAGACTTAGAGAAAAATTTAATTAAGATTAACCACCAAATGAAAAAGTCTCAAAGAGTAAGGGTCAAGACAAGAACAAGATTTAAACTTTATTCATTCTTGGAACATATACAGTAAAGATAGAAGAACTCTTTACACTTCCACAAGTCCGTCCATCATATGATCACAAAAGCAGCACTCACAAGCTGCGCACGTATAAGGTAACTCATCTATGGGAATAATTCTGTTGGTTATTGTCGCACCTATCTCAGTGGTATGAGGTGATCTAACAAAAGGACCTCTGAGAGGCAAGCCAAAAACGGGATAAAGGCATATCTTCTGATGAGGAAGAAAACACGCTAGTAAGAAGACCCGCTCAGAAAACCCAAGATGTCTTGATCTCATGACACAGTAGTATCGGGGACCCAAACCCAAAGCTTCAATAACCATGGCCAAGCGGACATTGTTACGAAAGTGCTGCTGACCCCAGGGTGTTACCCTAGTTATGTCTTGATAGGTCCGCCATTTGGTCTGAGCTACAGAAGTTCCTAGGTGAGGAAAAAGTGAGCGCCCATACTGTTCTATAAAATCCTTCTTCACAGACTCGCTTGCAAATTTTTATCTTCACTCTCTACAAATTGAATCTTTCTTGTCAGTTTGAAATATCCTTCCTCATTAACTCCCACTATATCTCTCTTCCACATCAGCAAAACATTCTCGTATTTAGGTGGGTTCCAAAAAGTGAAATTTTTACTTTTTTTCATTTTTTTACATTTTGAGGTGAAAAAAATACCACCCAACCAATATGTATGATGAAAATACTTTTTTCCCTCCAAAAAGCTTGTAATTCAAGGGTCACATCAAAATCCTGTCCACAGGAGCTAGTACATCCATAACTAACTATCAAGTCCGCACAACCACATAAACATAACTAACGTTAGGAACCACTACATCCATGAGATCCCAAAATTGTGGAGACCCAAAAAGAATAAAATCTCATAAATGTAATTTATTGATGAAAAACTCCATGTTAATATATTTGTATATCAAAAATATTATTTTCTACTTAGAAAAACGAATTTGTGTTAAACCTCCAACAACAAACCTCCAACAGTAAAGTTTTAATAGTCTCTCTCACTTACTCTCTCTCTCTCTCTCTCTCTCTCTCTCTCTCTCTCTCTCTCTCTCTCTCTCCTTTGAGGATCTCTCTGCTTTAGCTTCTTCCTCTACTTAGCTATGGAGCCTTTGCAAGATGTGTGTGTAGCCCCTTGCGAAGCTAGAAAACGGAAGGTTGATTTACACATTCGTATTCCTGAAGAGTATGGCAGCTCTAAAAAAACCCATCCTATTGATGCACAATCTGTCCAAGCTCGTAGGATAGCTAAGGAAAAAAATGTAGATCTTTGGGTTGATGGGCGCCTCTATCCAATTAACCCTCCATTAAGAGCAAACCCTCCTTTTCGTGATTTATCATCTTTTATGCAATTTGAAGGAGAGCTTGGCTTGTTAGGATACTAGCTTGGCAAAACCCATATTCTCCACTCTCAATTGCAAGCATCACAATTCACCCTTTTACAATGTCAAGAAGGACTTAAAACATCATCAGATAAAATGAAAGAGATCCTCGCGCAGAGAGAATGTGGAGAAGGATGCAAAGATTCAAAGGCTAGAGGAACTTATCAAAAACGACTCAAAGCAACACCAAATGGTGCTCGTGAACGTAAAAAGACATTGGCTGGTATAGAATCTCTTGCATTTAAAGGTGGAGCATGGAAGAAAAGGATTCGTACAACAAAGTAAGTAACATAAACTTTCATTATGCATTCAGTGATTTAAACAAAATAGTCATGATTTATGTTCTGCCACCAGGAATTTTCTACAAGAGGTGTGTGGTTCTAACGAAGAGGGATGGAAGGATTTGGTTAAAGCCATTCTGAATACCAAGGATATTCTTTCAATTATTACTGACCCTCATCGTCCTAAAATACGCCAAGCTGTTGTCAGCAATATGGTGAGCGAGATTACCACCTTCATCGATTCTTCATCAATTCAACATGCTTGTGATGCAGCTGGAATCAGCATGAAAGGGTACCAAGCAATCCGTCAGGTTGTAAAAGATGCATTTCTAAGACAAGGGATCACTGGCACTTTATTTCCTACACTCAAGGTGATTCACAATGTCAAGCATATCAATAATGATGATGTGCAGCGAGCTATAGGATAATTTTATCACGTTGAGGGCACACACATTAGACATAGGGTCGAGCAGAAAGAAAAGCAAGATAACAAGTACAGAGGTGGAGCTTCTGCATGAGGAACACGTACAAACTATCTACTACAAGAGATGTTCAATTAGTTTTATCGCACAACCTTTGGAAGGGTATTGGTTAGGGAGCGAGCCCAACAATCAAAGCTTGCGCAAGAGGTATGCAAGGCTGCAACAAAAAGTCATGCTCGGCTTGAATGGTTGCAGACCAATGCTCCCCATAGGCATGGTGCTTGGCGTGCACGAATGAGGAGACAAGGGAGGCATTGGGTTGTGCATGCACCAACACAAATCTAGATGTAATAAGTCTAAGAAAATAAGTTTAGTTAGGTTTTTTTTTCCCTTAAAAAAAACTATTAATAGTTCCTTCCCTCACTTCATTTTCATTTCACTTTTTTAGAGAGCTTGAGCTCAAGATCTACATAGGCACCCACGTAAGGACACCAGCACATCACCACATTAGCACAATAGGCATAGTCGTACATGGATATGGCACGCACCAAGAACACCGCATGTGTTCCTATGCCTTGACAAAACACAGTGCAAGGCACCCAACAACCATATACTGGTGACACCACCACGGAAAAGAGTGACCCCTTGGATAGGACACACCCAATGGGATCACCAAAGTCCAACCCTCCTCCCACAGCAACACCAATGCACACACATGCAGGCCCTTCTAGTGGGAGCAAGCGTGTGAAGAAGACCCCACAATGCAGCCACCCCAAAGATCAAGACAGAGAGGTCGATGATGAGCAGTTCGACTGGGTTGGTGAAAACATTGCTACATTGCACAGCACCACAGGTGGCAAGACCCTACTACTAGGACAGCGTCCCCTACCTACCCGGGAGGAACTTGATACATAGGTACCACAACAGCAAGAGAAGGAGAATTTAGATTATGAGAGAGACCAAGGGGAGGTTCCTGCAAGTGCGTGCAAGCGAAGAAAGGTCAAGCTCTTCAAGCCAAGGAAGTCCCAACCTCGCCAACGCACCAACACACAACACAGAGAGCTCCAAGGAGAAGGATGTGCCATGGGCATAGGGCTCTACAAGAAATTAAGTTTTATCAGTTGCTAATAAGAAGAGTCCCTTTCGCTCGCACAGTGAAGGAGATTCTCCAACGATATAGAACAGAGTTCCATGTGCAGGGGATTGCCCTTGAAGCATTGCAAGAAGCCACTGCTGATGCTTACCTTGTTAGGCTTTTTGAAGACACCAACCTCCTTGCAATACATGCAAAGAGGATTACCATTTCTGCCAACAAGGACATACAACTAGCTCGACGTATTCGAGGCGAGCAGAGATCTTAAATGTTAACCTGCTTTTTGAAGCAACTCTTTTGTTTCAAACCCCCCTTTGTAACAAGCCTATCTAGCTTTCATTTGTAACCTTCTGAGATAATTGAAATTTTAAGTTTCGCTTACAATGTCTCGGTGTCATCATGTTTGTTTAACATCGAGTGTCTATCATGTGCCAGTTTGTCACCCAAGGCATCAGAAATGCTCCTGGAGGACTAAGGAAGCTGTGCAAGAACAGTGCGAATTTGGCCTCTAATGAAGTTGAATACATTGATTATGAAAAATAGTAATTTACAAGATAAAAACACCTTTAATCATGTGTAAAAATACATTATTTGTCATCTAATGCATCAGAATTTCTCTTGAAGGGATGGGGAAGCTATGCCAGAACAATGTGAATTTGGGCTCTACAGCATCGGTGCAGGCTCGAAATTTGCACTGTTCTAGCACTGCTCCCCCATGCCCCCAGAGTCATTTCTAATGCATTTACAATTGATGGTACAAACTAGAAAAAACAATGATATACTTTATGAAAATAAGTTTGCAAAAACTGTATTATATTCATATATTAAGAAGTGATATGTATCATCTTTACAAAAGCTTTCTTACAATATTGAGCTTCCTTCTCTTGTTATTGGGCAGAGTGTGCTCAAGGAGTGATTAGGATATTTCTTGAGGATCCTCTGTGCCTATGCTTTTGGCTATACCTATACGAGCAAGAAGCTTACTCCTAAATCCAGAACCAAAAACATCGAAGGCAAGGGATTTTTTAACAGAACTATACATTTGGTGCTCTGCGCCATAGAGGCTACACAGATCACCTTAGAGAGGTCTTTCAAAAAGAAGAGAGTGAAGGCAGATTGAGGGGTGTAGTCCCTGTGGATAATGGTGATGCCATCCCCCACAGGAAGCCGACCAAGATAGTGCGCCAATGCAGCATCATGTCCATGGACCTTGGCCTGGTCTCTGCTGCCTCTCCCAGCAAATGTGTCAATTTCAACCACCCTCTGCAATCAAAGGAAAAATCAAAATATTTTCCTATACATAATTACAAATGTTTCTAAGTTGTAAAAGGTCGATTATTACCTCTTGCTCAATGTCTTCTTTTGCCAAAGTGCTGGTGGGGGCGGAGAGGTTAATCGAGGACTTAGACTCATCCTTTTTAGGTGCTTTGGTCTCCTCCATCACTCCACTGAGCAGGGGTATCCTTTTCAACCTCTAGCTTGTCTTGTAAGGTTGTGAATTCCTCCTCTAGAACTAGGGCTTGCTTCGCAGTCTAAACCACAGTTTCCTTGACCAAGGCAACTGTCTCTGCGATAGATTCTCCCCAAGGGGTAATATGACACTATCTAGGTGAGGACCGAGGTTGGACGTATCAAAAGGTCCACCTCACATCGCGTGCATATAATGCCCAAGCATTCATCCATTCTCAAGCCAGCTGCCTTTTTGAGGTCACGAAGAAATAAGTATTCTTCACCTTCCACCACAATGGTGCTCAAGAGATTGATTTCAAGCTCTGGCAGCACCTTGCTCTCCTCGTGTGGGGAAGATGGTCCCGCATGTTCCACAACGGGCTGTTCAGCTGCAGATTGTGCACCCTCTGGAAAGTGCTCTGATGCAAGCTGCTCTTCCACACACCAGCACTCGTACCTAGTACCTTCACTTCCTTGTCATCCCTCAAATACCCTGCCACAACTGCAATGTAGGCATCTCTACCTCCTCATCCGAATCCTCATCGCTTTGATGAGGAACGCAAAAGTGGCGAGCCATGAGAGGAAACTAGTTCCTAAATTGCCCTTCCCCAACCTCTTCACCTCCTGCTTATTGAAGGTACAGTAAGCTCGTGCGGGGATGCAGATGTCAATGAAGCGTTCAAGGCGTTGGATGTAGGGGCGTGCATATTGTTGAATGTACTTAAGCAGCTTAATAGGCACCCATCGATCATTGGGGCAATGGGGAAAGGAGATGGAGTGGAGAGCCAAGTATTGCTCCATGTATGCAATCTGCGTCTCATAATGTTGGGACGCAAGGGCGATCGACTTTTCAAAGTCGACTTCACGCGAGTGAACATGGCAAAGAGCTCGCTCTTGCCTGCCCACACGGGGTGGTGGAGAGGAACTCATAGAAGTCATCAAAGTGGGTAGCCATGTGTAAATGCAAAGAGATAGTGTGAGCTCATGCTTGGTTTCTATCGCGTGAAAATGAGAAAGAAGGCACCTTTGGCCTATTTATAGTTAAAATTTAAAGTTTGGCCTTTTACACTGGACCGCTAGATTAAAAAATCACAGTTTGCAAAAATATTAAGATTTCAATTAAATAAAGATTGGTTAAAAAAGAGCCTACTACAAAATTACAAGCATGTCATCTAATCTAAAATTGTTATAATGTCTTCATTTTTTGTCTCTTGTGCCATTTACTTCATGTTGATCTCCATCTCCTTGTTGACTTGAAAGCTTGTCATTTCCTTCACCTCGATCCTGAAACTCTTTCCCCTCACGTGCATCAGAACAGAGGCTATTTTCCCATATACCCAGTTCATCTTCAAGCTCTTCCACATGCCTACTATGTGTTGGTAGGGCGATGCATCTTGCTGTTGAAAATTCAAGGTCCCCCATTTGCCATGATTCTGAGACCATGGTTGTCCCCTCCTTACACTTCCCAATCTGTAAAAATATAGAAAGTGGCACGATAACCATAAAGTGTAAGGGTTAATTCTAGACATGTAGTGGAATCAAATATACCTTTCTTCTCATCAACTTGAAACTTGACTCTTCCACATTGTCAAAGCCCATGATGCTGAAGTGTTGACGCAGGTGTGCTAGGCTCCAATGCTAGCTTGCTCTGCGACTCGCTCAATCCATCCATTTTGCATCATCACAGCTACCTCAACAGGCACAATTTCTTCTTTTGAGGCTTGAAGTGGGATCCATGTCCCGTTCTTTTGCATCCATCTTTGGTAGTGTAGACGCATGTACAAAATAGAGTGTGCCTTCAAGAACGTGAAAGACACTGTAGAATCTACTACATTGCACTTGTACACATCACCTTGATGAGACCCCTCATTAACCTCCCAACCCTCTCCTAGTAATCCTTGAATGAGGTCAGACTGTACCTCCTTACAAATATACATTGTTTTTGTTTGTTGCATTGGCATGGAATTGAACATGTGCACAAAAACATGTAAAGGACAAAACCAATTTAGCCCTACTAACCTAGATGCTTTTGAAAACTTGAGTGATGTCTTGATATCACTTACCATCTTAAACTTTAAGCATAAGATGGTCCAAGCATCAGGTTTGGGCCATTCGGGATTGTTAAGAGGGGGGTTGGGGATCTCTTCTAGCTTGCCAAATAAACCTGGTTTTTTATCTACAAAATATGAGTGAGAAAAGAAAAAGATATTATTCTGTACAAGCTCACTTGGGCTTTGAGATACAAACATTGCCTGTGAGATCCCTGTCCCCACCGCAACGGATTCAGGGTGCTAGCAGTGGAAGTAGCACATCTTACGCAGGGCAAGGTCCCACACTCGGGGCCTCGCCCACGGATATCTGAACAGGTGACTAATTTCTCGATTCTTCCAAACCGAACTCAGAAAAACTTCTCTTGCCCGAAAAGCACGGGCGATTCCACCAGGATAACTTTTCCCTAACGTAGTAAAAAGCCTTACTTAACTGAACTGATCTGACCAAACTCATAAGTTCCATAGTCAGATCAAAGGACAGATTGCACTTGGATCATAGAGCAATGCTTTTTTCCTCATCGAGAGGCACAGCTGTTGATCCTTTTTCCATAGAACAATTTTTGTCCGGGATTTACTTCATCTATCGAACTAAACAGAAATTGAGTCTCAATTTACGGATCCATCAGTCCAGCCTAACCCCATCCAATCCCATGGGTTAGCCAACCGCCCAACCACTGTAGTGATGGGATCCAATTAGGAATTTGGTTAGGTTTTGTCCCGGGTACCAGGGAAAAGAGTTTCCACGCCCCCTAGCCAGATGTTCATGCAAACATAAAACTAGTCACACAACTTACACACCCAATATGAAATTACCTTTTTCTCAGCATCAGCTATCTTTAAAACAATCCTTTAATGAAACCATTGTCACTGATCACAATCCTCAAAATCTCTGGTTGAATCCTTATTTCTAATCATTTCTTCCTAGCTCATAGTACCCGGCAATATAATCACTTATAAAAGTCAAGATGGAATCTTCGTTGAAGATCAGCAAGATCAACCAACAGATCCATATAAAAGAGCCATGGACTCATCCGTTGAGGACCAGCAAGGTCAATCAACCAGATCCATGCCCGATTTCAGAAAACAACTCTTACTCCTTGTTCAAAAATCTCTTCCTCGACGCACGTGTGGGTATCTTCGGTGACCCAGAGCCCGAGCACCGTATGGTCAGCACCCTTTAGGATCCTTCGCAGGTCACCTAGCGCTTCACTCATAGGCCGCTTCCTTGGTCCCTCATCCACCGTACCGGAAGCTCACCATTTAAATCGAACCAAGGCTGGTCAAGACCTCGGCCGACCTTGCTACGCGAGACGTCCTCCGTCGACTCTCCATCAGCTGTTGCAACTTTATCAGGTAGGTCTCCATGACCACATACTCAAGACAGTCAAAATGCTTCCCCAGCATCTTTGACATAAAACAATCATTTGCAAACAGTTCACAAATACAGTTTCAATAATGAACTCACATCTTTCCAGATTGTTTCACATCAATCCATATTACTTAATCCAATTCCAATTCATATGTGTATCCATTCTTGACCAGATACATCATTTTCCATCCCATCACATCAAATTCATTCATTTCACATAACATCCATTCCTATCTTTCTTAATTTACATTACGTCTCATCACTTCCATTTCTCATTACATCTCATTCATTCAGATCTTATATTATTCATTCACATTCTGATTCACATGACATCTCATCTCATCCATTCGCTTATATCGACTTCATATCCATTCACATTCATATTTACATTCATTATTCCACATACACATCCACATTCGTACATCTACATTAACATCTATATCCATACATCCGTTTTCACATCCACATTCATACATCCATATCCACATTCATACATCCGCATCCACATCTACATTCATACATCCACATTCACATTCACATCCATACATCCATATCCACATTCCACGTTCATATATCTATATCCACATTCCACATTCATACATCCACATCCACATTCAAATTTATACATCCATTCACATTCACATCCATACATCCATATCCACATTCCACATTCATACATCTATATCCACATTCCACATTCATACATCCACATCCACATTCACATTCATACATCCATTCACATTCATATCCATTCATACATCCATTCACATTCATATCCATACATCCATATCCACATCCACATTCCATATCTACATCCACACATCCACATCCACATTCACATACATCCACATCCGCATTCCATATCTACATCCATACATCCATTTTCACATACATCTTTTCTTTCACATACATCCTTCACATACATACATCTACATCATTTCTTTCACATACATATAACTACGTTCATTCTTTCACATACATACATCTCCATCTATTCCTCGTTCATTTTCATCTATCTGATTCGTTTTACATCCTCGTATCTATTTATAGAATACAAGAGAATTCTTATTTTTTATATAAAATTTCTTTACGCATCTATTTATGCATAAATTTTATTTTAAAGAGAATAACACTTTCGAAATAAAAATCAATCTTTTATGCATCTTCCTATTCATTTAAATGAGAATGACACTTTTGAATTATAATTCAATCTTTTATATATCTTCTCATGCATAAAATCAAAATTGATGAAAATAACTCTTTTAAACTAAAAATAGATTTCTTTATGCATCTTTCTATGCATAAAATCAAAATTGATGAGAATAACTCTTTTGAACTAAAAAAATAGATTTCTTTATGCATCTTTCTATGCATAAAATCAATTTAGTAGGAATTACACTTTTAGAATAAAAGAATTTTTCTTATGCATCCTATTAATGCATAAAATCATTTATGATGAAAATCACACTTTTAATATAAAAAGATATCTTTTATGCATATGTTTATGCATACAATCATTTATGATAAAAATCACTCTTTTAATATAAAAAATATATCTTTTATGCATATGATTATGCATACAATCATTTAAGATGAAAATCACCCTTTTAATATAAAAGAATTTCTTTTATGCATCTAATTTATGCATAAAATCATTTATGATGAAAGTAACACTTTTATAATTAAAAAATAATCTTTTATGCATACTTTTATGCATGAAAATCAATTATGATAAAAGTAACACTTTTATAATAAAAAAATAATCTTTTATGCATACTTCTATGCATGAAAATCAAATATGATAAAAGTAACACTTTTATAATTAAAAAATAATCTTTTATGCATACTTCTATGCATGAAAATCAAATATGATAAAAGTAACACTTTTATAATAAAAATAATAAACTTTTATGCATACTTTTATGCATAAAAATCAAATATGATAAAAGTAACACTTTTATAATTAAAAAATAATCTTTTATGCATACTTTTATGCATAAAAATCAATAATAATGAAAGTAATACTTTTATAATAAAACTAAATTTCTTTTATACAATTAATCAAAATGCATCTTCTATGCATGAAAATGACACTTTAGAATATAGAAATCATAAGGATTACTCTTTTAGAATAATGAAAGATAATACTTATTTCCAAATTTTCGAAAAAATTCGCCATAACCTCCTTTGTATGGCTGACCATTTTTCAATTTTAAGCCTCTAAAATTAATTAGAAATGCATCAAGAGTATTTAAATCATTCTAAAGTAACATTTTTCTACTTATTTAAGAGAAACATTATTAATCATTCACCTAGGATAAAGAATGGTTGGATTTACTAGAGAAGAGGGGGGAATGCCTTTTGCAATGAGGCATAACATCATTTAGAGAAGACAAAAATCATAAAAAACCATAAAAACCATAAAAGAATGGAAAAGAGAAGAATCTCCAACTTACATTGATAATTCAAGAGCTTTCCTTTGGCTTGATGGTTTGAGGGTTCTACTCTTGTTTGGAAACGAGAGTGGCCACCAATCTTTTGGAAGAGGGAAGGTCAAAAACTAATGAATTATGAGTAAAATTCATTGTTTTTGGCACTTGGGAGAGGCAAGGTAATAGTGCAAAAACACTATTGAGTTTCAACAAAGGAGAGGGCTTCTATTTATAGGAAAAAGTGAGCCTCTAACCAAGCAAACTGTTTCTAGAATTTTCCAGATCAGTTTGGTCAATTTTTGACCATTTTTAGGTCAGCTTTGCTAACTTTTTGGATCTAGTTGAAACAGGAGAGAGGAGAGATAAAAATATCTCATTATTTGGGAGTTTAAAACTCATTCAAGCATGTGAAATAGGCGCCTCCTTCACGAGGGGAATTCCCCCATGCAGAGGTGTCAAAAATGCATCATTACTTCTAAATATCTCCCTTTTTTAACTATTAACCTTGTCCTTAGTCAACTCTTCATCTTATGTGAGTATTTACTCATTTTTGGGGGATTTTCCTCTTATTGCTTCATTTATCTCCTCCCTACATTTGGATGAATCTTATTGGTCCATAGGAACCTTAATTTAAAATTTTGAAAAAATCTTCACCCCAGGATAATGCCTCTTGAACAGATTATACTTAATTTCTAATGCACCTTCTGAAAATCTTTTTGAACTTCTGTTTCAGGGGAACTTATTTTAATAAGATGAGAAATTTTTCTATCCAAAAATATTTAAAAAATTGAATTACCACTCTCTAGAAGATTTTCTCTCTCTAGGTCAAAACTGATAGAAACAAGATCTTTTATATTTCTGAAGAGGGATTTGACTACAGGGGAAGATACTGGACATCATGAGGGCCTGGGGGAGGAATCTTACATTGCCTCTCGAATGGATGCATGCATAGCATAGAAAACTCCAGTGAGGCTTTGAAGTGGTTGTTCCTCACATAATTAGAGGGGAAAATATCTGCAGATAGAGACATAAGAAAATTTGAAACAAAAAATCCAACATTAACATGTTGATAAGGCAGTGTTTATATTACACTGACAATTTGAAGGAAACCTTGGTCATTGGCCTTGAATGTAAAGGTCTCCAAGGGTATACACATGTTGCACTATGGCAACTAGTCCTTCCTTTAATGCTTGAAGCCTTATAGCCGCCCCTTCCAATGATGTAGCATATTCCCCAGTTTATGTACTCGATGTGATCCTTTAGAGCTTGGCTACATGTAGACCCAAGCCCTAACCCTGAATCTTGTTGGAGCCCAAACTCCATGCTCATCTCTTGTGTTATGCAGCACAAGCTCTTCCACCTTCTCCCTAGGTCTTCTCACATTACTGGAAGAAGCCATGGTGGTAAGAAAAGAGAAGAAGGGAAAAGAAAATCTTGTTACAACAGAGGAGTGGAGAGGAGATAAAGTTCAGGGTTTTCAGCAATGCAGCAATGGAAAGCTTAAAAGAGGGTTAGAGTTTGAGAATAGGCTTCCTAAACCTAGAGTAGACTAAAGAGGGAGAGAGTTTTTGTAGCAATAGAGAGGGAGGGAGCTTGAGAGAGAGAGAGAGAGAGGGAGCTTGAGAGGGAGGGAGCTTGAGAAGGAGGGAGAGCTTGAGAGGGATGGAGTTTCTGCAGCAATGGGGAGAGCTTAGAAAAGGAAGAAAGAGGGAGAGGGAGCTTGAGAAAGAGGGATCTTGAGAAGGAGGGAGAACTTGAGAGGTATGGAGTTTTTACAGCAATGGAGAGCCAAGAAGAGAAAGAAAGAGGTTCAAAATGAGCTTTCCAAACCTAGAGTATGTTGGGGGGAAGTTTGAGAGGGAAAAAACACTTTTAGGAAAAAAATAAAATTTTTAATTTTTAGGGTTTTTTAATCTGCGAGATTCTAGGTGGGAGGATCCCTAAGTTTGGGCCCAGGAGGTAGGGGGACAAGAGTAGTAATTAGGCCCCATTAGCAAACCAAAGCCTGGGCCCCCTAGGGTCAAAGAAGTTAAAAATGTACACCCAACCCTCTTCCTATTGGTCCATTCCTAATCAAAAGTTAATCCAAGAGGCCCTCTTTGGGTCCAAAAAATTCCTAATGGATATCCCAAATATATGAACAAAGTTGGAAAAGGTGATATCTAATATGATCGTGTCATGGGTAGTCCATGGTACTGCATGCGAAGAATCTCTAATAAAAATCTAGCATCACATATGCATCCCCGATCATCTCAAGAGCAATAAAATAATGTCATCATCAAAGAAAGAAAGGACCATGGCGACGAGTAGCAAAAGGGTAGTAGAAATAAACCATGGCTATACGTGAACACCACCCAACAATGCTCAAAGCATACGAACAAGGTCTATAAAACTCAAAGTGTGCAAACAACCCACAATGTGCTATGCATGTGAACAAGGACTAGCAAAGCACCAAGGAGAATTAAAATGAATTTGAATTTTAAACACTAAATCTATACATATAAGAATAAAATTTAAAAAATATATTCAAATTCCTTAAAAATTTATTATTTCTTACAGTCATAAAAAAATTCTTCAATCATTATAAATAGTGTCATTAATATACAAAATCGAAAATGTATTTTTAATAATTATACTTAATATAAATGCTTACATAACTAATCCCATAAATAATTACTTGTCTATCTATCTTGGATTTTCATGACTACATGTAGTTTGTACGTGGTGGTCACTCTCGTGATTAAAATCATAATTCTTAGACATGGAAAGCCCATTATTCTACTTAATACTTAGAATTTTAGGTGATGACATCTCCTCTTTTATGATGATCACTCTTAATGGATGCTATGCAAGGCCTAGTATAAGAGTTTGATTTTTTTTGGGTTTAAATGCAACTATCCTCTAAATACATTAACTTACTATAGAAATTACACTTGCTAATAAGGAAATCATGTAACAAGTGTTAACGAGTGTCCAATCTTCACTCTCTAAATGAGATGTCCTCTCTCTCTCTCTCTCTCTCTCTCTCTCTCTCTCTCTCTCTCTCTCTCTCTCTCTCTCTCTCTCTCTCTCTCTCTCTCTCTCTCTCTCTCTCTCTCTCTCTCTCTCGCCTCTGTTCGCTACTGTCGCCACCGCCGCCTGCTCCCTGGGCCGTCTGGCTGTCTGATAGCCCCTTGTCCTCCCTGTTCCCACCCACCCTTCGTCAGGCCCCCAAGGCAGCAACATAGCACTCTCTCTCTCTCTCTCTCTCTCTCTCTCTTTTCTCTACATGGCTTGACCCCCCTTGCTGCTGCTGTTTCGTGCTGCGCGCAGGCGCCATGGATTAATTTCCAGTCCATTGGTTGTGGGAAGTACTGCAAAAAGTCATGGCCAAGACCAAAGTTAAAGAGAAAACAAGAAGATGGTCGACTCTTCCGTTACCACAATCATAAACCGCCTCTCCAAACTCGAGAAGGGATTTGACAAAATCCAAGAGCTCGAAGAGAGAACATTGAGGCAAGAGGCTGAGATTTCAGCCTTAAAGGAGGAACTAGTGAAGGCCAAATTGCATGCTAAAAGTCAAGCGGCTGAAATCTCAGCCCTCAAAAAGGAGTTGGAAGCCACTTCACAAGGCAAGCTTGAGGATGGAAAATTTTAGCCCTCCTTTATTGAAGAGCTGAATACCATCAAGGAACAAATGAGGATCATTCAAGAGGAGGAGGAGCAACATAAAGAGAAGACATCTTCATGGGTGGAGGTAATCACAAAGACACAAAAGAAGATGGACGAGGCGGAGAAATGGATCGAGGTCGCCAAGAAAGGGAAAGGTAAAGAATCGCCACCCATCCCCACTCCCACCATCATCAACATGACCCTTGAAGAGGAGCAAAGAAGGAAGACTCGGGCCTTACATGTACGAGTGTCTAGTCTAAAAGACCGTGATAAAGCAGAAGGGGAAACCAAGGAGCTCTTCTCTATGATGGGCATTGAAGCCACGCACACAAAGGCATGGAGAGTGGGAAAGAAGAGAGAAGGTAGTGGCGAATCTTCTAAGGAAAGAGCACTTATCATTCGTTTCCCCTCCATGGAAGTGAAGAAGGACTTCTTGAAGAGACGTCCTACACTCAAGAAGATGGGAATATTTCTTGGAGATGACCTCACACTCTCGCAACTTGCCCACATGTGAAAGAAGTTATGCCCGAGATAAGGGCAGCCCGAGAGAAAGGGAAAGTGGCCTTCTATAGAGATGGTAGAGTGGTGATTATGGAGAGGCGCTCTTCAATGACGGTGCGAGACCTATGGGACTACACTCAAAGTTGCTACTTGGAATTGTAATGGATCTCTACGCCTTGATGTAGGGGCTTTTGAGGATAGTTTCACTAGGAGGGACATCATCTTCTATTGTGAGACGCATCAGGCTCCTAGATAGTCCATGCCACATGTAAGTGGATACCGATGGGAGATAGCTTGTAGACAGGAGACTCGCTCAAAGCATAGAGGACGGGGCTCAGGAGGAGTGGCAGTATTGTTTAGAGAGGAGCTATAGCCCACTGATACATATAGTCCGCAGAGATGAGCAGGCTAGGTACATGTGGGTTAGACTGAGGGGGCAGAGACGGGCAAATATCTCTACATTGCTATATGCTATTTTGCTCCTAGTACATCAGTGTATGCATAGCGGGCAGTCCCCCTTTTCTATTTTGGATGATGACATTTGGGAGTTCTCCAAGGATGGTTACATCATTCTCCTGGGGGACTTCAATGCCAGGACCACCCATAACCAGATAGTATTTTATGATACCTCAGAGGAGATGTTGAGGGAGCTTGATGTTAGGGATATGGGCCTATCTAGACTCTCACAAGATGAGGAACACACTGAGTATATGGGGACTGCACATGGATTGGCCATCCTGAATGGCCTACAAAGATTCCCGACACAACGGGCGGTTTCACTAGCTTTCCACATCGGCATGGTGCTAGTACAGTGGGCGGTTTCACTCTTTTCAGGATTTTATGGTAGGCACTAGGCCAGTTGGAGTAGCAGTGGATCATGCTATCTTGTCCTTCACTCTCACATTTCAGTTCAACACAGCTCCATTGGGACAGGTCTCCACACACACACTCATTATACCTTTACGAGGGAGACTGACACTATGTACACGGATGAGATATATAGACACTTATGTGTCGAGGAGCCGGGATGGCCATTAGATGAGCTCACTCAGATATTGATAGAGACGCTTCATGCTGCAGCATCAGAGGCATATCCCCATAGTCAGCCTACACGGAGACGATCTGGGAACATGCCCCAGAACAGCTGGTATGATGAGGAGTGCAGAGAGATGAGGATCAGATTACAGAGAGAGGTGCTCATGGGTGTTACCACTCACAAACAATCACGGATTACCTTTCGGCGCCTAGTGCGACGGAAGAAGAGGGCTTATCTTGCTCAGTTAGAGAGGGATTTGTATCAGTTATTTATGAGTTAGGACTCAGGCGAGGCATGGAGACTATTCCATGAGCATTCACCATCACTAGCCATTACCTCCATAGAGATTTGGGATGAGTATGCAGCATCCCTGTACACAGCACCAGGATAGCCACCCCTACCAGACCCATCGGAGCCATGCCTAGAGACATGTGCTTTCTTTACCTGCTGCTGCTGAGATGGTAAGGAAAGCTATTGACAGGATGAGGACTGGGAGAGCATATGATCATGATGG
Organism: Cibotium barometz; assembly: GCF_041138505.1. Classification (NCBI taxonomy): domain Eukaryota; kingdom Viridiplantae; phylum Streptophyta; class Polypodiopsida; order Cyatheales; family Cibotiaceae; genus Cibotium; species Cibotium barometz. The sequence goes on along the minus strand of NC_141056.1, from coordinate 24,639,675 downwards.
TTTTGGTAGTAGCAGAGCACTTTATTCATGCCAAAGATATGCTTGCAGAGCTTATTACTATGATGTTTAACCGAGCCATGTGTGAGGGTTTTCCTGAGACTTGGAATATGTCCACGATTGTGCCTATCCTCAAGTCAGGGGATCCCATGCTTCCTAGGAATTACCATACCATCATGATTGGTCACACATTGGCTAGATTATATGCATCTATTCTTGAGCAGGAGTTGAGTAGATGGGCAGAGAGAGAGGGCATACGTGCATCAGGGCAGGTAGAGTTCAGGAGAGGTTTCTCCACTCTTGACCATATCTTGACACTCAGAGCTAGTATTGAGGAGGGCAGATCATATGGCAGGAGGATTTATTGTTGCTTTGTGGATTTCCGCAAAGCTTTTGACACAGTTTCGAGAGCCAGACTGATGCGCAGACTACAGGAGATGGGAGTGCCCACAGAGCTGATTTGGGGAATCATGGCTTTATACAGGGGACAGTTGTGGGGCAGTTATACAGGACAGTTGTGGGGCAGTTATATAGGACAGTTGTGGTGCAGGTACATACATGAGATGGGAGTGCCCACAGAGCTGATTTGGGGAATCATGGCTTTATACAGGACAGTTGTGGGGCAGTTATACAGGACAGTTGTGGCGCAGGTACGTACAGAAGATGGGAGTGCCCACAGAGCTGATTTGGGGAATCATGGCTTTATACAGGACAGTTGTGGGGCAGGTACGTACTACTCAGGGTATATCTGAGATGGTTCACTCCACTATTGGGGTGAAACAGGGCTGCCCCCTTTCTCCCACCTTATTTGGGATGTATGTGGATGAGGTTTCGGACTATGTAGAGCGGCAGGGTGACAGAGGAGCACAGCTAGCAAGGACATGGATTCCGATGTTATTGTATGCTGATGATATTGTGTTGATCTCAGATTCTCCAGAGGGAATGCAGCATCATTTGGATGCATTGCACACGTTTGCACAGGACAGTGGATTGTCTGTTAACCTTGGTAAAACCAAGGTGGCCCACTATTTTCCTTGAGGAGAGCAGTGGAGACCAGATTGACCAGAGCTTATGTAGCATTAGGGAGACTAGAGAGGATGTGTTTGTCGCAGGTTCAATTTTCGGAACCTCAAACAAAGCTCTGGCTCTTTGATACTTTGGTCACTTCAGCCATGCTATATGGAGTGGAGATATGGGGACCCACAGCCGAGCTGGTAGCACTGATGGATGGAGATGTATGGAGAGGCCCTTGGTTTCTATGATTTCCCGGATGATTAGGGCCAAGGCCTCCGTACCACATGATATTATCCGTGCAAATATGGTTGCCCCCCCATTGGTAGATGCACTCACTCAATCAGTCTCCTTTATACATAGCACTTGGGCTCTCCCTAGAGACAGATATGGCTTAGCCCTGGAGTCTTCATGACAGTTGGCATCACAGGGAGATGGATCATGTTGATATGCACAGATGACAGCTTGGTTCCAACTGCATGGCTTTAGTATGGACAGCTTGGATGGCTTTAGTATGGATAGGCTACCTCCATTTCAGTACTCCCTGGATATTAGAATTTTGTGGTGCGCTCATGCTAGATCAAATATGTGGAGGAGAGAGACTCACAAAATACAAGAAAAGATCTTGCTTATTAAGTTGCTCAAAATACAACTAAGTTTCATGCTCATAAAATGCCTTCTAGCTCCACCTTTAAATAGGTGAGCTAGTGGACCATAAGTCCATTCATACACACACCCTTCTCCTCCCCTTTTACATAACCTTAGTCTCTTAATACCCCCCTCTCAATACCAACTATAAAAAAACTGGAATAGGTGGTATTGGACATAGGATGCCTTTATAACATTAGGCATACAAGGTTAGGAATATAGGTGTGGTTACATTGAGATTTAAAACAACTTCTCAGTGGAGTTAGAGGCTGATACAAAGTTAGCCTCTGACTCTTTGTTAGGACATTTGGAAGTGAGATGTCCCGTTTGATTACACTTGTTACATTTCATTTTGTTGGGATATTTGATCCAACAATTATTTGCCAAATGACCCTCCTTTTTGCAATGGACACATCTTACTTTGATTACTTGATTACTTGATATTTGATCGAACAATTATTTGCCAAATGACCATCTTTTTGCAATGGACACATCTTACTTTGATTACTTGATGTGACAAAGCTTGTTTGATATTCGATGAAGTTGTTGCATTTGAAGATTCAGCTCCTCCCTTTGGCCTCTTTTCTTCATCAAGACAAGATTGAATGACTCCTTCAAGGGTGGGATTAGGTATGTTCTTCAGGGTGGTGACTAAGGTGGTGACTAAGGTGGGGTTGACTGCTTTTAGCAAAACAGCCCACTGCATCATCTTCATCCATTCTCACATTCACTGATGCAAGTTGAGCCATAAGGCCCTTCAAGTGAGAGATGAAAGCTCCAATGCCGTCTCCCTCTTTGAGTTCTAAGCTGAAAAATTCAATTTTAAGTGAGATCTTGGAATTCTTACCATGAGCTCCATAGAGCTTGTCAAGCTCATCCCATTTCTCCTTTGCAGTCGAAAGCTGGTCCACATGGTGAATGAGAGCCTCAAGATGAAGCATGATGATGGCTTGTGCCCTCTCATCATCTTCAATATCTTCAGCCTTAGTTTGATCAATAACCTTAGTGCCGGAGATGAATGGCCAAAAACCTTTGGACATCATCTTGTACTTGACAAGGACTTGCCAAGTGTGGAAGCCCTCTCCTAAGAACTTCTTAATTTGGGTGTTGTCTTTTGACATTGGGTATTGAAGGAGATTACTAGAGAGTAATGGGCTGATTTATGAAGAAGAACAAACTAGAAATTTGTGATGTTTTAGCTTCAGTAGAAAGAGAAAGGCTTATGAGAGTGCAACAACCCTTAATCAAGCCAAGGATGTTGTATAAAAAAGGAGATTAAGATGGTGAAGTTTATGGTTTAGCACTTAGCATTTGTGCCCAACCACTAATTCTAATGGAGATTAGCTTTATTAGTATCAAAGAACACTTTGTTCGGTGATTAAGATCACCATTAGTGTTTAGCAACACTATTAGTGCTTAAGAGCACTAATAGTATTCTTAAGAGCACTTTTTTAGCATCTAATGACACTTGCATTGGTGATTAGATTCACCATTAAGTTTAAGAACACTCTTAGTGTTTAGAAACACTTTGGAATGGCTCCCCTTTGTTGGATTAGTAGCCTCATTAGTGTTAATCAACACTATTAGTGCTTATAAGCACACTTTGAGAAGCTTTGTGCACTTGTTGAAGATGCTGATGAAGCTTGATGACAATGAGGCTTATGAACACCTCATGGTGTATGCCCACAACATCAGAGGATCTGGAGCAAAGCCCTTTCAAGAGACTAATGTTATGTAAAAGGGGAGGAGAAATCGACTAATTAGCTATACGTTCCTGAGCGCCCGAACCTCCTCTACATTTTCCTAGATGGAAGCACGCCGAGTTCTTGCCTCCACAATTTGCTAGAGCTCCTCCACTGGCAAGAGGTTCAGCTCCACAAAAGAAAAGGGAATAAAATTGACCTATTCTACACCACCCACAAAAATAACCTAATCTTTCCAAGCTCTAGATACCATGTTAGAATTTCGTGGTGCTCATGCTAGAGAGACTCACAAAATACAAGAAAAGATCTTGCTTATTAAGTTGCTCAAAATACAACTAAGCTTCATGCTCATAAAATGCCTTCTAGCTCCATCTTTAAATAGGTGAGCTAGTGGACCATAAATCCATTCACACACACACCCTTCTCCTCCCCTTTTACATAACCTTAGTCTCTTAATACTGGATGCACCCTCCCTCTCTCTCACACGGGCAGAGATTACCAAACTTATCAGGCAGGACTTGACTCAACTGGACACTAGGAGGACATGGATATAGCCGACACACAAGCTTGGTACTACGAAGATGGCTTTCTATAGAGATCATCTTCTCTAGCTCACGGAGGATGGGTTTTTTATTAGACCCAGCTACATGGCTACTCATCTTTCTCATGGGGTATCTAACATTTGCAATATATGATTAACATTTACATATTGTCAAACTAATGTAGTAACCTGTGAATAATAGGATGAGTACCTTGAAGCCACCTGAGATATTGACCCCCTAGTAGATACCTTGCCTGCAAATGAGTTCAAAGACAAATGGAGAACTACATTTTATAAAGATAAGAGAAAATGGAGGCATGCTACTAGACGGCTAGGTGTGATTACAAACCTTGCACAAGGAGAAGGTTTCTTTGAGTAAGAAAGCCTACACTCTTCCCTCTTTGTCTTTTTGGTAGGCAATGACATATTATGGTTTTAATGTTGTGGTTTAATTTTTGGTGTCATGTTATGGATGACTAGTGCAAGTAAATTGGGATGAGAAACCAAATTGTTTAACAAAGGCACAACTTAGCATCTAGCTCATTGCCAGTGGACCAGAAAGCAATGATGTTAGATATTTTAATTGATGGAGATTCGTAGAGGCTCAAGGACTTACAAATCTCTAAAAGTAAGTAATAATTACTTTTCCTATTTTCTTTATGTATACAAAGCCCTGTATTTTGTATGAATAACAATTTCAATGACAACACAACAAATGCGAGTTTATTCAAGGATTGGCTAGGAAGAGAAGTCATATGGCACAAGATTAGAGCATAAGGTGTGGCCATCCTTGCAGAAATAACAGATAAGTACAAAATAGTTTTTCCAGATACATTTCAAGAGGACCTCACACCGATCTCAAGAGACTGTATTTTGGGAAAGGAAATGGTGGATTCCTTGAAAAAACAAGGCATGGTAGCTTCAAACCCTACTATCATCAAAGCTACTAAGTGTGATGTGTTTAGGTGTGTAACATTCTAGAAAGACTACTAACTACTTTAATGTGCTCTTATATTCATAAACTGAACGGAAACAATTATATGTAGATGGATTCATAAGTGCCATGCCAAGAAATATATTACAGTTGTGCTTGCCGTCATAAATGACTATCGTGATCCACGACATGAGAGAATAATATATACCCAACAACAACTTTGAGACCTTTGGGATGTAGGGATATACAAGAGATGCCCATTATTTCTTGACTTAAATTTTCCAAGAGTGAGAAGGAGATGTATACTCGGGCTTGTAAATTAAAGCAATCAAAGATGGTATGTGTCAACCCATTCTTAGGGTTAACAAGATCTATTGCCATTATCTTATATCAAGGAGTCAAGGTAGATACACCAAAAAGTCACACATTCAAGATATGAGGCAATGATGGTGTCCAAATCTACAACTTGGACGGGCACCCGTAATGGCCAGACGGAATACTTATGGGCGAATCCCACTTCAAGAGTGTGTGGTAGCAAGTTAGGATGAAGTCCCAAGTGATGTACTTCATGGATATATTATGAGAGTGGTCAGTATAATAGCATTAGGGCGGTCGACCACATTTTAAGTGAGTGTGAACACTTATGGCCATGTATATAAGTGAATATCTCTCATAATACAAAAAACTCTTCCATTGTGCAATAGAGTCTTGCTCTTTCTAATATCTCTCTAATCCATGCTAGTGAGCATGTGTGAGTGAAGTGAGGTGAGAGGAGGGACGAGTACACGTAGTGCAACACAGCAATGTGACACTTACGGGAGGTGCGATGGAATTGTTTCTCAAGGAGTTGTAGAGCTTGGAGACCTCAAGGGTTACGAGCTCGAACATTGGAAAGATCCTCAAGACAGTTGCGGTTCACCAAGTAATCTCTTGTTAGGTGTGTTTCAAGGAAGTTTGGGTGAGCCATAACATTTTTGGCGCCGATGTCGAGGAATCATCCCTTGGTTTTTTCCATTGTTTTCCTCTAATCTATGCATTACCCATTGCCCATTGTCTTGATTAGTGGTTTTCCATGAAAAATATGTGGTTTTGATGGTGATTTGTGTGTGATTTTGTGAGAAATACCTCTCTTTTTTGTTTTATAAAGAATGCTTTTTTGGTTAATTTAAATAATGGTTTTTGTTATTGTGAATTTGGTTTTTAATGTTTCTAGGGTTTGCATATAGAGGCTAGTAGGCTTTTTTTTCTTCCATTACATCAAATAAATGCAATAGAATGCAATTTTTAGTGATTTTTAACACTCTTTAGAGTTAAAATCATTGATTTTTGTTTGATTAGTGTGTTTTCTGTTTGATTTGTATACATTAGAGTGTTATAAATTATTAGGAGTAGCTTAATCCTTTAAAAAAATTTACAAAAACTTTTGAAATCGACTAATCTTCCTTAATCGACTGGTTTTTATCATTAAGGATGATTAATCCAGTCATCAAGAGGCAAAAAAAACTAGAAAATGTGTTTTTTGGGATCAAAATTGATCATGTACAAAGAGGTTAAAATTAGTGTTTTTGAGTATTTTGAGAGCATCTAGATGCATCAAAATACCTAATTATATCAATTTCTTCATCAATTGGAAGAATTTCCCTCACTTTTGCTTAATTTTGTATAAACAGAAGAGACTAGAAGTAAGAGTTTAATTAATTTACACATTAGTTGATGCACATAGCTTAGCAATTTCATGCTCTATCCAATGATGTGCTTTACACATTAGTTGATGCACATAGCTTAACAATTTCATGCTCTATCCAATGATGTGCTCAATGGTGTGAATTCATTAGTGATTAGTGGTTAATTAGAGTCCTTAATTAGTTCAAAAGGAAAAAAGATTAGTCAAAGGATTAATCTTTAATTAATTCTGAAGCTCCTTTTTTCATAACCCAATAAGGCTAATGAACGTTGAATGAAAAGATGCCAATGAGTTGTCAAATTGTCCATTTTGGGGGGTCATTTTTGAAGGGTATAAGGGGGTGTCATAAAAGTGTTAACTTTTTTGATTCCCACTTGCCTTCTTTGGAAAATGCCCATATCTCCCCAATTTAAAATTCAAAAAATATTCCCTCCACACAAGGAAACTCGAATTTCCAACTAGACTCCAAAAAAATTAATCCCATGAAACCTCAGTTCACGAAACCCCAGTTCACAATTAGCCAGTTCACGCACCAAAAAAAAAATTATGTGAAACCCCAGTTCACAGATTAGCCGATTCACGCGCCCAAAAAAAATAAAAATCCATGAAACGCCAATTCACGGAACCCCGATTCACGAATTAGTCAGTTCACACGTCAAAAAAAAACCGTGAAACCCTAGTTCATGGATTAGCCGATTCATGTGCTAAAAAAATCTATAAAACCCCAATTCATGGAACCCTGGTTTACGGATTAGCCAATTCATGCACATAACAAAAAATCAATGAAACCCAAGTTCATGGAGCCTCGGTCCATGGATTAGCCAATTCATGCACCAAAAAAAATCCATGAAACCCCAACTCACGGAGCCCCGGTTCACAGATCAGCTGGTTCACGCGCCCAAAAAAAAAGTCTCAAAAATAGCCCTGTTTGGAGGCTCGTATCTCCTAGACCATGAGGCCGATGAGCACGTTCTAGTGCTCATCAGAAAGCCAGCATCGAGCTCTTCGAAGTTGGTCTTTAGAGTTTGAGGGCAGAATCCATTGTTTTGGCCTCCGACCAGTAGCCTCAAAACTCGACCCAAAAATCAAGGCAAAAAAACAGGCCTTAAAGCACTAAAAATTATCCAAAATAGCCCGAAAAAGATAACAGTGTACCATATTTGGACTACTTTTTGAGTGTCTAAACGATAAAATCGTCGAAAAAATCAGTGACAAAGTTGTAGTACTCTAAAAGTACTACAACTCTCTCATATAGAGTTTTTCCAAATTCCTTTTAGAACAAACACATTAAAAAACAGGCTGCAAAACAACAAAAATCTTTTCGAAAAGAAAATTTATCTTGAGACATTGATGGAAAATAGGTTTTGAGACCTCCTCTTTCACCTGGGATACTATTGCCATCATGCACCTTTTCTAGAAAATTTCATTCGTAAGGGCGTTCACGTGCTTCTGAGACCTCAGCTTCCATTTGGGACACCGGTGGCACACACTTTTTTTGGAAAAATATCTTAGAGGTCGTTCACGTACCCTTGGCGTCTAAGCAAATTAAGGCAAATGGACACTCATTTGACCCAGCAAAGGGTGCACCAGGCCAGGCTTTAACGGGCTGAAAAGCAAAAAAAACACGTGTGCTTGCTCATTAAGGAGCAATTAACAATGTCAAGATTATGGCAACAATAGGAGGATTACGAGGGCTCACACCCAAACTAAACCCAATGTCTAAAATCTTCGAGCCATTGAGATCCATGCCCCAAATGCAACTCCCAATACCATTTGCCATGCCAATAACAAGCGTGTCATCGGGTTTTACATCCCCTATCACATCAATCCCTCCGGGCTTTGGTCCCTTTCCTAACGCTACCACAAGACCTAAACCTATAGAAGTGCTAGATACCAACCCTTTGCAACCCCTAGATTCCCACACCTTGGACATAATGACTAATCTAGGAAGGGGAGTTTCCCAAGGACTAAGTGAGTCCCTACCTACAAGAGCACACACAGCCTCAGTGACTCATACAAAAGCGCATCCGTACAAATTTCCAAAGTCATGGGCAAATACGATGGAATGACTAACCCTGTTCAATTCATAAACAAAGATGTGAAGCCTATGGAAATCCAAACTGCCCCACCAAGGTACATGCGTTGAACCTATGCTTAGTGGGAAAGGCCAATCGATGGTTCATCACATTGATGTCGGCAATCAAGACAAACTTCAAGACCTTGAAAATAGCCTTTATCCACGACTTTTCAAGACATGGTGATCAGTGGAGTGCAGTAAGAGAACTCTATTCGATTGAACGAAAACAAAAAAAAACATTAGAGATTTTATCCTTCAGATAAAAATCTTGGACTCACAATGTGAGCCATGGGAGAGAAACTAAACGATGCTCAATTGAAGAGATGTTTCATGATAAGCTTAAAAAATAATAGCTTAAACAACTTGATCATTGTATCCAATCCAAAAACATTCGATCAATATTGTAAAGAAGTAATACGTTTAGATGACAACATGATAGAAAATGATAACAATATGAGTTGTTCCTTATCTAAACTAAGTGAAGCAAAGGCTAAAGAAAAATTGATCTCGGAATTGTGGTTCCCTAAATATTACACAGCATTGCTAAAAATCTTTGAACTGGCATCTCCAAGAGAGGATGAGCTCCCTCAAACCAAAAATCCTTAATGCCTAATCAAAGTGATGGGCGAAATTCCCTATGTTCATTGCCATCACTACGTCCATCCTAATCCCAAATGTGCGTACAATAGGCCTATCTTTCTGTACTGCATATATTGCAAAACCTTTGGTCACGACACACCACAATGTCCCAATTCACCTATAATTACCTCAAAACCTCAATCTCACGTGCCCAACCAAACACAATTCAAAGAGTTGAAACAGCTCAAGAAATAGTTCAACGAACACTGCAGTGCTTCTATTGTCATGGACCGCACAAGGTGGCGACTGCACAGTTTGGAATACTTCCATGCCCATCGTCACTAACATTTTGCAACACATATGCAAACGATGTAGTATCGATCACATATTCTAAGATTGCCCAAGGTGTCTTGCTTCAATGCAACTTGTCTCGCATAATACAACTCTTAACATTTTGAGTGTGCAAAACGGGCAATTGTCCACAATACCCTTGAATGTGTTGACACACTTACAAGCCAATGCATGAGAAACAATAAAAAATAATATAAAAGAACACACTTCAAATGGGTAGAGGAGCATGTTTTAAAACAGAAACCAAAAACGAAAGCAAAACCTTCTAAATCCAAGAAAAACAAGAGGCAAGAAACTATCAAAACCAAGGTTGAAATAAAGAACAAGGGAAAGAAGCATATGGCAGTCCTAACCCCAAAAGATCCAAATGTTACATATGATGCAGACGCATCTACCTCAAAGGCTACCACTTAAACCACAAAACAACAGGTAAGACAAAGAACAAAAAAGCAAGCAAGAAAGTTTGTTCTCGTCACATAGTCAAAAACATAATGAAAACTTGACGATCCAAGGAAAGTTAAAAGATGAAATAAGTTTTAGTACATCACTTAGTGAGAATGAAACAAGTTCTGATTCGTCACTCAGTGCACCTCATAGACCAATCAAGAAACTAGAACCTACCCAACCACCCCAAATTGAAAATATGGCATATGCACAATACAAAAAGCAAGCTCAAGAGAGCATGCTTGGCATTGTTGAGTGTCATACAAGATCACCGGTTGTGATTGAACCTCATAATGTCAATCCTAAAAAAGCAACCAAAATATAAAAATCAGAGGAGTATCGCTTCCCCTTTCAAGAGGAAGACGTACTCTCTATAGAAGAGTCATTAGAGGAGGCAAATTGCACGAATGATGCACTTGAAAAAGCACGTAAGGAATTTGATGAATCACTTAAGGAATTTGATGAATCACTTAAGGAATTTAAGAAATCTCTCAAATCCTCATTTGGAGAAGTGCTCTTCTCTCATGGTGGAGCTAGCATAGCTTCAGCCCTTGCACCTTTAAAGGCTAAACATAAGTTATACCAAGACATCAAGAGCTACATAGAACAAGACTGTAAGGATTCGCAAGCTTCCAAACAGACCTCACTTAAAGTTGTCAAAGGACCAAGTGTGCCATTGTACACATTGAGCACCCTTGAAAAATCTAAGAGCCAAAAAGAGGATGAAAGTGAATGGGAATATGAAACCGAAACTGGATCTGAAGTTGAAACAATGTGATATAAATGAATATGGATGTGAATGATGAGATGAGAATGAGAAGTGAGGTTATGTGAAAGGATGTGATGTGATGTAAATGGATGTGGATATGGATGTGATAGGATGTGATGTGATGTAAATGGATGTGGATGTGGATGTGGATGTGATAGGATGTGATGTGATGTAAATGGATGTGGATGTGGATGTGATGTGATGTAAATGGATGTCGATGTGGATGTGGATGTGATAGGATGAATGAGATGGGATGTGTATGAATGAGATATGATGTGGATGTGATGTAATGTGGATAGAATGTATGTGATGGGATGGTGATGAGAATGAAAATGATAGATATGAATGAATGTGAATGGATGTCATGTGGATGTCATGTGATGTGATATGAGTCGGGATAGATGTGAATAGATGAGATGTGATGAGAATGGATGGGATAGATGTGAATAGATGAGATGTGATGTGAATGGATGTAATGTGATGTGATGTGAATCGGGATAGATGTGAATGGATGAGATGTGATGTGATGTGATGTGAATCGGGATAGATGTGAATGGACAAGATGTGATGTGAAATGGATGTGCTGTGAATCGGGATAGATGTGAATGAATGAGATGTGATGTGAAATGGATATGATGTGATGTGATGTGAATCAGGATAGATGTGAAATGTGATGTGATGTGATGTGAATGGATGAGATGAGATGTGAATGGATGAGATGTGATGTGAAATAGATGTGATGTGATGTGGATCAGGGTAGATATGAATGGATGAGATGTGAATGAATGTAATGTGATAAGATGTGGACATGGGTAGATGCAAATGGATGAGATGTGATAAGGATAAATGTGGATAGATGTGATGAGATGGAATATGATGTAATTGGATGAGAATGGATAAAGGACTATGGGAATACATATGATTTGACATGGATTAAGAAATGTAGATTAATGTGAAACAATGTGGAAAGATGAGAGTTCATTAAAAACTGTATTTATGAAACCTGTTTTCAAATGAATGTTTTATGTCAAGAATGTTGGGAAAGCATTTTGACCATCTTGTGAATGAGGTCGTGGAGACCTAAGTGATAAAGTTGCAACAGCTCACGGAGAGTTAATGAAGGACGTTTCGCGTAGCAAGGTCTCGACCAAGGTCTTGACCAGCCTCGGTTTGATTTAAATGGTGAGCTTCTGGTACGATGGATGAGGGACCACCTATGAGTGAAGCGCTAGGTGACCTGCGAAGGATCCTAGAGGGTGCTGACCATACGGTGCTCAGGCTCTAGGTCGTCGAAGATACCCACGCGTGCATCGAGGAAGAAAATGGAACAAGGAGTTAGAGTTGTTTTCTAAAACCGAGCATGGATCTTGTTGATTGACCTTGCTGGTCCTCAACGGATGAGTTCATGGCTCTTTTATATGGATTTGTTGGTTGATCTTGCTGATCTTCAATGGAGAGTCCATCTGGATTTTTATAAGTGAATATATTTCCGGGTACTATGGGCTAGGAACTATTGAAAAGGCCCCTTAGTGGATAGGTGGTGAGCGTTCTGGTTGCCAATGATGCCATAGGTACACCAATGAAGGAATGATTGGAAATTAGAACTCAACCGGATATTTTGAGGATTATGATCAGTGATACTATGGTTTCATTAAAAGATTGTTTTAAAGACAGATGAATCTGTAAAAAAGCCAATTTCATATTGGGTGTGTAAGTGGTGTGACTATCTTGAAGTTTGCATGAAGCGCCAGCTAGGGGGCCTAGGAACTCTTTTCCCTAATACCGCCGAGACAAAACATAACCAAATTCCTAAATGGATCCTATCACTACAGTGGTCGGTTAGCTAACCCATGGGAATGGATGGGGTTAGGCTGGACTGATGGATCCTTAAAATGAGACTCAATTCTGTTATGGTATGATAGATGAAGTAAATCCCGGATAGTCCTTGTTCTATGGAAAAGAATCAACGGCTGTGCCTCTCGATGAGGAAAAAAGTGTTGGTCTCTATGATCCAAGTGCAAGCCTTTTCCTTGATGTGACCATGTGACTTACTGGTTCGGTCGGATCAGTTTGGTTAGTTAAGGCTCTTGACTATGTTAGAATAAAAATATCCTGGAGGAATCGCCCGTGCTTTCTGGGGACGAGGGAAGTTTTTCCGGGTTTGGTTTTGGAAGAACCGAGGGATTAGTCTCTTGTTCGGATATCCGTGGGCGAGGCCCCGAGTGAGAGGCTATGCCCTACGCAAGAAGTGCTACTTCCACTGCTAGCAACCCCGAATTCATTTTGCGAGGAGGGGGCAGGGATCTTTCATAAAGTTTTATGTTGTCAAAGATCCTACTTCTTATCAGGCACTAGTTGTCCTCTTTGGAAGTTCAAGCCAAAGTTTCTTGTTCTTTTTTAAGCTTTAGGATGACACCATTTGGTGTTGATGTTGACCCCCCAATAGAGGAGGTATTGTACCATATGTTGCTACCCTTGTCCAAGCTTAGAGATGAAGGGGTCCAGATGATCTTTGCACCATCGTCACTAGGATGGAAGATAGTGTGCTAACCATGGCATCTCTCTACAAAAGTGCACAAGCATAGGCTTTGTTGGATGACACGAGGAATTATCTTCGTGATCAATTCCACCTAGTTTTTAAGAGAATATGGTGAACAAATTCCTAGAAGTAGACTGGAAGGGCAAGACTATAGAGGAGTATCACCAGGCTAATCTCCTTTTCTTTGCCCCACAAGTGGATGAGGAAACTCTACTACATTAATTCATCAAGATGCCGAATTCTCAATTGGACACATCAATTCATTAGGATGCCAAATTATATATTGGATAGATTGGTCAAGAATGCCAAGCCAACATCTATTTATGAGGCCGTAAAGATGGCAAAGGATTTTGCTAAGGCCTTTTCATGTGGAGTTTCAGAAGCTAATGCAACCATCCCCAACAAAGAGGAAATTACCCCAGAGATTAGCACCAAATCCTTCAACCTGTAAGAGGGGTTGTGGATCAAATGTAAGTCAAAGGACAAGGTTCAATGGTGTCAAAGGTGGGAAGAGTTATCAACCTCAAATTTCTACCCCAAGTGTTCCCTTTTTTACCAAAGAACATAGAAATACTTTACGACAAGCTAATGCATGTTTTTAACATAAGAAATTGGGGCACAAAGCTTTTGAGTTTCTGAATAAAGTTAATACCAGGATGCCTACCTAGAATAACTAGAAACTTGTGTTTAGAGTAATCCCTGAGGATGGTTCAATATTCAACCAACGGCTATGTCTAAACGTATGGACAATGCCGAGCAAGAAAAAGAAGAAAAGAAAGGCCAAATTCATGTGGCCATAGAGCATCAAGGACATAATCGACAATTTTTAGTAATTCAAGAACTATTGAACTATCAAAGTAAAGAATTTAATCTTTTGATAGATTTCAAAGGCACTCATTCTTTCATTTTGTGTGGATGGATGTAAACTCGTCTTAAAATAATGGCATGGGAAATCAATGTAAGTGGAGTTGGATAGTGGAAAACTTCTCATCACCACATGAGACAAACATAATTCAATTCTTAGGTGGAAACTTGATCGAGTGTAGATTCTCAAGGTCCTACACTTAGGATCGTATGACGGAATTCTGGGAATGGATTGGCTTATTTGGAATCAAGCTGACATCCTTTGCCACAAGGGGATTATCTCCTTTATCAACCTACATGGTGACAAGGCAGAAGCAATCAGTGTCAATGGAGGCTCCAGTATTGCAACTAGTTAAGGTTGCTAAATTACTCAAAGGACTCTCAATGAGGCAAGAAATCTATATAGTAAAGCTTGACAGAATGGGTAAAGAAGCAAATTCTAATGGCTAAGTGAGTATGTAAATGTGTTCCTAGAGGAGTTAACAAAGACGCCTCTCCAATTCATGAAGTAGATCATGAAATAGAATGAAGAATTGGTTCTTAGAGCCCAATCCATAGCCAAGTGAGCATACAAAATGGTTGTTCCAGAAGCCATTGAACTCAAGGAATAGTTAAGATAATTAGCGGAGGATTTATTCAACCTAGTGTTTCATTATGGGAAGCTCCTGTGCTTTTTGAAAAATAATAAGGATAGAACCCTTAGACTATGCATATATTATCGGAGTTTAAACCAACTTACCATCAAGAACAAATAGATGAGCTTTTAGACTGCTTGCACGATTTCCAGGTATTGAAAATTTTCGACTTAAAGTTAGAATACAATGAGATTCTCCTATATCTTGTTTGACTATGCTATGAGATTCTCCTAGATCTTGTTCCTTCATCAAAGGCACTAGCTCCCATGTTGCATTTACATCCAATGCTACCATCTTGTCATTCATGGCATCGTCCCATTTTTTATTTCCAAGTGTCTATTCAAAATAAGTGGGCTCTAACTCTTGTATTGCTTTAACCATGTAAGCATAATGATGGGTTGTATATCCATCATATCTCAACTTGTCAATAGGATATCTAACCCTCATAGACTTCTATACACCTGGACTCAAACAGCCTTGGTTCTCCAAGCTCCTCACTAAGGCTCTGATCAAACCCACTAGAGTGACCATTCACATTTGAATGACTTGTTGACAGATCAGGCACTAAAGGTTGATCTACCTTTTCCTTCCTTGACATGATACATGTGTATCTACATCTATCCTCAACCTTCTTGACCATGGACTAACACTAGATCCATTGTAGAGGACTCTCCAAGTCCACTAAGCACCTATGATTACTACTCTACATATGGGGCAACATCATTACTTCTTATATCTACATCTTTTGTTACATTCACTAGTGCATACTAGCTACTCATCTCATCAAAGATAACATCTCTACTTACTCGCATCTCACGAGTGGTAACATCTATAACCTTTTTACTCTAAAGAATAACTAATGAAGATATATTTGTCAACCTTTGGATCTAACTTTGTTCTCACTTCATTGGAAACATGCACATATTCAATACATCCAAACATTTTCAGGTGAGACACATCTGGTTTCATACCTGTACACTTCATAATGTAAATAGTAGTAGTTGCTAATTCTACCCAAAAATAATTTGGCATATTCTTTTTACACATCAAGATACATGCCACTTTTGCAATGTGCCTATTTTTCCTTTTCGTAACTCCATTCTATTGCAGAGTATACCTACATGTAAACTATCTCTTCATTCCCTACTTTCTCAAGAAATCGCTCAACTAATTGGAAAAGTGATCTCCCCCCCCACCATTCAATCATAGGCATTTGATTTACATACCTTTTTCCTTCTTGACCAAGGCTTTAAATCTCTAAAAGTGAGAAAACATTTCACTTTTCTCCTTTATGAAATAAACCACACTTTCCTATTGTTATCATCAATAAATGTAACATAATACCTATAACCTGCAATTGTTATAGTCTTGGTTGGGGTCCCTATATTATAACATCCACCAATGCCCTTGCACTAACATGCTTTCTATGTAGGAAAGTATGCTTAGCCTACTTACGAAGATGGCATGCTTCACATGCTTTATGCATACCATCAACCTTAAACTTTGGCAACACAAACTTGCAATAATATTTCGGGCCTATATAGACTGCAAAACAGCTAATGTGTATATTCACATGACTAATGCACTTGTGACATATGTCAATATTTGCAATGATACCTATCCCATGCGCAAACATAGCTTTTTACACTTAAGGCATGTTAACATCCAAAGTAAACATCTTGCCATTTCTATTACCCTTTACAACCAAGCGGCATTGATTTTTTAAGTCTTCCATATAAAATTCTCTTGAGGATTGAACCTCACTTGTAGACCCTACCCAATCATCTGTCCAATAGAAACCAAGTTCTTCATAATGTTTAGAACATGAAGTACATCTTCCAACAAGTACTTTATTTTGCCATCCTCTAAATAATGACTCTTTCCCAACATGCACAATGGGGTGCGTAGTATCATGATTCACATGTTTTTACATAACATGGTCTTTTCATTTTCTATATATCTCTAAATCACTCACCTAACTGGTCATGTGGTTAGAGGTAGAAAAACCCACATACCAAACATCTCTAGATCTTGACACATCTAACGAGTTCTGAGGAGTAACTATGTTATCCTCACCTCCCAGTTTCCCTTTCAATCTATTGATATGAAAGACTAGATGAACTCTAACAAATGGAGGTAGTTTTAGTTCATATGCAACCATGCCAATCCGATGTATAAATCGAAATGGACCACAATATCTAGGAGATAAATTCGAGCATGTAGCTATAGTGTGAAATATTAGGTGAGTAGTTATGATCCTCTACACAAGAGAGTATAACATAACCAAGCCTCAAGCCCTCAAGCCTCCCTTGAGTGTGCCCCATGCCCCTATTATATAGGAGGGCCCTCAAGTGACTTTTGACTCTCCATTTCCCATGTGTGACCCTTGGATGCCTAACCCTAACCTTAACCCTTAACCCTTAATCCTTAACCCTTAACCCTTAAGGTTAGTTCTAACCCATGCTCCACAAGAGCTTGTTCCCATGCTCCCATGCTCACAAGCCTAATGTGGGTTAGCCTCCTAGTATATGCACACATAATGTGCATATAACATACTTCCCCTCTCTCAAAACATTGCACTCTTGCAATGAAAAGAAGGAGAACTACGTTGAACAATCTTAACCGACTCCCAAGTCGAATCCTCTAATTTCCTATCTTTTCACCTAATTTTAACCTTAGGGATTAGTCAACTACAAAGTTTCCTTTCCCTAAATTCAAGTACCTTATCAAGTTCATGTGGAACATAGGATAATTCTTCGACTTCAACGAGTTCTTAAGGAGTAACTATGTTATCCTCACCTCCCAGTTTCCCTTTCAATCTATTGATATGAAAGACTGGATGAACTCTAACAAATGGAGGTAGTTTTAGTTCATACGCAACCGTGCCAATCCGATGTATAAATCGAAATGGACCACAATATCTAGGAGATAAATTCGAGCATGTAGCTATAGTGTGAAATGGTAGGTGAGTAGTTATGATCCTTTACACAAGAGAGTATAACATAACCAAGCCTCAAGCCCTCAAGCCTCCCTTGAATGTGCCACATGCCCCTATTATATAGGAGGGCCCTCAAGTGACTCTTGACTCTCCATTTCCCATGTGTGACCCTTGGATGCTTGACCCTAACCTTAACCCTTAAGGTTAGTCCTAACCCATGCTTCACTAGAGCTTGTTCCCATGCTCCCATGCTCACCAGCATAATGTGGGTTAGCCTCCTAGTATATGCACACATAATGTGTATATAACAATGACTTGTTAAAGAGACATTGATTCAACTTTCATTGTGTGATAATGAGCTAGATCTACTACTTTGCCTTAACATGTGTCATAAGGAATTGTTAAAGAGACACATATGCAACTTCCATTGTGACAATGAGCTATATCCACTACATGACATCTCCTTATTGTCACTCCAAGAAGCCAATAAAGTAGCTAGAGATAGATCCACTTACCTAGATGGGAGCAAGAGAAGTACCTAAATGGCACTTACCTTGCCAAAAAGGAGGAAGGAAGATCCCTAAGAATAATAATAAACCAAGATCTTACACGCAAGCTTTCATCCAAGATTGACTCAAACAAGCAAGAGAACAAGATAATAAGAGATTCGAGAAGATAGATCTTTATCCTTTTTAGACCTCTTTGTGTCGGTGTTATTGAATTTGCTTCATTATGAAAACTAGAATCTGCTTATTCCATGTCTTGATTTTAGGATGAAGTAAAAAAAGTTAGGCTTTAAGTGGTAATTATAGACATACTTATCTCTTGACCATAATTTACTTAGCCATGAGGGGGAAAAAATAGTGGTGGCCTCTCATCATCATTGCCACATGGCAACCTATTTTATCTAGCATGCTTTTTAATTTGGCTTACTCCCTTTTCCTAAATAACAAGCAAGAAAGCCAGTGGAAGCTGAAGAATTCATGAAAGCTTATGTTATTTTCTTCTTCTTACTCATGCACACCCTTGGTGTGTCAAGCTCAATGAAGAATCGCAATGTGCTCTCAATACGATAGCTATGAAGATGGACATGTAGATGAACATTGAACAAGGCTTTTCTGGCAAGCCTTTCCACTACATTCTCCTATAAGTGGCTTGAATCTAGTACATATAGCTTCAATAAGAAGATCGGCTTTGATGGTTTCAACTTTGTCCTATCAAGGTACCCTTCGTGATGATTTCATTGCTTAGAGACTAGAGAAACAAGGTTGTGGCTAGAAGGATATTTGTGTAGAGGTTAGCACCATATCTAGAATTAAACATGTGAAACTCATCCTGTTGAAGGGGTTCAGTGATAAGACCATGTAGAGATTTCTTGTGTATGAGTTCATGCCTAGGGGTTGTGTGTGTGTGTGTGTGTGTGTGTGTATGAGTACATGCCTAGGGGATCAATACTAGAACCTTGGGTCTATGCTCCTCATGGTCTATGACGTGCTCAACGACATGTGAAGTGTCAATCCCATGTGTAAATAGGGATTGACACTTCATGACTAGTCAAATGCCCATCAAGATCATAGAATGCATCACTATGGTCATCTACTGTATCCCTATGACCACTAGGTTATCACTATATATACATGTGTCAACATCAATATCATCATCAACATGATGATGATCATCAATATCCACATCATCATCCAATGAATGCATGCCATAATAATACCCATCCTCAGGTATATAGTCATCTCTGCTCACAAATGTAGGGCACTCAATCAAGTCCCCACATACATCATCCTATGCAAGCAATGTCGAACCATTCATGTAAAGATAACCACATAAATCCTCAACAAAATCACCATGTGTAGAACGTCTAGACCATCTAGCACAAACATCCTCCTCATCAAATAAGTGTCTAAATTGGTTAGGTAACAACATCAGAGTCAAACATCCATATGTGACATGAATATGATGTGTCATCATAACATGATGTCGGTGAAGAAGGATCTAGAGGTCGAAGCCGCGATGTGCCAAATGTATGTATGAACTTGGGAACAAATGATATGCGACTCCTCACCTAAAATGGCAAATCAAGATGACGGGCATAAAGCCAAAGTGATAGGGTATGAGCAGATGCCGCACGATCAGTGTCTGGGATGAAGAGATAGTGATGTCGACGATGATGATGGTGGGTAGCATGGTGATCGTCAGTGGGGTAGAGGTAGAAATGGATACCCATGTCATCCCACCAAAGCTCGAAAGTGTGGAAACACTCCCAAATGTGCTCAAGAATTCCACATCGTGTATGGAAAAAACACCAATATGCTCAAATGGCCACTTGTACATGAGTAAAAGCCAAAACAATGACTAAAATGCTCAGAATGACCACCCGTGCAAAAAAAGGGCCAAGATACACATGTGAACAACCCAAATACACTAAATGGCCAAACAAATGTATGTGTGAACACATCCCCTAAAGGCCCAAAGCATGTGAACACCTCCCAAATGCACCAGATCTATCCCTTGGCACATTAACAACCCCCTCGTGGCTCAAAACGTATAAACAAACCCGCACGACAGTACTCAAGATGCAGGTGTCTAGGGGCCCAAAATGTAGGTGTCTAGGTGCTCAATATAGTATAAAGGGTGCCCATAGTTTGGAATGGCCAAAGAATCCAAGGTAAAAATAGGGGTGTGAAAAGGCTAAGGGGGAAAAAGAGAAAAGAAAAAAACCTAAACGTTAAAGACTTCACACCCCTTTTTTTTTATCCTCTACTTCTCCCTCTCACGTTGGCGGCCAGGTTATCTCCCCTTCTCTACTGAGCTTGTCTTCTCTATACTAAGCTCCTCTTCTCTGCTGAGCTTGAGCAAAGAGCAGCCTAGCTCTCAGAGCAATGATGGCAAGAAAAAAAAATTGTGTTTTTTTTAAACGTTGTTTCTTTCCGCTTTCTCCTGAGTTCTGAGCTCTACTGTGTTTGTTGTGAATCATGGTGTGCTTGCTGCTGTGAAACAAAGCTTGAACACAGTGTTACGTTTGCCTGTGAATCGTTGTGCGCTTTTGCTGTGCAAATGCCCAACATTGCTCCAGGTTGTGAAGGTAGGTTAGCGCGATCACGTCGGGTTCACGATTTTCTTGATGAACTCACTCTTCTGTTGCAAACACCCAACCCTTGCTCTGGGTTGTGAAGCTATGTTAGTGTAAGGCAATAGATGTCTCATGCAGCTACTATAGTAGGTTTGTGGTAGCTCGATGTGATGACGATGCGATCTACAATGTTTTGTTTTTGTGCAGCTCGATGATGATGATGCGATCTGTAGTGTTTTGTTATGACGATGCGATCTACAGTGTCTTGTTTTTGTTGCGTTGTCTTATGCCTGAGTTGGCCTCCCACCGCTACTGCCTGAGTGCTTGTTTTGGCTTGCATTGGCTTGTGCCTGAGTGCTCCCAAATTGACTTCTAGGAGGGAAATTATTGTCTAAATCCTCCTAGATGACATGTGCACCTACATTTATGGAATGAAGATGCTGAAAGCCATCTCCCCCTACACTGATTGTTGCACTAATCACTTGTGAGTCATCCATTGAGAGAGATTCTTTGTAATGCCTTGGCCTACTGAGACAATCCTTTGAAATGCTTGTTTGCCCAAGGTGGTACCCAGTGTGGCCGTTTATGTGCTAGCTTAAATTGCGAAGATGATGTGGTAAATGTTGGCTATGTGATGATTGCGACAATGAGCTTAAATTGAATCCATCAAAGCTATCTAAGTTAAGCTGAATGTTGGATGCATTTCATTCAAGCGCTATTTGCAGTAAGAGTACTGATGGAACTTTGCACAATGCTTGTGCATTTAAATGATGAAAAAAATGGAGAGAGAATGCTTAGCAGCCAAGGGGTCAAGAATGCCAAATTTCCACATGTGTGTTGGTTGTTTAACCTCTGATGGTGTAGCAGCAAAAGAAGAAATCCTTGGTCTTTAAGCCTATTTCCATCTTCTTTGTATTGTAAGCTAGCTCATATGTGCTATTGTCTTGTGCAAGATGATGTTGTGTAGAGCTGGAAACTTAAGACCTAATAATGCCAAGATTCAAGATGCAAATTGTTTGCCTTCTCATCCAAACTCTGCACTATTATTTGGAGATCTTCACACTCAAGAAGTTTTGTATGCAAGTTAGGAGAACCTTGTGGTGTATGGGGCACACTGGCTCATACTAGTGGACTGGGCTCAATTCCCCGCAAGGCCATACTTGCAACAGAGTGTTAATCAATGAACTTTTTGAATTTCTGCACTCGAAATTGTAACACTTGTACACTTTTGCATCAACTAGTCATCAACATGCTTTTTGCATAATATTGATGCTCATATCTGTAATAGAATAACATGCTATACATCTTATTGATGGCAATGTGTTAAGATGCTGTAAACCAAGGTATGTGCTTGTAAATAGTGTTTTCTCAAAACTTTTCTTGCTTCCTTTACTTCTAACACATCAAGATTTATATTAATCTATGTAGATTGTGCTACTCCAATAGATTTGTAATCTCTGTCTATCTTCTTTGCAAGAAAGTATCTTGAGATTTGCACCAAGATATTGCACACTTTCTTGGAACTGTATCAAATTTATGCACAATAATCTTGATTTCTACACAGCAAACTATACTCTGCATAAACTCTACAATATGAATACTCTGCACAGCCTGCACCAATCTTTGAAAACTGCAATGAAATTTTTGCAAAACTATTTCAGCAACCAAACTTCTTGTAAATCTACTCGAACTCTAAGATTTTAGAAAATAGGACAAAAATAGAGGTTTAATGGATTAATAATTGGAACTGTAAGCTCTCTAAGCAAGATAATGCAAGAAAATCCCTCAATATTGGTTGCTAAAATCTCTGTAAATCCTAATTCTAAAATTAAGAAAATCAAGATCAAGAAGTTCAAGAAATCAATAAATAAATTAGATTAGGGTTTTGAAAATAGTGTTTAATGCAAATTCAAAAATAATTAACAAAAGTTTCTTTGCTAATCTTATCAAATAAGGAATTAGCAAATTTAAAAATTGTGTGAATTATTTCTGAAAATGATTAACACTAATCAAGATTAAGAAAATACATTTTAGAAAATTGGATTAACAGTAATCTGAAAATGATTATTTTTAATCAAGATCAAGAAAAAGCATTCTATAATTTAGATTAAGCATAATCCAAAAATGATTATCACTAATCACTCCCTAAGTAAGGATCTAAGCCAATAACTCTGATCCTAGGGATTTAAGCCAAGAGCTCTGATACCAATACAATGAAGGAAACCTAAGGAATGCACTCATTAGCATTGAGTATACACGTCCCACTCATCATAGGGAGTAGCACCTATTGCACTCATAATGGAGTACACATATAGCTTCTCAAGAGGGAGAAGTCCACTATATATTTAGATTATGCATAGTTATAATGCCAGCTCATATAGTCAAGTTCACAAACCGACCATTGAATGTTATAGTAGTAGAGTACTTTCCCTTATAACATGTACTCTTATCTCTTTAGTTTATGGTTGTAGAGAAGAGAAGAAGATAGAAGAAAATTCAACCATACATCTCTCTCTTGTGTGCGTGTGTTTTTACTTGCAAGGAACTCAAGCTCTCCCTCTTCCCCCACATTCTCTTTATGGTATTAGAGCTTTGGTTATAGAGAAGAGAAGAAGGTAGAAGAAAATTCAACCATACATCTCTCTCTCTCTCGTGTGTGTGTGTGTGTGTGTGTGTGTTTACTTGCAAGGAACTCAAGCTCTCCCTCTCCCCCACATTCTCTTTATGGTATTAGAGCTTTGGTTCGTGTGAGAGCTAACGAGATAAGTAAGAGACAAAAACAAGGCAAGTAAGGAAGTGGTACACATAGGTAAGGATATTTCCATGTATTTTCCTCTTTGATTTTGGAGCAACACCTTTGGTAGCTGTGAGAGCTATACGAGACAAAGAAGTCATTGTCTCAGATTGAGGCATCCTCCTGGGTGAAGGAAGAAGACCATACAATGTGTTGTCAACTTTGTTTAAACTAAAAACTAAAAACCATACAATGTGTTGTCAACTTTGTTTAAAGACCATACAATGTGTTGTCAACTTTGTTTAAACTAAAAATTTCACATTTTGGCACAATAAGAGCATGTTTTGGGCCTTGTTCTTGCAATACAAGTTTTTCGGTAGAGGCACTCTACGAAGTGTCAATTTTGATTGTATATGCCCAGTTTCTAGTTTAGTGTAAAGTGTACTAAAAATTTGGTTGCATGATAGTTTGTTCAAAGAATCTAAGTGTTATAAATGTTGGTGGATGTCTGTTATGTGGTTGGTTTTATATACAGTTACAATATATATGTATTGTGTGTGTGTGTGTGTGTGTGTGTGTGTGTATGTATGTATGTATGTATGTATGTATGTATGTACGTATGTATATATATATATATATATATACGTATGTATGTATGTATATATGTATGTATATATGTATGTATGTATATATAACTATCTCTATACTATAACCATATATAAATATCTATTATACACACACACACACACATTTTTAGTGAAACCGCTATCTCATTAAGAAAAAAGAAATATACATTCATAGCTATCCCAAATCAGGACACCTACTACTCATATCAAAAACAGTGGGAAAACACTTAATTGATGGAAGGTTAGTCCTCTGATTTCATGAGAATCTTGGAGGGACTAGAAAAGGGCTCTCTGAAAATTAAAAAACAACTGGATAGAATCTCTAGAGAAGAGCAACTGATTTCGAGCATGATAGATAGTCCACTGTATAGTCTGGTAGGGGAGGAGAAAGGCAACCAAAAATCCATAACATTCGATCGAAACACCCCCTAGAAAACGAGCCCGAAGATGTGCAGACAAATCATCAAGAAAATCATGAGAGCGCAAACAATACCACAGAAGGTGAGGCACTGTCTCTGTAGGATGATAGCACCACCTACAAGAAGCAATGGCAATGCGCCTTCATGCCAAAAGATATCCAACTGTGAATACTCAAACTAGACATATCCACAGAAACAATTGTTGCTTGAGGGAAAAACCACTCTTCCAAATTCTTTTCAATGCAGCTTTCCACCATGCAAGAGATTTTGACATATGCCATAGGCGATTTGCATCATGTGTTGAGATATCGAGCTCGTCTAGTGAGGCGGTGGACACTGATGACCCGCCTGGGGGATAGGCCCCACACTTACACCACTGGCATGGTTGGTGAGATCTTGGGTGATATGCAGCCAGTGGGATGACAGGCTGTGTGACAGCCATTCTAGAGACTGGCATAGTTATAGCGCCAGCTCATTTAGTCGGGTTCACACCATAGAGAACCCGTGTATGTATTGGTTGAGTACCCTTCATATTATGTGTACTCTTATTCTTGTATATGGTGTGTTGAGTGTTGAGGGAAGAAGAAGAAGATTTCAGCCTCTCACCTTGTGTGTTCTCTATTAGGGTCTTGTGAGTGTGTGTGTGTGTGCTTGCAAGAGCTCAAGCTCTCTTCCCCCCTGCATCTTTTCATGGTATTAGAGCCTGGTTCGTGCTAAGGGCTGAGCTGCAAGCAAGATAACCACAGGAAGCGGTACGAGGGTAAGAGCTGCAACTACTCTTCCCTATTTGTGTTGGTGACTACACCCTTGTCGGGAGCTCTACGGGAGGCACCGGCAACGATCTCTGATTGAGGATCTTTCTTCGCGGGAGTAAAGCTATAGGGCAACTATATTGTCCTATTGGACTAAATTTTTGGGCCGAAAACGCGTTTCGGGCGCGTCTGGACCATCGTTTTTCAGAAAGCAGGCGATTTCGAGTGCTGCAGGTAAGATCGATTCTCTGCAGAACTCTGTTTTAAGAACTGCAGGAAGACAGATTGACTGTGCAGACACTGTGGGTGCTGCAAAGAGGTCTACAATTGCCATTAGATGTATGTATGCACATTGAAGTCACTGGCTATGACATTTGAGAGTACTACAGTACCGCTGAAGGAAATACATTTGAGAGTACTACAGTACCGCTGAAGGAAATACAGCAGTTTGTGCAAGACAAACCAGAGTGCTATTTCTGGTAAAATTGTGTGCTTGGCAAGATGTCAAATGATGGGATAACCCAGATTGTGGCTGAGAAGCTAGATAAGAATAACTTCCATGCTTGGAGGTTCAGGTTGACGAATTTCCTGATGGGAAAGGGCTATTGGGACTACATAGAAGGTGAGCATGAAGAGGCGCCGGAGATACTAGACATAAATCCGACTGCTGCAGATGTGAAAGAGTTTAAAGACTGGAACCAAGGAGCCAGGAAAGTTATGTATTGGCTCTCCATTAGTATACATGACACCATGATTGGGCACATTCAGGATGCCAAGTCCCCCAAGGAGGCATGGGACACCTTGGTAAAGCTTTATGAAACAAATACCAAGGCACGTAAGATACAGTTGAAGAATGAACTTCATACTGTGGAGAAAAAGAGCATGTCTGTGAATGACTATGCGTTGAAGATAAAGGGTATTGTGTAATCCCTTGCATCTATTGGTGTGTCAGTAGATGATGATGATAAGGTGGAGGTCTGTCTACGTGGTCTCGGGCCACAATACAAGGCGTTCAAGACGTCTATTCAGACTCGGGAAAACATTCCCAACTTTACAGATTTGGTGTCTATGCTGATTATCGAAGAGAAGAGCTTGGGTGAAGACCAACAGTCTTCCACAAAGCAAAAACAGTTCAGAGCAATAGGCCTTCTACACGAGTTCAGGAAGAGGACGAGGTAGAGGGGGCCATGGACGCGGTCAAGGAGGTGGCCGAACAGGTAATCAGAATTATGGCCAGCAGCAGCAGCAACAACAACAGTCCCAGAATCAACAACAACAACAACAACACGCAAGTGGAAGAGGCAAATTCAGAGGCAGGGGGAGTCAAAGAGGCCGTGGAAATTGGCAAAGGCAGTATAATGATGCACGTGAATGCTATTATTGTGGTAAGCCTGGACATGTGCAGGTAGAATGTTATAAGAAGCAGGCTGACATGCAAAATGGGAAAGTGCAGCAAAACAACTATGCATCCTCAAGCAGAAATAATGAGGATAATGAAAGGTTGTTTGTTATGCAGCATGTCATGAATGCCATGTCTGAAAATGTTGATGCAGCACAAAAAGATAATGTATGGTATGTGGATTCAGGTGCTTCGAACCACATGACAAGTCATGGGGAGTGGTTCAAGGAGATGAAAAACTCGGAAAGACCAGGTTTTGTGGAAACAGGGGATGACACTGCTCATCCAATTGCCCATGTTGGAGATGTGCCATTGTCTATGCAGGATGGCAAAGTGAAGTACCTTGTAGATGTACTTAATGTACCAAACATAACAAAGAATCTAGTTTCAATTGGCCAGATGATTGAGTAGGGTTTGCAGGTTCGGTTTAACCCTGATGGTTGTTATGTTGTTGCAGACTTTAAAGACAAGTGTGCAGGTTAGTTGCAAAAGGCAACAGAGTGGGCAGAATGTTTACGTTGAATGTAGACATGCCTGAAGTGAGTGCTGCGATGTTTGCAAATGGTTCAAGGATTGTTGCAGACACAGACATTTGGCATAAAAGAATTGGTCATGTGAATGTGCAGCGAATGAAGTCTATGCAGACTAAAGGAATTGTGGCAGGACTGCCAAAATTTAAAGTGGAAGGTATGCAGAGAATATGTGAAGCATGCCAATTTGGAAAGCAAACAAAGCATGTATTTCCACGTAACAGATATGTGAGCAGAAATGCACTAGATGTTGTGCATTCAGATGTATGGGGTCCTACGAAGACCTTATCTATGGGAGGCTGCAGATATTATGTGACATTCATTGATGACCACACAAGGAAAGTGTGGGTATATTTCATGAAGGAGAAGAGTGAGGTGTTCACTCACTTTCAGAATTTCAGAGTTTTGGTTGAAAAGCAAACAAGAAAATATGTAAAGTGCCTAAGGTCAGATGGAGGGGGAGAGTACTTCTCCAATGAGTTCTCTGAATTTTTGAAGCAGAATGGTATTCGGAGACAGTTTACATGCAGATACACTCCGCAGCAAAATGGAGTTGCTGAGCGGAAAAACAGGCACATTGCTGAGATTGCGCGAGCATTGATGGAAGAGAAGAATATGCCACATTGCTATTGGGCTGAGGCTGTTTCTACAACAGTATACATCATGAACAGGACTCCAACTGCAGCCATACATGATGTAACTCCAGAGGAGAGGTTTACTGGCAAAAAACCTGATTTGTCTCATCTGAAAATCTTTGGATGCATTGCATATGTGCATGTGCCAGATGAGCTGAGAACTAAGCTGGATCCGAAAGCTGAAAAATGTGTGTTTATTGGATATTCCCTTGAGCAAAAGGGATACAGGTGTTATAACCCTGCTACACGTGAGTTGAGGGTAAGCAGGGATGTTGTCTTTGATGAGATGAGCAGCTGGTATGCTGCTGGAAAAGAAGCTGTTGGGGCTGATGTGAGTGGAAGTGTGGTTGCACAGAATGCAGGCAGCAATCACAGTCTTTGAGTGGACCAGGAGAGTCCTTATCTAGTGGGTCTGTTGATAGACCATGGAGTGGCAGGCTGCGTCATAATACCAATCCTACAAATGTGATTAGTACATCACGTAAAGGAAAAGAGATTATTTCATGAGTGTGTGTGTGAGAGAGATATATATTAAACATGATTTGTAAGAATTGTAGGTTCCTTGGATGAAGCTCTCTTTTCTTTCCATCTTCTCTTTTCTCCTCTGATGAGAAGATGTATTGATTGTATCAAATTACTTCATACCTTAATAAATCATCAAAATACTTATATGTGAGACCTTGGGTCTCACATATGGGGGGGCAGATTGGACCCAATGCTTTTGTCTTGTGTTGATAAATATTTTTTCGTTTAAGTTTTTTATTCAATTCTTCTTCCAAGGTTGATGTATTATCTTGTAGTAAAGTAATTGTAAAATTTGTTGAAAGCTTTTACTTGGAGAAAAGGTCTTGTAATAGTAGTATTAGAGCTACAGGCCGAGTACAAGATCTTTTCATAGGCTTCGAAAAAGAAAATCAAAGGTTTGGGTTATGGACTGACCTATTAATACTTGGACTATAGTGCTTCTATTATTATATTGAAGCCGTTTTACAATTTTTAAATTCCCCTTCTTTTCTACTCTTTTAACCACACACTAGATGCAAGTTGTTTTCTCGAGAAAGAGACACTGATCTGGTGTGTTTGATTACCCTCTGGGGTCATTGGGGATGCCCATGGATTAGACAAAACTGGACTTGAGTATGGGTTAGTACTCATGATTGCTGTCGGGTGTTAGTAGCTCTGAGTTGCTAATTGTGTGATGATGGACAACTAGTATAGTTGAAGAGAGTGTGAGCATGTGTTGCTCATTAGCAAGAGGCTGAATATGGCATGAATATAAGAGAATGGATCTAGATGGTTAATATTTCAACAGCAATATCGGGCTTTTGGTATGATGGGTATGTTTCTTACAAGTTATTATTATTATTTTAAATATTGAACAACATGCATACCTTGTTGATGGTTTTGGTAGGACTTGACAGCCACATTTTATTAGCAATGTATGATCTCATTTTTAAATATACAATGTGCACAACCCTATTGGTTTGTTGGACTTTTCTTTTGTCAAATTTTAAGACCAGGTTTACAAACTACGTAACTGAGGACAATTGCTTTCTTAACCGCCCCCGGGAGGACTGTTATGTGAGTGAACTTTCTTAAGGATTGAGTTATATTACTTGAAATTTAAATTATATTTATTCAATAAAATTTAGATTTAGAGATGAGAGTATATTAATATCTCTAAACAATTAAAAAAAATATAAAGAAAATAAATTTATGATAAAAATAGAATCTTTATGATAGAGATCCCCAAAAGTAGGTCGGATTTTGCATATGGCCGAATTTAGCAAAACGGCTCGGACTAGGTTGTAGACCAGGCTATTCCCATAATTTTAAGTACCAACTCAACTATATTCTGGTGAAAAAGAAGAGAGTTACAGTGTCTACAAGTTGCAAGCTTGTACTTCCATACAGGGAGACATGACAGGCTAAGACAGGAAAACATCTACAAAGAGTATCAGTTTTCTCTTATTGTTTTCCTCATAGGGAGTATCAATTTCTCTTATTGTTTTCCTTATATGGTTTAATTATTTCATGAGTGTATGTGTGTAAGAGAGAGATATTAAACATGGTTTATAAGAATTGAATGTTCCTTGGATGAAGCTCTCTTTTCTTTCCACCTTCTCTTTTCTCCTCTAATGAGAAGATGTATTGATTGTATCAAATTACTTCATACCTTAATAAATCATCGAAATACTCATATGTGAGACCGTCGGTCTCACATATGGGGGGGGGCAATATTGGACCCAATGCTTTTGTCTTGTGTTGATAAATATTTTTTCGTTTAAGTTTTTTGTTCAATTCTTCTTCTAAGGTTGATGTATTAACGTGCAATTAACTTATTTAAATATTTTTTCATTTAAGTTTTTTGTTCAATTCTTCTTCTAAGGTTGATGTATTAACGTGCAATTAACTTATTTAAAGCAATTGTAAAATTTGTTGAAAGCTTGTACTTGGAGAAAAGGTCATGTAATAAAAGATGATGCCAATCATAATCTTTCAAAGGGAGCAACATTGATTTTTAAAAAATTACATGTAATCCTGCAACCAAACCATAGAGGGACAATGTTTTCATGAGAGTTCTAACATCCGCCTCTGTATTCTTGGGAAAAAAGAAAGTGTCATCAGTATATGCCCATGACACAAATTGTGTACCATCAGCCATGGAAAGACCATGCAGTTATCCATCTTGTGTTAGTCTATCCATGTAAAGGAGCATTGGATGAGTCGCAATGGCATACAAAAGTGTACTAAGTGGATAACCCTACATCTTGGTAACCAATTTGTATATGACTGGCATTAGAGAGATAGGATACCAATCTGATATGGTTTCACAAAGTTGTTTTTTGGGTAGTAATTTCATGAAGCCTTCTTTCCATGAGGATGACAAGCATCCAACATTCTAGCAGTGATTCGCCACCATAAGCAAAACTGGCGATCTTAAAATGTCGTAGAATGTGTGAAAGAACTCCACTGTCAAACCATCCCCGAGCCTGGAGACTTCAATTTACCTAGGCCTTTTAAAGCATTATCCAATTCTACATCTGTGAAGGGCTCATTTATATTGTTAGCCTCTTGACTTGTTAGCTCATCCATATTGTTAGCCTCTTGACATGTAATGATAGGCACAAAAACTGATGTAAGAAAAGTTCTCGCGCATCAAGATCTTCTCTTGAAAGCGGGAGAGGGGCATAGACAGTGCGGGAAAAGTGATCATGGCAACCCTCTACAAGCTATGTTTTTGTGCATGTCCATGTACCATTTGTTCTTTTGACTCTTGTAATGCATTGTTTTTGCTTGAAAGCATGTAGAACTTTGAAAAAAGATTTTGACGAGCATCCTTTATCAAGTAATGGCTTCTGCCTGCCATTTATTAAGCTTACGTTCATCATCATGACACAGACAAAATTCAGCTTTCATTAAGAGTTGTTGCTCATCATTATTCAAGTCTCTAGAATGGCTGATTTTCGTGTACTCTTGTATTGTCGATTTTTCCTGTTCAATGTGTCTTGTGTTCTCTCCCATATGCCACCTTCTATACTCTTGTATCACAGCTTGCATTCGTCGTACAAAGCTAAACCAAGCAAAATCTATATCCTCTTACATGTGTATGAGAAGAGGATGCACAACGGCATGTACCAAATCATAAAAAAGAGCATGCGATAAATAACTTTTATTAATCATGAGAAATCTTTTATGAGGTAAGGGATAATCATTGTTAGCGCCATTGTTTGGATCCAATCTTGCCTTTCAGAGCACATCATATGAGAGCGGTGAGAGGTGTTGTCATGAAAGTCAAGGGGCTTATTAAAATCCCCTGTGATGAAAGCATTTGAAATCCATGGGTATGTGCATAAAGAGCGCCACATTGTAGCTCTATATGCTAAAGTTTGCGAAGCATAAATACTCACAAATTTATAGAGTTCTCCTTGAATCATACATTATACCACAAGCTAACGGCCATTCGGATCATTGTGGGCTAATATAGGCTGTAAATCATGCTTAACCATTATGAGGGTATCAAAAAAAGATCGAGATCCTCCATAGAAGATTTGATATCCAGAGAAGACTCCCCGTCTTCTAGCAAAACTATGTTGATTATGCTCTTGGAAACAAACCACATGGGGATGCATAGTGTTTACGTATGACCAAAGAAGCCTCCATCACATAGGCCTTGTATACTATAAGTAAAACACCAGATTGGTATAGACATATTTACAATGCGAGCGATGTAGAGGCTACACCTCAACTTGCATGGTAGCCTAATTGGTCAAGTCACCATGTAGAGAACGTTCTGTAGTTTAAAATTTAGCCGTATTTTTGTGCATGGAATTCTCTGCATCATGTGCAAACAAAGAATCACCTTTGACTACTGTAGCCCACATCCTTCCTACTCATGTAATATTGCTTAAAGTGTCTAGCACAGGGGAAGGCAAAGCAGATGTAGAAGATCCTTCCATCCAGTTATGAGAGAGACCGGGGTCTTTGTCTAGAAGGTATTGTTTTTTTGGGAGTTTGCCATGTATTAGAGTTAGGTTTGTCTTTATCTTCCACATTCATCACATGAGAACCTACCGAGGTAACTTTTTCTTTTCCTTTATCCAGACCTGCATGCTGTGAATGATTAATATTCTTTCCCTTTTGAGTTTGCACAGATGGCATGGGAGCAGATTGCGGAGAGGGCATGGCTGCAGGCAGCCGTCTTGCAATAAAAGCGAAGGACATTCTGAATATGACCAAACTTTTTGCAAGTAAAGCAAGAACTTGCAAAATTTCCCCATTTAAGCTAAAAGAAAACTTACTGTGTCAGAATGCCTTGCATTTCAATATCCATTGCAACCCTGTCAAGGGTTTATTTGTCTGTATCCCAAAGGATACAGAATCTGTTAACATTGCCAGAAGATCTGGGAGGGCATACAACCTTACCTAATGATTCCACCAGAAAAGGCAATGCAGGGTGCATATAAACTGGGAGGTCCATCACTTCAACCCATACATGGCACCTGTGTTTGATAAATTCTGATAATCCTTGGTGGGCGACCAAGGGTATACATGCACCATTTGTTGTCCAAAGAACAAGGGTGACTTTTCCAACATCATTTGTTTATGCTTGGACTCAATGAGAATAACCTCAAATATACCCCTTGTTGTAGAGTAAACAAACCCCTTCCACAAAACATCCACCAAGCATGGCTTTTATCCATTGGCCAACATCTGCTTGCAACATGCATTTTACCAGAAAAAAAGGATTATCGCTTGTTGAGATAGATAGTCTTGTAACTGGGTAGATTTTCTCCTATAAAACCCACAATATAAGAACTTAATAGAGAGCTTGGACACCTTCATTGCATGCTAAATAGTGTGAAGAATTAGTAAGAGGAATATAAACAAAGAAATGGGAAAAAAACTTTGATTAAGTTGTCATTTTGCTCATCTCGAGGGAGAAACAAAATCATGATTTGGTAGAGTTGGCACACATGTGTTATCATTTGTTTGGGAGGGCCAAAAAGTTGCTCTTTGAAGGAAGGAGATACAACACCTAACCTTTGTTGCTATGTTGCAAGTAGGATAATGTGATGACAATGCTAATGCAAGGTTGATTTTCATTGGAATTCTTACTTGCAGATTGAAAATCGATGTTAGAATATGCCGAGCAAATTAATTGGAACGAGAAAAAAAGACATTGTGGTGCATATTCAATGGTGAATAATGCTCATGTTACCAGATAAATCTCTATTGAGTGGGGAAGAGCTCTTTTTCCACTATACAGGTAATAGCGTGTAAAACACACCTTGTTGGAGGGACTTATTTTTTGAGCTTCATTTTTATGAGAGCAGTCTTACCAAGAAGCTTCTGGAAGGGCCTAGGCTATAAACTGTAATCTTCGAAAGCCCCTTACGGGATACGCATTCATCTGTTTTTTCTCGCGCTCTGTTGAAACCCTAGTTCTTACTTTGTTTTTTCTGCGCCGAACTGGTTTCCCTCTGCGTCTGAAATTTAAGCTTTGCCGCGATCTTCATCCTCTGCAGTTATGGCGGACGACCTCGACATCCCGGACGTTCCCGAGGTAGAGGAGGACATGGGAGACGACTTCGAAGAAGCCTCGTCCTCTGCGCCACAGAAGGTTGGGGAGGAGAGACCTATCGGCACTGCAGGGCTCAAGAAGAAGCTCATCACGGCGGGCAAGGACTGGGCTACGCCAGAGAAAGGCGACGAAGTGAAAGGTAAGCATGCAGATTTCAAGGTCTTCTCTTCAGAGCTTTCATGGCCATTGGCCTCTCTTTGCGACCTTTTTGTTTTCTGCTCATTGACCTGCATCTGCATAGCCTGCCTCTCTTTGCGACCTTTTTGTTCTCTGCTCATTGACCTGCATCTGCATAGCCTGCTGTGCTCAAAGTGACTTATGCTGTAATAATTTCCTTTTTCCCATTTCGATGGATTATTCGCTATTAACTTTGACTCTAATGTTTATCTTTGAAAATTTCCCATACGTGCAGTTATCTTCTTGAACTGCAAACGACAACACAGATGTTTAATTGTATCTATGTAAATGTAACTTTGATATGCCTCTACTACTGGTAGCTGTGTTCCACATACATACATAAAGCGACGATCGTTGATTATCTGCAGTGCACTATACTGGGACTCTCCTTGATGGATCCAAGTTTGATTCTAGCCGGGACCGTGGGGACCCCTTCACCTTCAAGCTCGGTCAAGGTTTGTGCCCATCAACACAAATGCACCTTTACAAGTTAATGAAATTCACAACATTTGTATCATAATGGAAACCTCTCTTAATGCCTGGTCCTCAATTTCTATTGTCAGTGATTGATCAAGGGCCAAGTGGGGGCATTGTTCTCCCCAAAAACGTGTTGTGTGTGAGAGAGAGAGAGAGCGTGCGTTTAATTTACCACAATCAAGTTTCAATCAAGGATGAGAGAGAGAGAGAGAGAGAGAGAGAGAGCGTGCGTTTAATTTACCACAATCAAGTTTCAATCAAGGATGAGAGAGAGAGAGAGAGAGAGAGAGAGAGAGAGAGAGAGAGAACAATCAATTTTCAATCAAGGATGAGGACTTAGATTTCATTTGGTGTATTTAACCTAGGTCAAGTGATCAAGGGATGGGATGAAGGTATAGCCTCTATGAAGAAAGGGGAGCAGGCTATCTTCACAATCCCGCCAGAGCTTGCATATGGAGAATCTGGTTCTCCTCCGACCATTCCTCCAAACTCTACTCTTCTGTTTGATGTGGAGCTGATTTCTTGGTCGAGTGTAAAGGACATATGCAAGGATGGGGGTATCTTCAAGAAGATTCTCAACGAGGGAGAGAAGTGGCAAAATCCCAAAGAAGATGATGAAGTCACAGGTAACGGATCTGCTCCCAAAATTATATAAAATGATGGCTATGGTTGTGACATTGTGTGCTCTCGTGCAGTGAAGTTCACCGCAAAGCTTGAGGATGGAAGTGTTGTCTTCTCGACTCCAGAAGAGTGTGTGGAGTTCTGTGTGAGAGATGGTATGTAATTATTGGATGGTTTTCAAGCTTCAGCAGCTGAATTTGGGGTTCTCTCTTAACAAATGTACATTGTATCCGAATGCAATGTGTTGGTTTTCTGTAGGATATTTCTGCCCAGCCATCAGCAAGGCGGTAACAACAATGAAGAAAGGAGAGAGAGTTCTCCTAACTGTTCAGCCAAAATGTAAGTTTATTCAGACTCTAAAAGCATCTCAGAAGGTATATGTGGTATTTCTAATTTGATGCAGTGCACCACATAAGAATGTTGCATGTTAATTCTGTTTCCTGCAGATGGATTCGGTGAACAAGGAACAGAGGCCAAGGCTGGACACTCAGCTGTTCCTGGCAATGCAATATTGACGATTGAGATGGAGCTAGTATCTTGGAAATCTGTTGAGGCTGTTACAGATGACAAGAAAGTTCTGAAGAAAGTGCTCAAGGAGGGGGAAGGATATCAGAAACCTAATGATGGAACACGTGCACAAGGTAGGGTGGGGTGTCATGTTCGTATTTGCATGTGCTAGGGGCTACCATATCTCACCTAGTCTCACTAATGGATTTGGGATTTGTGCTTTGTGCAGTTAAGTATACTGCTAAACTTTCAAATGGTACTATTTTTGAAAAGGAAGGGTTTGGTGATGGTGGGCTTTATGAGTTTGTCACAGATGAAGGTTTGTGTTAAACTTGGCAATACAGTTAACCACTCAAGGTGTATGTAAATAACAGATTTTTTTCTGCATTCTTGCTTAGCTTGTTTTAATGATTTGTAGAACAAGTAATTTTGGGATTGGATAAAGCTGTGGCCTCAATGCTCAAGGGTGAAGTGGCGCTTGTGACTGTTCCTTCCGAGTATGGTTTTGGTGATGTGGAGACCAAACGGGCACTGGCTGTTGTTCCACCCAATTCTACCTTGACCTATGAAGTGGAGCTTGTTGATTTTCAGAAGGTAAGTGCCCTCTTGTCTTGATTTCAGAGCTAACAAGTTTTGGTAAAATTAACGACTTTTTGGGTATTCTGCCTGTGACTACCTCTCCTGTCATCTTCTCTTTCGTTTATGCAATAGAAAATCTGGGTGTTCCTTAACAGGAGAAGGAATCTTGGGATATGGATACACCTGAGAAGATTGAGGGGGCTGGGAAGAAAAAGGAAGATGGGAATGCCTTATTTAAAATTGGAAAGTATGCTCGAGCTGCCAAAAAATACGAGAAGGTATTTGAATTCTCTGTTCATCTTGTGTATTAGTTTGTGTGCTGTAGTGTGTGAGCACATGTGTGTATGTGGGTAAATTATACTTATAATGAACTGACACACGTGGGAACTGTCTCAGGCAGTGAAGTATATTGATTATGAAAGTTCCTTCTCAGAGGA
Source organism: Cibotium barometz (assembly GCF_041138505.1). Taxonomy (NCBI): domain Eukaryota; kingdom Viridiplantae; phylum Streptophyta; class Polypodiopsida; order Cyatheales; family Cibotiaceae; genus Cibotium; species Cibotium barometz. The sequence continues at coordinate 24,602,901 of NC_141056.1, read as the reverse complement.
GGAGAAGAAAGAAGCCAAGACACTGAAAATATCGTGCTATCTAAATAATGCAGCATGCAAGTTGAAGGTCAAGGATTACAAGGAAGCTGCCAAATTGTGCACCAAGGTCTTAGTGCCGTTTCCTTGTAATTTCTTGTAATTCTGACATTATCTTCATGGGTTGCATGAATTGTGGCTCACTTTGCCTCAATGATATGTGGCCACAGGTTTTAGAGCTGGAATCCCAGAATGTGAAAGCTCTGTATCGAAGAGCGCAGGCTTACATTGAAACGGCTGATTTGGATCTTGCTGAGCTCGATATCAAGAAAGCATTGGAAATTGATCCTTCCAATAGGTAAAAGATGCTCGCTCTGTCTTCACTGTTGGTATGAAGATACTGAGTGTAGAAAGAGCCGCAGAAGGGCTGTAAAATGTAGGACTGAATTTGCTGTGGTGTTTTAACTGACTGCATTTCAGAGACGTGAAGTTGGAGTATAGAACCCTTAAGCAGAGGCAAAGTGAGTACAATAAGAAAGAGGCAAAGATGTATGGAAATATGTTTGCACGTCTCAGCAAGCTGGAAGCCTTGGAAACGAAGGTGAGTGCATGGCTGCGAGCAGACTGGCACTGTGCATGTCTGAAATGAATGCTAGTGATTAGGCTTTTCTTATGGTGCTTTGACTGTTGTGTAGAAAGCTGAACCTGAGGAAATGGCTGTTAAGGCTACTAGCACGGCTGCAAGTGAGGAGATGGCTGTTGAGTCTAGTACATAAGCACTATGCAGTTCCTCCTTCTGTCGAGGCAGGCCTGACATTAAGAGTAGCCAGAGGTTATAGCATTCAGGGGTGATTTTTAGACAGATAAAGAAGGCTGCCTAAAGGAGGCAGCAGTTCTGGGACAAAATGGAATGCCATGGAGGCCCTTGTTAACATTTTGGAATATTATTAACGTAGAACTGTTCGTGTATTTTTGGATTGCCATTGTCTGACCGAGGTCAAAAAGTGTAACTGTGAATGGGGCAAGTGAGAAATCAATATCTGTGTCTCTTGTTAGAAATGTCTCCAATCTTTAAAAACCCTTATTAAAACTCGTCTTAATAAATATTACAAGAAACAAAATTGACGTATATGCAGCTTGGTATCTGTACTTGTCTTCACAGAATATCTGTTGGTAGGGGTGTTTGTAAAGGGTGATGTTGGTTGAGCCGAAGGTTCAAAAATAGAAGTGCGCATGTGGTGCTAGATGCCGGGCTTGAGAAATGATTGTCTGAAGAGGGGAGTCAGCTAGGTGCTTGGCTTGAAAATGAATTGTCTGCAGACGGGTGTCAAACTTGCCAGTTGGGTGGATGAGGCTCTATCCTTTATCAGTTTGGCTAATTAACATGGAAAGCTTGAAGGAATATGCTTGGATTGGGTTACTAGCAAGAGATCTGCTCTCCGAAGAAAAGACGGTTTTCTTTTGGCTAGTAACCAAGAGATCTGCTCTCCGAAGAAAAGACGGTTCTCTTTTGGCTATCCTGATTTTCTATATAGCTTACTCATGTGCATACACTGCAACTGAGATAGCTATGATTTGTGGGTAATTGAAGTTATACAAGCCATGTTTTCCAAACATAGAACCTATCAAATAATGTATGGTAATCCCTGTATCCGGTAGGATTGGTTTATATTCTATGCACATTATTTATTTAGGCTAGCGAAGATAGAGCTCATTAATGTTTTAAAATTCAAATTCAACTTAGCTTTAATTAACTAATGTTCTAAAATCCATATACTAACCATAAACTTTTCAATCAATAATGATTCTAAAACCCTTCATCGATATAACCCAACAAATTTATTAGCCTCTAAACCTTGTCATCTAACGAAGCTTTCAAGCTTAATCTCAAGGGAAGATCATCTGGACCCCTTCTTTGAGCCAAAGCTATGCTCAAGCGAAGGTTTTAATTTTTATTATTATTAAGAACTGTCTACTTTGCATACTCTGTGTGTCTACAACATACATGTAAATGTATATACATGTGTGTCCACGCGCGAGCATGTGTATATTATACGAACATGTATAATACACATGTATATTTATATATACTAGTTGGGGACTTGTGCTTCGCACTTCCTTTGAGGCTTCTAAAACCAAATTCTACCCAAACCTCCTCAAACCTCTTCCTCTCTTTCTTGAACCTCTAAATTCTTGCAAGACGATAGATTTGTGAAACTCTTCCTTAAAGATAATACTGAGATAGAAATGATATATATGTGTATGCATGTATAATAAATATAAATGAATATATGTATATGTAAATCTTTGCTTGCACACGCATATTGTGTGTGTGTGTGTGTGTGTGTGTGTGTGTGTGTGCGCGCGCGCGCATGTAAGGTCACCACAAGCCATGCCCAAGGCTAGAATTGAACCCTAACGAGGCTTCATAGAATGTATTGCAAAATTGCAATACGTCGTGGCTAGCAACCCATTGCCCGTCATAGGTTCAATGTCTTGAACCACCTTGCGTTTGAGATTTGATTTGTTGTGAGCTTGCTTGGTATTGATGGCTCCAACCTAGCATCCCTTGCCACTTGGGTTGAATCATTGACCTTGTAGACTTATGGCCATGAGGTCTTGCATGCCCTTTGCATTCATGTACTAATGCACGGAGGAACCCCATTCTTCGAGCAAGGTAAGAATTAGAGCAAACCTTGGCAATAAATCTCAAAAAAAAAGTAAAATTATAGACAATTTCAAAACACAAATGTAATTAAAAAAATAAAGTAACGATTTATGCCATTTCAATGAGCATAAGACATCAATACTTACATAATTTTCCATTCACACCTCACCATTCCAAGTTTCAATCCCCTTATTGACGTTTTCATTAAATTTTTTTGTTAATCGTGTCTTCCATATTATAATTTATACGTCACAGAACCGTGGACGAAAAGCACTAGCCAGCGTAGCATTTGCAATCGTATTATTCCGTGTGCTTTGTGGAAGAACAATCCTTTTTTGCAAAACGAATCCATTTCTTTCAAGAATATTCGCCTCTTGAGAATCTAAATTGGTATCTTCTTCCATAGGCTAGACCTCGGGCACTAGTCTTGGTGCACCAATCTCCACCGGGGTACTTTTTACGACCCCAAAAAAACATGGAGCCGGAACTCCATTGTTTTTGTCCAACCCCACATCAATAATTTGAGAGCCACATCTGCCATTCTATCATGGTGGCAAGCGTCCAAAACAAGTTACTTTGCTACCATGAGTAGTTTTGCGAATTGACCACATTGTTTTGGGCATTTTAGTCTCCACACATGTACTTGTCTCCACACTCTGCACTACTCGTGCTACCTTGTGGATGATCTATTGTCACAGTCACATACTTTGGCTGATGACTGTCTTCATTCAAGATCTCACTTGGATCCGCACATAGTGAACGCTTTTGGCACACACTTTGCTGGTCTCTCTTGCCACACTGCATCTCAGGAGAGTCAATCCCCATCTCTTTTGATTATTAAAAAAGCTAGACAATGACTATTTTTACTAATTCATTTGTGCTCAGCTCATTCATTGTTAACCTTAACGTTGGATAATTTAGAAATATCTTTACTCATTTTCTATATCCAGCTGATAGTTACAACAAATCTCCAAATATTCTTTTAATTATGAATACCTAGTGGTGCTTCAAAGTAGTCACCGTTAATGATTATGACAGCTCTGAAGACGCATTATATTTGCTTACTAGACCGTTTCTTTCTCATTTAACACTGAAAACACAACATATTTTTTATTTTATTTTTTTAAAAATATTTTTCCACTAGATATATTATTTTTAACAATTACAGTGTAAATTTTAAGTCTGAACCTTGTTTTTTATATAAACAATCTAGTTGATTTTTCCAAATTGCTCTCTAGTCTATACTACATATTTCGAAATCAAATTTCTTTAATTGTTTAACAATTTCCCAATTTCACCGATTTCATCAAACTAAATTAATAAATGTACTTTTCAGTTGTAATGTTTTCATAAATTTTACCAATATAAAATTATGCTTGTCTTTCTTAATTCATCACAAAAACATAATTTTTTAATATTTTCAAATTAATCAAGAAGTTATAGACTATTTTTATTATTATTTTATATTTAACAAATCCTATGAAGAAGTAAATGACAATATAATATAAGCTGGGTATGTTACAATAAAAAACTAAACACCAAATTTTAAAAAATTAATAACATTTAAGAAACTAAACCTTATATTATTAAATAATTGTGTATTATATACTAAACGATATAGTAGAGAAACTAAAAACTTCATTTAATAAATAGTGTAGTATATATAATAAACTACATTACATTAATACAAAAAAGATACACAAAAAATATACCATATAGCATTTATTATAAAGAAAGTTTAACAGTACTAAATTAAATCAATAATGTGTTATTGAAGTACCAAATTGAAAAACTAATGTGTATTTTGCAGAACGAAATTAAACTATAATGTGTATTATCATTTTAATTTAGCAGTACAAAAATAAAGCTATAATTTAAAATAAAACTAACCTAATGGTAGGATAACACTTGTCAAAGTGTTTCATGAGAGAAAAAACGATTCTCTGTGAGTGAGGGATTGAGGAACTGAGTAAAAGGGAGTGAGAGAGATTGAGCACGAAGGCAGAGGGCGCTCGGAGGTTCTACTCACAACTTCTTACCAGGAGGCACGCTTGGAGCACTGTCTACTCTGAGTGAGGGATTGAGGAACTGAGTAAAAGGGAGTGAGAGAGATTGAGCACGAAGGCAGAGGGCACGCTCGGAGGTTCGACTCACAACTTCTTACCAGGAGGCACGCTTGGAGCACTGTCTACTCTGAGGTTCTCAACATGCATATGAGGAAGCCACCAATGCCCTGGTACGCTTCCTAGGCTTCAAGTGCAAGTGTTTAGGGATTTAGTTAATCAATTTGTGTTCAAGATTTGGAGTCTCGCTATTTAGGGTTTTACACATTGAAAAATCTTACAAAACAGGCCGCGCCACCAGCACGGCATGTTTTCTGGGATTTTTTAAATGAACTTTGTTTAGGTTGAGTAGAAGAGAACTTCTAAACTTTATCTCTACTACTGAAGAGGGTAGCACATGTGTAGACTATGGTTATTTTCTTGATATGGTAACTACATGTGTAATAGAAGGTTATGTTCTTGATATGGTAGCTACATGTGTAACAGAAGGTTATGTTCTTGATATGTGTAGAACTTGTGTATATGAAGGCTATGTAGAGTATCAAAATGGAGTGCTTAACTTGATATGTTAACTACAGTACATGAAGGTTTTCCTTATCAAAATGGGGTTCTTAACTTGGAAAAAAAAAGCCTAGAAACAAGTCGCACCGGCACGGCCTATTTTTGGGCATTTTTTTTCATGTGTTTGCAACAAGGATTCATGGTTATGTTTGCAAGGATGCATAGGTAAGTGTGTTGAGCATTAATTGGAATTGGATATAGAAGACACAGAATGTCATCTTTTGTAAGTGTTTCAAGGATCGTCATCAGCTTTATGAGAGGCCTCATGAGCCTATAATTTGATTAAAAAAAGTCTCAAAAACAGGCCATGCCGGCGCGGCCTATTTCTGGGGCCTTTGTTTCCATATAAAACCCCAAGATGAAGGTATATACAAACCCAATATGTCTTGATGATATATTCAAAACCCCAAGATGTCTTCATGATATATACACTATGATTATTTGGTAGAAGAGTCCAAGTTTGAGAAGAAAATGGTTATGCTCAGAAGAAAATGGTTATGCTCAGAAGGTTCTGAAGTCACATGGTTCACTGCTTCAAAGGCTATGCTCTTGTGGTTTGAGAGGGCTCATGAGCCCAAAGCCTCAGAAACAAGTCTATTTCTGGGATTTTATTTTTTCAAGGATTGTGAAGATGAAGGGTAATGGTTGTAAGGCTTACTGATGTGCTTTTGGAGCCTTACTGATGTAATTTTTGAGCCTTAACTGATGGTTGCAAGGCTTATTGATGTGCTTCTGAGCCTTAATATGTGCTATTGGAGCCTTAGTGTGTGCTTTTGGAGCCTTAATATGAGCACCTGATATGTACCTTATATGAATACGAGCACTCGTGGACTGTATAGCAGTCATAACTATTGTAGATTGTGAGTTTAAAGTGCACATGGCATAAATATTGTATAGAGGGCTTGCACTTACTTGGTACCCTCTTACTCGTAGATACTTGGGCAAGCTTGTTTATAATGTGAGTATTTGTTGGCTTAAGCACTCATGCTTTGCTTTAAATTGTCATGTGATGAGATTCGATGTGTTATGTGAAGGTTCAACTTACTCAAGCCTTGAACAAAAAGCTTGACCATGGGAGAAGATGATGTGAAAAAAATTGAAGCTAAGGAGATAGAGGAATTGGCCACAAGATATGGTGACCGCATATGGAAGGTAATTTGTAGTGTGTTTTGCCATGGTGAATTGCATGACTATTGTATAGTGTGTTTCTAATTGCATTTCAAGAAAATATTAATTTTGGACATAGTGTATTAAGAATGATTTCTATTTGTGTAGATCCTTAACATTATTGATCCTAAGCACGATGATGCATGGCGGGCTAAAGTGTGGTCCTTAAAGCGGGATGTGGATAGCTTTGCAACATTGGAGAAGATGAATTTATTAGCATTGTGTGATGTACCAATAGATTTTAGAATCTATTGGTTGGGTTTATTGGAGGTAAACAAGACAACCAAAAATATGTTTGGCCTTGTGCACAGAGGTCATATCTATAGACAATAAGTCATGGTTTTCTATTACTTGTTGTGTTTAGTTGTTTACAATTTTTGCAAATATGTCATATGAATACTTTCTTTTGTGATTTGATTTCTTTTTGCTTTGAAGCTGGCTTCGAAAAGAGGTCACTCTTGGAAAGATTTTACAAAGGGAAAATGTTGTTCTTAAAGATTTTGTGGATGAGCCTAATGGGCTGGTGGTGCCCAATGATTGCTTGCTCTATGATTATTACGAGGAGATAAAGATTGAGAAGAGGAAGCAATTGTTCCCTCATGAGACAAGCCAAGATACAAGGGGAAAAAAAAGTGTTGAAAAGGCAACAAAGAAGTTTGACATGGTCCAGATGGCTGCCCAAAGGTTGATCTTTTTGTGAGTAGTGTTGGAAATGTTCATAAGAAAATGCTACATTCTTTTTAAATAAAAAATCCATTCTCATTCATATGTTTCTTTTCAATGTTTTTAGATATTTCATGTGTTTAAAATAAAAGGGTCAAATGGTTGTCATGCCTGTAACAACAAAGAAATGGTTGGCTCTATGTATGTACCCTCAAAGTACAACATCATGTATATGTATGAGTATAACATCCGAGATACATATAGATAGGTAATGCAAAACTTTGTATGCTCTCTTTGACCATTGCTTATGAGCTATAACCTGTTGTTGTGTAGGTTGTCGGGGTAGTTCCGGCTTTGGCTCCGCACCTGTAACAAACCAGGTTCCAAAAACCTTTTCCCTTCAGAAAGCTTTTAATCCTGTACTTCCATGCCTGGAAGTTCTTCCTATCCAACTTCTCACCCACAATCTGTACTGGGTTATCTGACATATTTGCTTAATGCAAATGCACCTTCCGCACACGTCCAAATCTATAAACAAGCCTTCCTTAGCTCAACCACACTCTAATAAGTGTTCCAGATACTCCAAAGTACTCAACAAACTTCGCTTTTGATGTAGAAAATCAAACTGATTGCATTCAAATTGAATTGGCATACACAGTCCAAGGTACCCTGTTTTGGCGTGCATTCAAATTGAATTGGCATACACAATCCAAGGTACCCTGTTTTGGCGTGCATTCCAAGGTTTCAAATTGCAATGTAGTGGTTCAATCAAGTGTGGATAACTTGCATTGACACCTAAACAAGCTCAATGTTGCATGCGTACCTACCAAATTTTGTCAAATCTCCTCTCTCTTTTGAGAAAAACCAATAAAACCAGAAAAGACCAGTAGTAAAAGTGCTTTAATTCCTTTGATTCTTGTCCAAATTGAGTGACTAGGCATTCATTATCTTAGCATTGATGTCCACTAACTCCATGTAAAAGGAATTAGACCAATTGTTTAAGTTGAGAGAGTAAAATTAGCCGATTAATCACCCTCTATTTCACTAATTACAGTAGACAGCCTATTTAATCAGCTCATAATCAACTCCATAATGCATAATTGCTTCAACCAATCATATAGCATCCTTCGCAAGTGTATGTACCACACAATTCCTAAGGAGATTTTGGAATTTATCAATCACAAAACTTGAATTTTGGCCTCCACCTAGCAAAAAGATGAAAATCTGCTCTGTTTCTTCTAGACAGTCTGTGCCGCCTGCTCCTGAGGAAGATTTGGTTGTTTGTAGTGGTATTTGAGAGCATATATAGTTACCTAACACTCCAAGGCATGTGCACAATCCATCAATGTAGTGATTTTTGTAAAAAACTAGCTCTAATTTCATCCACAATGGACCCTTTTTCTCTGTTTTTGTGAAGGCTTCAAACTAGTGATTTTCCACTCACATAAATGCATCAAATTTGCTCCAAATTCAATGTAGGGCTTGCACATGGTTGCCAATACATTCACATTTGCCAGATACATGATTCTTTGTCAGATTTGCATCATACATTCACCACACTCAAGCTTCAATGGAGAGCTTGCAAAACAGAAATTTCTCTTTGCTCAAATTTGGTGTTGTTTGTGTTTTTGCACCTGCAATCCGCTCAAGGATGTTTAGTAGTCCTTACCCGATAGGCCAAGCTCTCAGATTTGATGGAAATCGGTGTGCTCCAAGCTTCACAGCTTTTCTTCATAGCTTCTTCTCCCTCTTCTCTCACTCACTAGCACCAGGCTCTAATATCATGATGAAAAACAGGTAGAGGGAGAGGAGACACACACACAGGAGCAAACCCTAATGTATATTGCAAATCCTAACCATAGAGGGAAGCCATCTCCCTTCTCACACAATGCATAACGCCATAATCCATAATCTACAATGCACACACTGTGTTGCGTCCACACACTGCTAACCCTAGCTAATGTGCACACAACTATGACCAACTGGACATGGTCATTTATGTCTCTCACATGTTACTACCTAACATGCCAGCACATAGTGCAACTGGCATAAGCTGACATTGAGCTTGAATCTCAACAGTTGCATCTAATCTTCAAGCACAATCCTTTCAATGCGGAGGGCCTTAGCCTCTTGTAAATGTCTTTGATTTGCACTTTGTGCTTCTTTTAATGTAATTTCATACATCTGCACTTTTGCTCCATGAGCCTACAGAAACTACAGGGTATTGTACACACCCCTCCTCTAGCCTTGGGCTTTGCACAACTGCCTAGTCAATAACATCTCTTGTATACAACAATTGTGTTGTTTGTTTGGAATTTTTTGAAAGCTTAGTAAACTGCTTGGCTAATTGCATTGATATGAAACATCATTGGGATTCTTCGACAACTTTTCTCGAGTTCTTAATTCTTACTCCACAAAAATTGGTACAACATACGACTTTCATCAAATTTTTTGAAAGTTTAGTAAACTGCTTGGCTAATTGCATTGATATGAAACATCATTAGGCTTCTTAGACAACTTTTCTTGAGTTCTTGATTCTTACTCTGCAAAAATTGGTACAACATATGACTTTCATCAAATTCAAAGCAAGGCCATAAGTATTATTCCACACATATTATTTTCTTTCTTGTCATAATTACTATCAAATTTTTATAAATTTATTTTTCCTTTTTCATTCCACATTAAACCCACAACCACCTTCTATTCCTAAGTAACTTCTCTCTCTCATTGAATACTACTGAGGGGGTGGCTTGATGTTGTAGTGGTTGTGGGCTATGCGGTGGGATAGGTATTCATTCTTAACCTCGACTTTTGCATCCATGCCCTTTTTTTAACTTTCCTTTAGCTTTTTCTTTCTTCTTTTCAATTTCTTTTTCTGCTTTTATGTCTGTCTCAAGCTCTGAACCAGACTCAATTGTGATGTAGATTTAACTTTTGCTTCTTGGGAGGTGGCTTTTCACTGCTGCTGCTTTTCCCTCGAGTCATCTCTTTTCTTTCTTGACTTTGGTCAGTGTCTTTAATTGGAAACTTGCTCCTATCTATCAGTGGGGGGTGGGGGTCACATTATATCCAAGGAGTCAGTAGATTGATAGATCACTTTGGTAAGTAATGAGGCTATGCCAAGGTAGAGTTTTTTTTGGTTCTTCAATATTGGCACACACCCTCTTGTTTTTTGCACAAATTGTCTCTACCCAGTTTTCTTTGGCCTAATTAGGGTTTGAGCATAAATGGGCTTTGTTAAAGTGTGTGAGAAACCCTACATCCACTTGAGTCATGCGATGTGACTTATAGAAAGAGAGGTACATGTATTATAACCAGGGCATGCTGAGGTGCAATAGCATCACATCCTCCCAATGGGGTTTGTGCTTGTCCATCTTGTAGCATGCTACCTTCTCTACTACTACTGCTGTGTAGGTTTTTTGATTCTCTTGAAATCCCATTCTTTAGTTACAAAGAGTAAGTTGAAAATCTATTGGACCATTTCTTCAGTGAGCTCGATAATCCTTCTTTCGTTGTCAGTGGTCCCAGCACGGTTGTATGACAAATGACCTTGTTGCACGATTGCTAAATGAGTGGATAGCCTAGCAACACTTGACTAGGTGCATCCTCCATGGAGGTAATTCAAATAAGGGCAGTAGCCCTATCTTTTGCAAGAACTGTTTAGTGGGCTTATCATCCAAAGCAAGCTTTTGGCATTGTGGGGGTGGGGACTGCATTGAATATTGCATGAAGTTTAGTGGGTCCTAGAATTAAAATTTTAGGACCACACTACCCACCACGACTTTAAAGCTTGTTGCCTCCAAGTAACTCTCCCTAGCTTCAAAGAGCTCTAAGGGCATATATGGCTCTGGCAGGGGCCATTAGCTTTTTTCCACACTGAGCTTTTTCCCTTCCCTTTAGTAGGGTTCCGGCTGTCATGGCGCTCAAAGACTTTCAAGGTGGCAGTGCACTTTTTCTATTAAGACCTCTGTGGTGTTTTACTGATCTGTTAAGTGTGTTGAGCATATAATGTTTGCATTCACCTCAAGGCAAGCACTGGCTTATTGCACCAATTCATCTATATGCAACCTAGTCTTTTTCATGTATTTTAGGCATCCAATGATGTGTCTTAGTTTACCATGTAGGCATCTATGCATGTGTTCTCCTTGTGCAAGTACAGTTGCAAAAAGATGGCAATTAACGTTTTGTTTTCTGGAATTGTTGGGTGACCATGGATCTGGGATCGTTTCAATCCAAGATGACTGTGAAGCAATCCCACTTTCTGGTTGATTATAATTCATGAGTGATCCCACTCACATTGATAATTTTGGTATTTTAGTGATCTCACTCACAGGCGGTTCTTGTTGCAGCCAATAAATCTTACTTTGATCTTACTCACTATGCTGATCCTTTTAAGGGTAGATGATCCCACTATGTATGGACGTACACTTGTATGATCGTTGACCCAAAAAATAGGGTTTGCCTTGATTTTCCCTTACTTCCCTACTACTGGCAATGAGATGATTAAGAAGTGTCTATCCTTTCCCCCAAGTAACTACTCTTAAAGTGTGTTCTTCAATACTAGGGCCCTAACAACTTTTTGTGCAATGCCCTACTCATGCTTAATGCAACTTTGTCATGTTGTGCAAGACACTTATTAATGAGGGTTCACGTGCTTTTTATGTCAAGGTTTCTAGCCTAAGTGTTTGGTGCATGAGTGATATGACATCATGTAAGTGCTTAGGGAGATCAAAATTGTTATGTGCACATTATATGTGCATATACTAGGAGGCTAGCCCACCCTAGGCATGTGAACATGGGAGCATGGGAACATGCTCTAGTGGGGCAAGGGTTATGTCTAACCTTGGGTTGAGGTTAGGGTCAGGCAAGCAAGGGTCACACATGGAAATGGAAGGTCAAAAGTCACCCTGGAAATGGAAGGCCAAGAGACTCTAGAAATGGAAGGTCAAGAGTCACCCTCTTGGAAATGGAAGGCTAAGAGTCACTCTGGAAATGGAAGGTCAAGAGTTACTTTGGAAATGGAGAGTCAAGAGTCACTTGAGAGCTCTCCTATATAATAGGGGCATGCGGCACTCTCAAGGGATGTTCTCTTGTGTGTAGGGTATTGTGTTTACTCTCTTGCCATTTCAAGAGCTAGAGCCAAGTGCTGCTGGAGTGAAGTCATATCTGTTGGTGGTATGGGACACTAAGGTAAGATATGTGATACTTCATTGTATTTATGTGTGTATCCTTAGGCTTGGGGGTGGTTGTGTAGATGAAAATATGCCTGGTTCATGCACGATTATTAGCTAGAGAGATCTTAGGGTTTTAACAGTGGTATCAGAGCGGTCTCTAGTTAATTTCTGATGTTTTTCTCTCTAAAATTTTAGCATTTTTAAAAAGTAAATTTTATCATTTACTAAGCAAAAAATGTTATTTTTTGGTTGGTTTTGGTAACCTATGTGTGTGGAATGTCAATATGACGGTCGGAATGCATGTTTCTCAATTTTAATGAACGTCTTGACGTTGCGGGGAAATTCCGTAAGTGTAAATGTTATTTTCTCTCTTTTTCATGGGTAAAATAAGCATTTTGTAGATTTGTTATCGGAGTTCCGCACATGATATTGCGGATAATTTTGGTAGAAAGGTTCCCCTTACATCTCATGAAATTTTAGGAAATTTTTCCTTAAATTTTAAGATATTTTTTTGACCATAGAAATGGTAAATTAGGCTTTTTTAACAGTTTTTTTTATGAAAAGCCCGCATGCATGTTGACTAGCATCGTGCTTGTATGTCATGTGGAGCTTATGCTTTCCCCCTTCTCTCTAAGAAAGCACGATGGCCAGGATGAGGGCAAGAAAACCTGGTAGGTGTAAAGAGAATCTGGAAAGATTAAGACTTTTTGTGCAACATATGTGTCTTTGTACATAAATTTTATTTTGGCACACGCATTCACAGTTGGTGAATGGGATGGTGTTATGGGCTCTTCCTTATGGAGTCGGGGGCTAACATTTCTACCACAACGACCTCGATCCATGATCCTATCAATATATGAAAATTCTTTGTCAAGTCCCTTTTTCCAACTTAACCACAAGATGCTCAGGTGAAAAGACCACTTTATTTATAATTTAAATCCAAAAAAGGAGTTAAAATTTAGATCCAACTGATTCTGGGGTTCCTTAAAGTTTAGTCAACCCTCTCAAACTCTGGATAAAGATCCCTTCTATAAGAAGAAACATATAGAACTCATTATCAAAAAATAGATCATTCATATCCTTAACACAATAATGGTCCATCATACCCGCTGAAACTTACCACAGAATTTGTAACTATGTAAAAGATGGAACATCGTCTTAATGGCATGTGAAAAGGAGAAGAAATACGGAGGAGTTTGAAATGTGTGTCATTTTTTAGGACAGCGGTTAGTATGAGTCCCGAGGTTGTGGGGTAGAATCTCCCTGTGTGAGAGCGATGGTCTCGCCTTTGACACTTGTCCATGATAGTTTATTTTGCACTTGTTTAAGTGTGGGTTTATGGTTAATTTCCTAAGACTTTAAGACAAATTCTATCATGGGTTAGTTAATCTATTTGTTTTGGTGGATTTTATTGGATGGTTTCCAAGTTTTATATGGACTTATCAGCTTTTGCCTAGATCACTTGCATCTAGGGGTTTTTAATGAGTGCTACACACATGTGTTTCACTTGCTTACTTGGGAGTTTTACTTGAACAACACCACGTTCATATACTCCGGATTGATGAGTTGGCCGTCAATTTTAACGCTTCTTTTGGCATGATTAATGACCATTAGATGGCATGCATTGATTTTTATGATCAACTATGGTTTTCATAGATTCGAGGTGCTTCTATGCTTCTATCCATGGTTTTATAAGGATCTTTTGATCTTTTGGATAATATCATGTGCTTTGAAGGTAGCATTTGCCTTCGTTTTTACACATAATTTTGGACTATGTTCCTTGTACTCTTGTACATATATTCCAACTTAGATACCTAGTTGCTTATGTATCTAGGTGAATTATTATTTTTCTACCCCAACTTTATTGTGTTTATTGGGTAGTTATCATTAGAAAGGCGCCAAGAATTCAAATTATTTTTTAATGATGTACTTGGAAAGAGTTATTCCTTGATGTGATCTCAGGTATATAGAGACAGGTTTTAGTATGCAAAAGTCTGGGATAAGGCCATTGCATTCCTTTTATGCAGGATTTTGTTCATATTTCCTAGACGGCATACTAGGGAGTTCTAAATTGGTAAGATATGTATGGGTGGTATCATGGTGGTATGGGACGCTAGGGATCCCTCACATATATTATCTTATCGGATAATTTGGACTCAGGATTGTTGCCTTGCTTACATCACTTGGCATGTTGACCCCAACATTCAAAGACAATCTCATTTTTTGACTTCACTTGAAGTTGTAGTGTAGGCGTTCTTTAGATAAACTTATTTTATCTATAGCCTGCATGTTTTGATGGGTGTAATCTCATCAACATTTTCACTTGTTGAAATCTCTTTCTTGAGAGTTCAATGAATTTATCTTGTTGTGTTCGGATTAAGGAATTTTGGATTCTTCCTTTGCTGGCATTTCTTTCTCTAGTTCCGTCCTTTAGGTGATTTATACAGTCCACCTAATGGTTTACGGATGTACATATGTGACTCATCGAGACGTTGATGACTCCCTATGTTGATATGGGTAACTCGGGATGCCGATAATTCCCTGTGTAGATGTGGGTACGTCGGGCTGCCGATGGATCCCTGGTTCCTGCGCCGTTATAATGCCATGTCTTCCTACTTTATTCCGAATGGTTTACAACGAGGAAACTACTTTGAGTATGAGTTCCTTTGATCACCCCCGTAGTCTGATGGGAAAATAGAGTGTGAGAATCAGATTGTAGAGGATATGCTTCGTGCATATGTCTCTGGAAAACCATCAAGTTGGGAAAAATATCTTCCAATGATGAAATTTGCCTATAACAGTTCTAGCTTACGGTTACTGGTTTTACTGGTTACTGGTTATAGCTTATCCAAGGCACCTATTGATGTCATTCTTAAGGACATTAAGCTTGATGCATCGAGGGATTTCTTGTGTGATATGAAGGAAATGCTGACCTAAGCTCAAGATTCTATCAGGAGTGCTCAAGATAAAGCATGGTTTTATGCTGATAGGGGACACTCACCTTGGTCTTTTAAGCCAGGAGCGTTGGTTTATTTGAAAGTTCCTAAAAATTCTCAAACTTTGTCAATAGGAAAGTGCTCAAAATTATCTCCCAGATATTGTGGTCCATTCCAAGTTATATGTCGGATTGGCACAGTTGCGTATGAGCTAAAACTACCTCCACATGTCAGAGTTCATCTAATCTTTCATGTCAGCAAACTGAAAGAGAAGTTGGGAGGTGAGGATAACACAATTACTCCTCAATAACTCATTGAAGTCGAGGATTCATCCTATGTTCCACATGAATATGAAAAGGTACTTGAATTCAGGGAAAGAAAACTTTGTATAATTGCTTAATCCTTGAGGTTAAAGTTGGGTGGAAAGATAGGGAATTGAGGATTCGACTTGGGAGTCAGTTGAGAACATTTAGCATAGGTTTCCTTCTTTTCATTGCAAGAGTGCAATGTTTTGAGAGAGGGGAAGTATGTTATGTGCAAATTATATGTGCATATACTAGGATGCTAGCCCACCCTAGGCATGTGAACATGGGAGCATGGGAGCATGGGAACATGCTCTAGTGGGGAAAGGGTTAGGTCTAACCTTGGGTTGAGGTTAGGGTCCGGCAACCAAGGGTCACACGTGGAAATGGACGGTCAAGAGTCACCCTGGAAATGGAAGGCCAAGAGTCACTCTAGAATGGAAGGTCAAGAGTTACTTTGGAAATGGAGAGTCAAGAGTCACTTGAGAGCTCTCCTATATAATAGGGGCATGGGGCACTCTCAAGGGATGTTCTCTTGTGTAGAGCATTGTGTCTACTCTCTTGCGATTTCAAGCTAGAGCCAAGTGCTATTGGAGTGAAGTCGTATCTCTTGGTGGTATGGGACACTTCATTGTATTTATGTGTGCACTTTTGGGCTCGGGGCTGATTGGGTGGATGAGAATATGCCTGGTTCATGCATGTTTATGCATGGTTATTAGCTAGAGAGATCTTAGGGTTTTAACAAAAATATAGAAGAGTGCCTAATTCTTGAGTTAGTTAGGTGTGACATCTAAATGCTTTGAAAAGAACGTTCCGAACAAGTATGTGATGCAAGCAAAATTGCGCGTAGAGGGTCTTGGGTTGTTGTGGTGAGGTTCACTAAAAGTGTTCCTATGGCACCTCTTGTTCCTTCAAGGACTTTTGTCGCTCCTCCAGAGACTGACTTGAACTTGACAGTTATGCCTATTGCATTTTGCATAGGCGACTTAACTAAACTCTTATGCTTGTCTCTCTAGCACAACCGACTCAACTTATGAAATTATGCTTATATGTACAAGTTTCATGAGCCTTCTAGGAATTATGCTTGGGCTTGTTTTGGCCTTTTGCAACCCGACTCTTGACTCTTATGCCTTAGGCTTGTTTTAGCCCTTGGCAACTTGACTTTTGAACTCTTATGCCATTGGTGCATTTTGGCCTCTAGTGACATGACTTCAGAGTTAGTTGCATAATTGATCTTATTCCTTCTTTCTTTCCTATTGCTATGTTTTAAGCAATGGCATCTTTAGCTTTATGACTTGCGCTAAGAGGGTTTGTATATCATCTTGATGAGCTTAGATTCTACCTAGGTTAATAATAATTCTTTATTTTTTCTTGGGCCTTCCTATGATATGATAGTATTAATGCCATGCTCATCTAAGGTTTCAATGTAGGTAGGAAAGCTCGGATTTCTTGTTGAGCCGAAGAAGTGGGTAGTTCTTGGTTTTAGTTATGAATCTACTCCTCTTGCTCTTCAATAGTTCATGTTTAGTCTAATTTAGCTTTCCCTTTATCTTGCTTTTTAGGCCTCCATACATATTTTGATGTGTTGATGCAAGGTCCTTGAGCACAGTGATGATTTAACGATGCTCTCGGATGGTTGCATCTTTGTGTAGATTGCATCTTTGGTACCCAAGTTTGACTCTTCCCTTGGTAGTATCCCTGGGGCTACTAGCGACCTTTCTGTGGTTTCACCCATCCCTGTGTGGCTCGATCATTATATGGCTTCCTATTTTTTCTCGGCTTGGGTATCCACACCAGCTTGTCTTTAACTTTGGTTGACATTTTGGGGATACCCTCTTTTGGGATCCACACTTATTTAGGTCTTCTGTTCCTAGGCTTAGTTTGCTTGGTAGGCTCCACACTTGGTTAGGTTGTCTGTTCCTGGGCTTAGTTTACTTGGTGGGCTCCACACTTGCTTGAGGATACTCTCTTTTGGGATCCACACTTGTTTAGGTCTTTTGTTCCTGGCGTTGCTTGGTGGGCTCATAGGTAGGTTCTGGTGGTATCTTTGGTACCCACACTTGTTTCCTTTGGTTCCTTGGGGTTTTCTAAGATTTGTAGGTAGTTGGTTTGTAAGTATTGTGGTTTATTAATCTTTGGTTTCTTCTACAGTTTTTCCTTGGCTTCTAGCTAGGTTTCTCTGCCTTTGGTAGCACTTTTTCTTATTTGGCTTTTGGCTTTTGGCTTTAAAGGGTTTGGTGAAGGTTGATTGGACGAGGCCTTAAGTTTACAGGTACTTCACACTCTCCCATCTTTAAAGTCTCTGACTTCGCAGGGACTTTCAAATATACAAAGTCATCTTATTCAAAGGCTACTTCTCTGTGACCCTTGTTTGCGATCTTTGCACGATCTTGCGCACTACGTAGCTATCTTTTATTACATCTAGAGTATACCTTGTATGTCTTGTATGTCTTCAAGGAACTCCTCGATCAACTATAATTTCTTCTTCTCTAGCCCTACGGCTATAGGAGGAGATCTCGATTGGAAACCATATATCAACATGAATGGACTAAATCTAGTCGCAGAATATTTCAAACTATTATAAGTAAACTCCAAATCATCTAGCAAGTCCTCCTCCCAATTGGATTGCCTTTTTTTGACATATGCTCAAAGCATGTCCTTTAACACTTGGTTGACTCTTTTTGTTTGACCATCAGACTACAGTGATTAGTCGTACTCATACTCAGAGTAGTGTCCAAATTGTTGAAGACTTTTCTCCAAAAGTGATTATCGAACTTCCTACCTCTATCAGATACTATATCTACGGGCATGCCATATAGTTTGTAGAGATGTTTGATGAATAACCTAGCTAACTCAGGTGTTTTCACCATCTTTTTAGTAGGTATAAACTTGAGAATCTTGGTCAATCGGTCAACCACTACCCAAACCGAATCATTCCCTCGATTCGTTCTAGGTGAACCAGTGATGAAATCCATGGAAATACTTTCCCATTTCCCTTTGGGAATATCTAATGGATGTAGCAAACCTCCAACCTTGAGGTGCTCATGTTTATTGACATAACACTTCTTGCATTTCAGCATGAAGTCCTATAAGTCCTTAAACAAACTAGGCCAATAAAACTATCTTTTGACTAGTGCATAGGTCTTGTGTATGCCGGGATGACCAAAACTTGGACTATCGTGACTTTCTATAATAATTTGGGCCTGAAAATCACCATTAGCTAGTATGCAAACTCTACCTTTGTAGAGGAGGTACTCATCGACTATGGAATAGTGTCTATACTTTTTCCCGATAAACTTTATCACCCCCAAGTGAACTAGTATCGAATGGTTGTGAAGGGTCCACCCTAGAGCTCTTCGTCTCGGTACATAACCCAAGAGACTTGTCTAGTCGCTCCGGACTAGCACTCGCTCCTCTTCCCACACAAAAACCTTGACTAGTCTCTTTAGACTAGTACTCCTTTCTGATGAGGGAGGTGGCTGCTATTGTATATAAGTGCAGCCACGTACATTGTGCCATATCTCTGAAAAAGACGAATCATGATTACATAAACCACGTAGTGATTGCAAGAGTTCACTCTTGAAGGTGTTGAAACTCAACTTGTTCACCATTGGGATGTAGCTAAGCGCATCTGCTACTATGTTAAATTTACCTCTTTGGTAAAACAGAGTGTAAGGTCAAACTCGTGTAGGATATCCACCTACCAAGCTATTCTACCCTTTAACTCACTCTGACTTGAAAGCCATTTGAGACTTTCATGATCATTCCGGACCTCAAACGTAGTGCCATACAAATAATGTCGCTACTTTTTTAGAGCATAAATAATGGCAAGTAATTCTTGCTCTCTCATAAGCCAAGTGGTTACACTGGGCACGGTCAAGCTTCTTGATTTCAAATGCAACAAGGTGTCCCCTTTGTAATAAAACTGCCCCAATGGCCTCCCCACTAGTGTCTATCTCCAAAACAAATGGCTCATTGGGGTCCATTATGCTCAAAACTGATGCCATCTCATTATGGCCACCTTGAGCTTCTCAAAACTTCTTCATTAAGGATCCCCCCATAACAAATAGTTTTATCCTTTGTCCTCAACTCATCGGCTAAGGGGACTGCGATCTTCGTGTAGTCCTTTATAAACTATCGGTAGAACCCTAACATACCTAGAAAAATCTGTAGTTCCTTAGATTTTTAGGTTCAAGCCATCTGACAATGGCTTGAACCACCTTGTCAAAATCCATTCGTGTATCATTCGTGGAGACAATGACCTGAACCACCTTGTCAGGATCCATCTGCGTACATCTCCGGAGACAATATAGCCTAAATAGTAGATCTCCTTAGTAAAACATTTGCACTTAGATTCCTTCCCAAATAGCTTATTTTCCTTAAAGAGTTTGAACACTGAGCGCAAATGCTAAAAGTGTTCTTCTTTCGACTTACTATATATAAGTATGTCACCAAGGAAAACTACTATGAATTTTTTTAAATATAGACGTAAAACCTTGTCCATCATTATCATAAATGTCGTTGGAGCATTCGTCAAGCCAAACGGTATGACTAGAAACTTAAAATGTCCAAAATGAGTCCTAAATGCGGTCTTGGGAATATCATGTTCCCTGAACTTGGCTATACCTCGATCTAAGATCAATCTTAGAAAAGTATTTTGTACCATTAAGTTGGTCAAGCAACTCGTCAATGCATGGCATTGAATATTTGTTTTTAATCATAATGTGATTAAGAGCATGGCAGTCTACACACATCCCCATAGACCCGTCTTTCTTTTTTACCAAAAGAATGGGTGATGCTTATGGTGAAGAACTTGGGGGTATAAACCCTTTCTTCATATACTTAGCTAACTGACGTTTTACTTCCTTTACCTCAGAGTGGCTTAACTTGTAAGAAGGTTTGCTTATACATTTTGACCCTCGTAGCACACCAATGCCATGGTCAAGCTCCCTAGATGTTGGAACACCATCTAGGAGATCATCGAAAAACACATCCCTAAATGCTCACAACAATAAATCCCTCAAAGCAACTGCATACTTTTGTTTTATTATCTCGGCTTCAGCCTTGGTATTTACATTTTGTTCACAAGAAGATAAAATAGGTTTTGGAAAACAATGATCTTGACCAAGGCCATTTAACTTATCACAACTAAAATTAGTTTCAACTATGGAAACTTTATTAACCATATTTATTTCATCTACGGAAACAAATTGATGCAAGAGAGGACAAATGTATACCTATAGTATATCATTGACGTCGATGGCATGGCACAACTTTAGGGACAAAATCATGGGTGTAACTGGAACCTCCTGCTCACCCTGTAGCCTCACCACTCTCCCCTCATTCACTAAATCATGGGTGTAACTGGAACCTCCTGCTCACCCTGTAGCCTCACCACTCTCCCCTCATTCACAAAATCTAGGCTATTATCCTATTAGCTACGACTCATGGTAGGGTTGAGGTCATACAACCATGCTTTGCCTATGTATATATCTCGGCTCTAGCCAATCGACTCTAGCCAAGTGCATGAACTGAAAATCCAAATAGGCTTTATAGCCTTGCATAGCTGAAGATACTCCCAAGACCACTGTGTCTTAAATAGTCTTATCGCGTCGTGAACATTAGCCAATGATATATTGTACTTTTGGTCACTCTTGGTCTTTGGCAATCACATCTTCTTAAACTAACGCGTAGTTAATAAAGTTGTGAGTGACTCCATCATCAATCATACAAGCGGACCAAATCATGTGGTCCCATTAATGGCTACCACATCGCTTCTATAACACCAGCAAGCGTGGATACTATCCATGTGTCCTACGGTCATCTCTCTGAACTTTGCGAAACTAAGAGATAACCATTGGATAGTATGTAGCTATGGAAAGGATTTACCATCCTTCTTGGCATCGCTAGAACTACCTCCAGCTCTCCCAACTTTGGACATACTATCTTACTATGTCCAGCCTCGAAATAGTTAAAGCAAATCTTTTTCTTTCTAGCTTTCTCGTACTATTCCTTCTTAGTGGATTTAGATTGGTTTTTCTTGAAAATGGTTCGATTTCTTCGCCCAGTGCCCACTCTACCCTCTCTGCTGCTCACTCTGGCCCCCTTGCCCCCCCTGTCACCTCGAAAGAATTTCCTCTTCGAGTTAGAGCCCTCTTTACCCTCAGTTGTCTTGCCAAGATTGGATTTAAAATGACGTGAAATGTTGTCATAAATCTGTGCATACTTTATGGCCTTGTCGAAATTTGTCGGCTGCTTAGGCTTTACAAAAGCCTCATAGTCTATGTGTAAGCCTCTTATGAATCCACGTTCATAAGGAGTGCTATCCAAGCTAGATGTGGATTGGAAGTGTGGCATCTGAGAAGCGTGCCTTGTACACGAGAATACAAATGAACTATGACTTAGATAAAACACCCTTTTCTTGAAAAATTAAGGGCACATTTACACCCATGCACTTAAAAATGAATTTAACCTACCCCTCACACACACAAAACAAGATCTTGAAGAATTAAGGGCACATTTACACCCATGCACTTGAAAATGAATTTAACCTACCCCTCACACACACAAAACAAGATTGCAAATACCCATTTGCAAGTGGTGTTTTGTCTTCTCATTAAGTAAAAGAATTTTGTTTTGCTCTCATTTTACGATCATGCATAGGTAACGAGCGACCTATTGCAGATCTAAGTGTTGTCCCTACCTTTAAGTAGGATCCGTGGAAGTTGATTTTCACAAGGGCTCATAAACCTCATCTTGATTAAGAGTATCATTAACAAAAGGAATTCTAGCCATTACTGGCCTTTGATTTTTTTGAAGGAAAGGCAAAGCTTGTCCCTATTGTTGGAGCACTTTGAAGACAAAGATTGGCTCTTGTTGTGATACAAGCTTGCAAACCCATGCTATTAAGCTCATGCCATGGGATTAATGTTGCTAACTCATACGCTTAATTGAGAAAAAACCCTTCCCACTTTATTGACTTATTATTGCATTGATCTAATAAACGCATACAACAAGAATAAAGCTTCTAATCACTGCAATAATCTCATTTCTTGCTTTGCAATAAGCTTCATTTCCATGCTTGATCATTGAACTCCTCAAACTCTCCACTATTAGCTTATTGTGGGGCTTCCATACTATTAGCTCTTGCAATGTCTAAATGCAAATGCTCCAAACCAAAGATTGAGGCAGCTAATCTCAGCCCACCTCACCCCAAGACATGGTAGTGTAGAAACAGATAATTATTGCACTAGTCTAAGCTTAATACTCAATATGAAAGAATAAAATCACTGCATTAATTGGAAAGGAGACTTGGATGAAAACTCAATGAAACAAAATGGCGTGCAATTTGTAATGCCTACTATATTTAGGGCCAATGGGTGCTTCCAATAGTCTAGCTACAGGGATCTACTAGGTGGCACAGTCAGATGGGATCCTATTTAGTCAAGAGGTAGGCTTGCAGGTTTACACCCAATTCATTAATAATCCTTGCACCAACCGTATTTAATCTCTCATACAACTATTGCGTATTCCCAAACACACTGCCTTGATTTCAAAAGGTTATTGAAGGATTGAAATGCCATTGTTCCACTCGATTTCGTGAGCAGCTAGAACCTGATCATTATGCAGGAAGCTAGAACATGGTCATTATACAAGACAAGACAAGGCAAGGCAAAAAGTGAAGCTAAACTTTCCTGATGGAAATCATCTAGCTCGAGGTTGTCCAAACTAGACTGAACCACATCACCTTCCCCAGCAAGGTATGTTACTTAAAGGTTTACAAATAGTACATTTTCCTTATTACTAAGTATATTGGCATGTGAACATCCACTTCCTTCAAGATGTGTGGTTGATGCTAATGAAGTGACAATACTCCCACATGATCATTATACAACAGAATTAGAATGATGTTTTTTTTTCCTTTTTTTTTTTTTTTTGTTTGGGGGGGGGTATTAAATTACATTGGCAAGTTTCAATCCCTGTACCTGCATGCTGTCAAGCCAACATTCGACCCACTGAGATCGACAAGTTAGGGGGTGTGTCTAAGGATCTTGATAGACATCAGCTTTGGGTCTTCCAAACTAGACTGAACCACCTCACCTGCCATGTGGTAGGAGCTTTGCTCAGACCACTATTCATCAATAGTGCAAATACAAAGAGACTTGTTGCAAAGGCACGTTTTACAAGGATAGCCAATGCTCAAATGAAAGTGTCCATTCACAGCCACGGGTCTCTCGTGCAAGGATAGCCAATGCTCAATTTGTGTGTACACACACACCCACCCAACATTCATACAAACAAAGTTTATATCCTCTTCTTGCATCTAAATCATGAGCAATATCACACACAACATCCCTACAAACAAAGTTTATACCCTCTTCTTGCATCCAAATCATGAACAATTCTCCAATACCATATCTATTCTTTCGATAATTATTATCTTCATAATAACACCCCAAGCTTGATAAATAAGCAAGCTTTTGTATAAGATGTAAGTGGAAACTCTTTGGGTAGTGTGAGTTCATACCACCAAATCCAAAGAAGTTTCCTTTCACCAGATATAATGCTCACAAGGTAGACAAGCTATGCAAAAATGGAGTAAGCAACACTTGGCCTTACAGGATTTTCATACCCAACTGCTCGGTTGACTGCATGAATGTACAAACAAAGATACATGGTAATTGGAGGCAGGGTTATTAACTGACCAAGATCTGAAGTACCCATGATTAATAACCACCCAAAATGTATGACTCTGTCATGTCAGCTTTATGTCTACGCAGAAGGTTATCTGCAGGATGCCTTTCTTCAGGCTCATCCTCACCATGTGTTAGTTTATCATTCTTAGACCTTCCATGTAAAGCTCCATGAATTTGGACCCATTTCCCTTGTTCTGGTTCTGTAAGAGCAAAATTAGTACTACATGAACATGCATAAACCTGATGTACAAAAGATAAACATGAATATAAATATATATACGTATGCATGTGTGTCTGTGTGTGTGCGTGTGCATGCACATGTAGATATCTATACCTTTACATGTATACACATGTATGTATGTATGTATGTAGATATCTATACCTATACATGTATACACACACGCATAATTTGGTCAAGCCATTGTGATCACATGCATAATTCTTTGTCTTGGTGAATTTCTTGAATAGCAAGGATGCTTATGAAGCATTTTTTGGTAATGAAAAGGGGAAAAAAAAACCTACAAAAAAATCACAATTCTACTTCTTAAAAACCTAATGAAATTCTAACTTTCCCATACCTGGATGTCTGCTGGGAACTGTCCGAGCAGAAGCTGCTGTACCAAAAAAAAAAAAAAAAGCAGCAGAGAGTAAGAATTTGGAAGCATGAAAAACAATGAACCACCATAAATCTGTATTGAGATTTCTCCATATATCGTACCGGTAAAAGGGTATGCGCAAGAGATTAATACAATTAACCATAAGGCAGAGAACAGCACCGAATTAGGGAAGCGAAGTGGCAAGCATCTACGCATCGTGCTGGGCAAGGGAAGCTTTGCGCTCATGCGGACAAGAAGCAAGCAAGCATAGGAAACCCTGGAGCTGCTGCCTGACAAAGGTTGGTGGATGAATAATTTCCTCAAATCAAGTCCCTGAACTCTCAGATATACAAAGGATTAAATAAAGTTTGGGCGCCCATGGGCCGGTCAAGTTTCACATCATTACACACACACACAGAGAAGGCCCGCCCAACTTTTTGATCCCAATAGCCAATCCCAAAGGCTCAAAGTCAAATCTTCCTGTGAGCACTCACCCTTTACACACAAAAACAAGTTGCAAATTATTAAATGCCCTCTTGCCACCAACATTGTAATTTGCCTTATCTCTTCAACACACAAAAACAAATACTTTCTAGAACATTGCCACATGGGCAACACCTTGATAACCATAGTATTTTTAAGAGGCTATCCACATGATGCAAATGATGGGTTTCTAGTGGGCAGTTCATGGACCCTCACTCGCTTTTCAGTAAATCCCTCCAAGTGGCCTCCTTCTTGTGCTACTTCTCTTTTTGTACAACCGAACCACCCAACTTGGGGCAGGTTAAAAGGAACACCAAATGTTTTTTGATTCAAATGTGAGGTAGCCAACTCGTTAAGGGGTGAGTGAATGCGTGGTTAAATATTGAAACTTGTAGTACAGGCTCCCTATCCCTTCGCCATTGTAAGTTTTGAATGTTCAAATAAACAAAACATGTTAAGCGTTGAATCGCAAAAAACCCCCTAGTTTCACTATTGACTTCACCACTTGCCCAATTGCAATAAACTTTAATCTTTGTCTTTTAATTTCTTCGACCTTTTACCCACGCTTCCAATTGTAGAAAACCCTTACACTTTCCTCTATGCCAAGCACATGTCCATCTTAACTTTGAAGTGCAAATACCTAGTAGAGGCAAGCATTAGTAGACATGGTTTCACTTCTTTCATGGTAGGCCTTGGATTTGCTTATTTGTCATAGAATTGTAGTTTTTTTTACTTAATGTTTACAACTTTCAAGCTTGACCCTAGGCAATGTTTCTTGTGATTTGATATTTTCTTTGTACTTAGGTTCTCTACATTTTCACAATTTTCAATAATCACTTACACGCAAGAAAAAAATGCTATACTTTTTACTTTTGGAAGAGGATTCTATTACTTCCCAAACGACAATGAAATTGTGAAAGCATTGTCCATGCACATCCCTCACACTATACTCAAAAAACACAAATTTGACCAAGAGTAATTTACGTTGTCCATGCACATCATTTACACTATACTCAAAAAACATAAAATTATGTACAACACAAACACATGGAGTCCTTGACCAAAGATCTTTGCTCGATGACCCATTGATTTTATGGGGGAATGATACAAGATTCAACATCACAGAAGATAAAAATACCAGATCTCAAATTGCATATATTCTTGCATACAATATCAAGAAATATCTAGTTGTCCAAAAGTACAAATTAATGGCTACGTCCTCGACACTAGTTGGTATTTGCAATGCAAACTTTAAGATCGCCTCAGACTACATCAAGATGAGAATAGGTTCGTTATTATCCATATATCCATATACACAAGCCTTACATCTTAATTATGTACGAGTTGAAGTAGGTCGTCTTGATTGTAAATAATAGCAATATGGCATGTATGTAAGGGATAGGTTTTAAAAGAGTAAAAAATTTGCTATAGATCAAGACACAATACAACAACAAGCCGTATAAGATGCCATGAACACCGTCTGTTAGCATTGTAACAACTTGAAAGGCTTAATTACAGAGGTTCATATCTAGGACTTATCAGGGACTTCTTCTTGACCTTCATTATAGACAAGTTTATAGACATAAGGAGGAATGAAATTGAGATTCTAGAGAAGATGGCAAAAGAATTCAATCCGAAATTCTCATGGCCTATCATACGATTTATACTAGTTACAATTTCTAAGAAAAACTCTTATCTTTTCTAATTATTGGGGGATTAAGTATTGCCCAATAATTTGCACACCAATCCTATCATAGGCCTATTTCATAAAAGTATGTGCCTAGGCAAGCTTATTTTATAAGAGTATGTGCCTAGGTAGGCTTATCTCATAAAAGTATGTGCCTAGGTAGGCTTATTTCATAAAAGTATGTGCCTACGTAGGTTTATTTCATAAATATCAAATCTATGAACCTAGTTCATACTACATTCGTGAGCTTAGAGACGTGAGTCTATAGGTGTGAGCTTAGAGACATGTGAGCTCGCAAGCATAAGCCCACTAAGCATGATATAAGTCTAGCGCACCATTATTTCATACAAAAAAGAGGTGAGCCTGATAACTCATGCTTTGGAGCAGAATAAACTGATATTTTTTTGACAAAATTACAAAATCGAAGTGTGTTTTTATTATCATTTTCAATCAATTCCAGGAAAGAATAATTATTTTGCCAGGGCAATTAGTTTTAGGAGAGCTTGGTGTGCGCGGAAGGAGTGGCATTTGGGGGGAACAACAAGTTTTAAAGGTTGAAAACCTTAGGAGATGATATGAGGAGGCGTAAACAATTAGAAAATTATTTAAAAATTAGAAATACTCATAACTGCAAATCATGGGGAAGAAAACGTGGAGGAGGAGAAAAAAAAATGATTTGTATCTTGGGTGCATCTCCTCCCATTCTTGTAATATGAAGCATATAGCCTTCTTAGCAATGGTGTGTCTTGCCATTTTTGGTTGGGGTTGTTTTGAGTGAAATGGTGGAGATAAAGAAGAGAGAAAGTTAGGCTTAGTCTGATTAATTAGGGCTTAATTGATGCAATTCGGTTTAATTGGGAGCAAATCCGGCGTTAGAATAGATGGAGAAAGAGGAGTGGAGCAACATTAAAGCCAAAACGTCAAGTTTTTGTGTGCAGGTTGGTTGATTTTTTGAATATTCAATAATTTTTTAATTATTTATTAGAGAAATGGTTAAATTTACATTAATAATTAGTGGATTTGATGAAATTTCAACATGATATTTTTTCTTATGTTTAAATATGGTCTAGAGTTTTTGAAAATTACTCAATGAATTTCCAAGGTTGTTTGCTGATTTCTAAAAATCAAAAACCTACTTTTTAGTGCTAAAATGATATATTTTGGTCATTATAATTAGGTGTAATGTGAAAAATATGATTATATATTTTTCTTTGCCTTGAATTAATGTTAAAAGTTCCTAAAAATTAATTCATAGATTTATGAATAAGTGTACTAATTTTAAAATAAAACTCAGATCTTTAATAAAAAATAATAATTTTGGGCTAATAAATAATCAAAATAAATAGAAAATGAATGAAAAATTAAGGGCTACTAATTTTTAAGTTAGATTAATCTCAAAAAAATTAAGAAGGCTAAATGATTAAATGAATTAATAAAAATATTTTTTAAAGGTAAAAATGACATATTGATAAACCTTAAAAATTAATATCTGTTGTTGATAGAGAAAGAATTTGGGATAGGTTAAAAACTAAAATGAATTTTTTTCTATGAGAAATTTATGTTTAAAATTTGGTAATTATATAATTTATCCATGACATACTCCCTTTGTAAACAAACCCTAACAAATGAAAATTAAAAAAATAATAAGTAAAGTTTCATAGGGAATTTGTGGGTAGTATGACAAGAAAAACTTAACGTTTTATTGAGACCAATTGGAGTGGAAACTTAGGGATTTAATGGATCTAATTTAGATACACTTCCTTTGTAGTTTGAGACTAGAAATCATGCAAAAATGGATATTTTTGAGCTGAAATCGCTAGAAAAGCTATTGGATTACCTTGAAGGCTGATTTTTAGAGTCATATGAAATTGTTAGATGATATATAGAGACTTTTGGAAGGCAAGTTAAGAGAGAAGGCAAGGTGTAGTAGTGTAGGACACAACATAAAATTTAGACTAAAAAGAGCACTATTGATTGTTATTTACTAGTAATTTACCCTTTCTCTAGTGTAACAGCCTAATACTTGGCCGGTTAGTACCCCTGGTAGTGAGTGAAGTATTTACTAGGTCATTTTTGGTGCGTTCTCTGGGGGAGACTAACACACGCTACAAAAGGGTACGATAGCATGAGCATTAGTGAGCACGTAACTAGCGAAGAATTAGATCTAGAAAGAGTAAACAAACTACCAAATTATCCTTAATTAAGAGCCTAATTAAATAAACTTGGAGTGGTTATATTAGATATCCAAAGAAGAAGAAGAAGAACGCTAGTGAGAGAACTCGTGAAGAAAAAGACGACATAATAAGAGAATTAAGCACTTTTTCCCTCACTAGGAGGTTTTTTCCCCCGTGCATATGTACACCCTCTTAAGTTCACACGGTCCTAAGTGTGTTCACACACATCACTACCATATAATGCTACAAATCCCCCCTGGAGTGATAATGTGAACATGTACAGGGTATGGCCAATCAATCCTTAAAAAGCAGTAAGTCCAAAGCTTTACGAAAAGCTTCAAACTTTCACTCACGACGACGAGGAAGAGCCTTCTTGAATAAATCTGCCATGTTGTCATGTGTAGGCACATAAACCAAGTTAATCTCTGCTGTAGAGAGTTTTTCCCTTACAAAGTGGTAATGCACCTCAATGTTCTTAGTTGTAAGCATGAAACACTGGGTTCCTCGCACTGCTAATGCGCTCTGGCTGTCAGTGAAAATCGTAGTGCTAGACGACTGTCCACCAACACCCAAATCAGCCATAAGATGTCTGAGCCACACACACTCTCAACTGTAGTTGTAAAAGCTGCCCTATACTCAGCTTCGCAAAACTGGAAGTGGCCACTGTAGGTTACTTCTTACTAAGCCATGATATACATGAATCACCAAGGCGAAAGCAAAACCCACAAGTGGACACTCGTGTGTCATAACATCTAACCCATTCTGAATCACTAAAAGCATGCAGTTTGTGACTCACCTCCTTTGGATAAAACAATCCAAAATATTGAGTGCCCTGCAAATAGCGGAAAACCCGCTTGATAGCTTGCCAATGCTTCGTACCTAGGCTATGCATAAATCTGCTCAAATGTGAGACCACATACTGTATATCTGGCTTCGTGTTGCATACATAAAAAAGGGTTCCAACAGCCTACTCATAAAAAAGGGTTCCAACAGCCTACTCATACAAACTAGCATCAAAAGAGTATCCTATGGAGACAGGTACTTGACTTACTCTCCATAGGTGTAGCCACCACAGGTTTACAGTCTTCAAGAGATTAAACCTCTTCAATAGCTTTTGTATATATTTAGATTGTAGCATAACAATGCCATCATCATTGCACTGCATAAACTGAATCCCCAAATAATAATGCAAGGGCCCCAAATCTGACATCTTAAACGATGACTGCAAATCAGCCTTAAAGGCTGAAATTCGATCTATATCGGGTCCCGTGAGCAGCATGTCATCAATGTATAGAACGATGACCATAAATGTGTCCTTACTCCTCTTCACATAGAGGGTACTCTCTGTTGGACTGTTGCAAAAATAATTTGCAACCAAGTATGCATGAATCTTCTCATACCATGCTCTAGGAGATTGCTTAAGGCCATAAAGAACCTTTTTCAACTTGCATACTTTAGACTCTTCTCCTTTCACATCAAAACAACCAGGAGGATGTGATACATACACCTCCTCATGTAAATCACCATTCAAGAATGTAGTCTTAATGTCCAACTGATGTACATTCCACCCATGATTGACTGCCAAAGGAATGAGACACCTACTAATGGTAGTCATATGAGATGTGGGTGCAAAGGTCTCATCTCATAATCAATGCCCTTTTGATGGGCATACCCCTTTGCAACAAGTCTGGCCTTGTAGCGATCAATGCTACCATCTGCTTTGCATTTTAACTTGTAAACCAACTTAGTACCAATGGCCTTCTTGCCATGAGGTAGATCTGTCAGATACCAGGTGTCATTCTTGAGAGTTATACTCATCCTGCATAGCATGCATCCAATGATCATCATCCTGTGCTTCCTTAAAGGAAACAGGTTCCTCCTCATTACATAAAGTAGAAATGAGAACATGATCCACATGAGAATAATCTGCATGATGAGAACCTGCACGAGTTCTCCTAGGTAAAGGACCTACCAACTTGCTATCCCTCAATGTTTGCACAAGCCATTTTGGCATACTCCTAGATTCTTCTATGGCTGCTCTCTTCTCATCCACTATATCCTCAAAAATTGCCTCATCAAAAGGCTGATTTTGCACTTGCAAAGGCTGAATTTAAGCACTTGGTTGAGCATTCAATTGCTCTACATATGGTTTCCCTCCATTAAATAAGGGTAGGCTCAAATCAAACATGTCATGTAAGCATACATTCTGTTGTTTTTTGCATAAAAGCATGGGCTAAACTGGTTTTTCGACAAAAACAACATCTCTACTTACCAAAATCCGCTTTGAGGCCGGATGGTAGAGTCTATATCCCTTGCTTTCTGAACTATATCCCATAAATATGCATTTAACTGCCTTATCTTCATCAATCTTACTGCGTTGTTGCTCAGGCACAAGAGCATAAGCAAGACAACCAAAAACACGCAAATGAGCCATAGAAGGCTTCCTGCCATGCCAAGCTTCATAAGGAGTTTTAGATTGCAAGGCCTTGGTAGGGCATTTGTTCAACACATAGTTTGTGCATATAGTTGCCTCTAACCAAAAAGCATGAGGTACATCTTTGTCTTTCACCATACATCATGCCATCTCCATGAGAGACCTGTTCTTCCTCTTAGCCACACCATTTTGCTGAGGTGTGTATGGCACTACTGTACATTGATGCCTTATGCCTTTTTCAGCCATATATACATGAAATTCCTTGGACATATACTTCCTCCCTCGATCTGAACGAAGGGTGCCAACTTTACATTCACATGCATTTTCAGCCATGGATACGAAGTGCCTAAAGCACATAAAAACCTTTGACTTCTGCTTTAATGCTATATTTGGAGTAATCATCAATATAAAAGTGACGAAGTAGAGATATCCCCCAATAGATGGTGTCCTCATAGGACCACATACATCACTATGTATAAGCTATAATTTCTTAGCAACTCTCACAGATCCATCCTTTCTCAATGATGCCTGATGCCTTTTACCAAGAATACACCCCTCACATATATATCTAGCAGGGGTCTCAAGAGTTGGCAACTCAGACACAATATCATGCCTTTGAAGGCATAACAAACTGCCATAATTTAGATGGCCAAATTGTGCATGCCATAATTTTGCATCACTCATAGCACGAGTCCTAGAGACTGAGCAAGCATCATGCTACAACTTACTGTACATCTGTCATCCACAAATTTCATTGTCAAGCCTGACAAGGCTAAGACTGAAACTGACAGCAAGTTCTTCTTAATGCATGGTACATATAAAATTTTCAAAAGAGTAAATGCGCCCCCATTTGCAGCAGTGAGCACAACTCTACCAACTCCTTTGACATGATATGAGGAACCATTTGCACATGTGACGGTTCCTGCACTTGGGACAGATTCCAGAGATGAGAACAAACCTTTTTGTGAAGTAATGTGCTTACTAGCACCACTATCAAAGTACCAAGCATCCGATTTTGCCTGCTAGGAGGTACTAGTGGTGGTACATGTGGAGGAGCCACATCTGTATCTTCAGATGTACCTGCAGCACCTGGTTGCACTGGTAGTTGTGAAATAGGATGAGTTTCACTACCACTAACCATATTCTAAAGGCCTTTAGCAACCAATACATGTCTCATCATATAGGATCACAATGGGTAATTAGTCCCATCAAGTTTGTCCTCAACAGACAACATGTTGAATACATCACTACTGCCAGCCACCATGACTTTCTACCAAATGCAAAATCTTTCAACACATTGCAAGTACTCAATATTCATTGAATGCAACCTTGGATGGCTGCCAAAACAATTGACTAAATCACTTGTAAAGTGTATGAAAATTAACACAGAGTAGAGAATAGAGTGTTACTGGAAAATATGATGGTCGATGTTATTGTGAAGACACTGTAGATGCTGCTGCACACCAAATCTTTGCCGCTACACATCCCAAACACCCAAAATCAAGTAGAACCAATCCAAAATGATGCCTCTTTAGAATGTTTGCAGAAACCTTGCGGTGCCCAAAACGTGCCCGAATTGCGCTACGGACCTCGAAAATGTTGTTAAAGTATACAGCTCATTACAGTATACACTTTCTTCTCCTAAGAGGGTATCTCAATCGGAGATAGAAAAATAGGTTCGTGAGGAGGGAGGCATGCTACTAGATCAAGTTTCAAGGAAGCTATCTCTGATACCAATTGTTGGAATTAGGGTTAGGGTTGCAACAATGCACACACACAAGATAGAGAAGCTTGAGAGCACACAAACTCACTAGAATAGAATGAACAAATGTGTGCTAGGAGATAGAAAAGATAATTGCACACCCCAAAATGAGTAGATAAGAGGGTGTACATACGACGGGGGAAAAAACCTCCTAGTGAGGGAAAAAGTGCCCCGACGGTCCTAAGTGTGTTCACACACATCACTACCATATAATGCTACAGCAAACGATGGGGAGAAACCAGTGTGAGCAAGGGAATAAGATGAAGGGATTAACTCTCTACGTAAATATCTATGACTTAGAATATTTAGAAGATTCTGATCCTAGTCACTTGGCTATTCAATTAGTCACATATTGGGGATTGGTAGATAAAATAGAACTAAGGACCATTGTATTTTCCACTTGCAGTGGATATTGGAGAGGCCCTACACCACTAACAGCTATACCACACAAGGTGTGCTATATGAAGATCTAAGGAAATACTTCATTGGTAGATAAAATAGATCTAAGGACCATTGTATTTTCCACTTGCAGTGGTGTAGGGCCTCTCCAATATCCACTTGCAATGGATATTAGAGAGGCCCTACACCACTAACAGCTATACCACACAAGGTGTGCTATGAAGATCTAAGGAAATACTTCATTTTGTGCAGTGGTATGAAGGTTGGCTTTTGCCCAAAAGTTAAGAAAGAATTAGAAGACTTAGAGACTCTTTGGGAAGAACATACTTCACATCTTTGCAGGTAGTCCTTCCTTTTATATGGATAGAATTATCACTAGGAGAGAATTCTTGGGAATTATAGAAATATTAGCTTACTTTAGACACTTCATAAAGAACTTTTCCAGTTTAGTTCAACCTTTGCATGCGCTTACAATAAGGGATTCTTCTATGCCTTTACCTACTTTGAGAGAAGTGCTGAGTTATGTGAGTGAGGAAATAGAGTGGGGTCGTTTGGAGACTAGAATGGATGAGTGGTGAAAGAAGTAGAGAGGTAAGAAATAGAGAAAGAGAAGGAAATTGGGAAAGGCGTAACAAGAGGCTTGTTGAGCGATTGGAAGAGTTGAACAAACTACTAGGGAAAGACCTAGAGAAATAGCATTGTCCCTTATAAATTTAAAAAAAGGATGTATTATGGAGATTACACCCTCTTGTATCAGTGAGAACGATTCCTCATATTAGGATAGGTTAGTTTTAAGTGACGACGAGGGTTACCAGCTTGACGTAAGACCAATCAAAGAGGAAGGGGAAACTAGTTCAAAGAAAAGTGAGGGGGAAGAGGAAAGTAGTGTGCATACACTAGAGTTTAGTGATCACAGAGGACATTAAAGACTTTGGGTTTAGAAGATTATTTCACATACATAAAGGGAAAGCGCTAGATTTCTTTGAAGAAGAAGACTTAGGGTTAGCTTTGCTTTTCATTGAGCCAATGGTAGTTCCACTACTTAGAGCTACAATTCGCTTAGCGGACTTTACATAATATAGTGGACTTTGGGACGATGATCCTGATGCTCAAAAACAAAGATTTGAGGTCACATGAGTGGCCAACGAAATTGCGTTTGATGACCAAAAATTGCAATGACGCATCACAAGCCTTTCTTACAAAGTTTGGGAGGCAAGGTTTTCTAGACCGACTGGCGCAACAATTAGATTACTTATCCCATGCGTGGCCAACGAAATTGCATATGATGACAAAAAATTGTGTATATTTCTAGCTACAGTGAAGGATGAAGGATGAAGCCACTAGTTGGTATGGGAATCTCAACCCAACCTTAAGATAAACATATAATGACTTATCACAAGCCTTTCTTTTACAAAGTTTAGGAGGTAAGGTTTTCAAGACCGATTGGTGCAACAATTAGATTATCCCAAGGCATAAATGAGAGTATTGACCATTACATTGAGCAAATGGAGACTATTATGAGGAAGATGGGAGCTAATGCTCCAAATGAGGAAACATAAAAGCGAAAGTTTATTGATGTGTTGCGAAATGTAGAAGCCCAAACGCATGTGAGTCTTAGGCATCCTGCCACACTAGTAGACACAAAACAAGAGGCTAGATATTGGGAATAAGTACAATTGGTTCAATAGTGAGACAAGAATTGCTACAAGATCCTAGACCTCCACAACCTTCATAAGTAAAGCCAATAGAACCGCCACAAGCTTATGGGATACCCACCATGCCTGGAACAAGTGCCCAAGGACAAGCCGTGAGTGATGGGTCCCAATCCATCTAGCTCCTTATATATCAGCAATAGCATACATGGTTCAATGGTTGGGTACTCCTCAAGTACCCTTGGGTGAAGCTAAGGTCAATGAAATAGTGGCAAATTCATTGGGAAAATTTAAAGAAGATATTCTTAGTGTAGTGCATCCGTGCAAGAGAAATGGGTATATGTTAGGGCACCGCAAAATGCGGTTAATCCTCAAAACCCACCTAGATCAAATATTTCATGTGGGAAGTGCCATGGCTATGATCATTTGGCTATGGTCCAACAACATCTAGGATTGTTCGAGAGACCAACCTCGGACTCTCTTCTGCAATGATTGTCTGAGGAACAATCATATAGAGGACCAATGCTTTATTAAGCGCAATCACCAACAAAGGTAAGCTCATGGCTTAAAAATGAATTACAATTTCATGGATAGGTCAAATGCTACTCATGAAATAGGACCACCTTCTTGATTGTTTATGCAATGAGGATTACCTACATAAGGGCAACCTCCATTACCTAGAACCTCATATCCTAATAACAGTGGGAGCATGAGATGAGGATCTCCTTTTAGAAGAAACTCTAGGAGCTTTGGAAATAAGCCTATGGGCGGTAATCGTTTTAGGCCACAAAGTCTGATAATATTCTATTGTTGTCAGCAAGAAGGGCATATTGTTGTTTATTGCCCCAATGAAATGAAGCATCAGGATCACACCCCTATATATAGGACTTGTAGTGAGGAGGGACATTACGAACAAGATTGTCTATAGAAAACTAAGTCTTCTATTGAAAATAAGGGGATAAACAGGTGGTTTTCAAGGAAGAAGGGGAACAGCTAGGAGAAACAATGGAAAAATGGATTGAGGCAATGGAAGAGTACTTTGATGTAATCGGATATAATGAGAGGAGCAAGATGGCTCTCGCCAGATTAAAAATTATGGAAATAGCCAGGGTTGCATGGAGGAACCATTGCGAGACAAACCGTCTTGACCAAAATACCCAGACCTGGTCAAATCTTAAAGCTTACCTCAGAAAGACGTTCTGTCCTCCGGGCTTCCTGGAAACCAAAATGAACGAGTTCTTGGAATTGAAGCAGGATAGCCGATGTCAAATGAAGAGTACCATCAGGAATTTGCCCTTCTCCTCAAATATTCTCCACTTTTGGATGAAGAGCAGCTGATGGTGGCCAGATTCATTCGAGGGATGAACGAGCCATTGGACACTTTAGTGAAAAATGCCAAACCAGTCTCAATGTGGCGGAAGCTCAGAAGAATGGCAAAGGACTTTGCCAAGGCATTTGTAGTCAAGGTCGAAAGACCCATTTCTTCAGCAAAGCTGAAGAATGGACAACTGATTGCTTAATGATGATAAAAAGTGTCGTGAAATATAGGGAGAGTGTTTGGGAGGATTTAGAAATTGAGGAGGATAGAGAGTGTGAGTGAGAGGAAAAGAAGGAAATGATAGTGAGTGATGAAGATTTTAGAAGTTCATTCGATAGTTGTGGGGAGGATCGTGAAGCGTTGGAAGAGGAAACCTTAGAGGAAAAGAAGAGTAAAGGTAGTGAAAACCTTAGTAAAACAATGCATGGTTGACAAGGCTCAAAAAGTTAATACAGATAATGACCTAGGTGAGATTGGAAACTATAATGTAAGCGAATTAAGGGAGTGGTATGTTTCATTAGAAGAAGAGAAGATGGCTACCGAAGAAGAATTAAGGGTAGCAAGAGGAATGATCTCATGTCTAGAAATAGATAAAGTTTAAGCTTTGCGAGAGTTATGCCAGAGCAGGGAATTATGAGAGATGGCAAATATGTATCACAAGGAAGAAATTGCCTTGTTAGATGTTGTCTTAGAGGAGAAAAATCTAACTATAGAGGAAAAAGAAGTACTTATATGCCAACTTAGGCAGAAGGAATGCGCTTTTAATCGACAATTCAAGAGGGAAAAAAATTAAGTTGTATGGGCATTAAAGGAATCTGTAGCCCTAAATGAGGGTTACATTCAAACGTTAAAGGAAGAAGTAGATCCTTTGAGATGGGAGGCTAGGTATGCAGGTAGCCCGCTATTTGAGCAAGCAAAAACAGAGGATGCAAAAGGCGTATGAGAAGGTAAGAGCCCCCATTAGGGCAAATCAAGCCCAACCCATGGTAGACATAGGAGACGTTTGGAGATGGGAGGAGGGATCTACAAAAGACATGTTCATTGACAAAGGACAAACGAAATGTAAGAAGCGAGAACAAAAGCAAGTAGCGAGAGGGTTGAAGACGAAGAAAAGGAGTCCTTGTTCCTTACATGAATCTGAGGAAATTGAGGATGGAGAAAAGGAAATAGTACTTACTTGCTTGATGGTGGAGTTAATAGAGGCGCAAGAACATGAGTTTATTGAGTGTCATGGGATTGTGCCTTATGCACCGGTGTCCATCATCGTAAAAGACGAAGAGAAAGAGACGGTTAGGTCACATCCACATGGTCTTCTAGAAGAAGTAACGATGTGTATCTCTCAAGAGATTTGTAAAGTATCTCCTAGGAAACCTCGATCTAATTATGTAGGTGATTTTGGTGTCGAATTGACAAAATTTGAGGTAGCAAAAGGGAAATTTGTACTAATTGGATCTTCATTGGAGGGATCCCATTTGGAAAATTTTCAAAATGTCTTAGTTAGACATCGAGGTGTGTTTGCAGCATGGACTTATAAGGACTTGAAAGGGATTAAACCAAAGTGATGCCAATCCTATATTGACCTAGAGCTCAATGCATGTCCTTTTTGTCAACGACAATGTCGGCCAAACCCAGTTTATGCGGAGCTAGTTCAAGTGGAAATTACTAAGTTACTAGATGCAGGGTTCATCTATCCAGTGTCTTATAGTAGTGAGTGGGTTTCACATATTGTGATCGTTCCCAAAAAGAACAAGAAAATTCACATTTGTGTGGATTATCGGCAATTAAATAATAAAACAAAGAAGTACTACTTTCCCTTACCATTCACTGATCAAGTTCTAGATAAAGTAGCAGGCTATGAGCTTTATTCTTTCACACACTCTCTCTCTCTCTCTCTCTCTCTCTCTCTCTCTCTCTCTCTCTCTCTCTCTCTCTCTCTCTCATTCTCATTTCTATGTGTGAGCTTCTCTACCCTGCACCTAACCCTAATGTGTAGGTTTGTGTGTGTGAGTGTGTGAGTCCAACACCCAACAATTGGTATCAGAGCTGGGGGCTGGGAGCTGGCCCTGGAATTCTGCCTGTGGAGAAGCAGCACCTGTGAATTTCCGTTGACAGACTGTGGATTTCCGTCACCGGACTGCTTGCTTCCGTCCGTCAATTTCATCGATGCTCCACCGTCCGGCCACCAAAAGCCGCCGGCACTACTGGGGAGCCCACCACCACCGCTCAGCCCACTGGTGGCGCCTCCCTCTCCAGCCAGCGGTGATACTGCAGCCAGATCCGTCGCCCCCGCCGCCCAGCGACCCCGCTTCGTCGAGTGCCTAGCGGCCCTCGCTCTGTCGCGTTCTGGCCGCCTAGCAGCGACCCCGCTCCGGCCGCCCTCGCATCTCATTCCAACCGTCAGTCGTCTCCCGTGCGTACGCGCCAACGACTCTAGCACGTGCCCAGTTAACGGCTCCCGCCCGTTCCGCCGACTTGCCTCTGCAGCCTCCGACTCTAGCGCCGTG
The DNA here is from genome assembly GCF_041138505.1 of Cibotium barometz. Taxonomy (NCBI): domain Eukaryota; kingdom Viridiplantae; phylum Streptophyta; class Polypodiopsida; order Cyatheales; family Cibotiaceae; genus Cibotium; species Cibotium barometz. The sequence continues at coordinate 24,563,686 of NC_141056.1, read as the reverse complement.
CTCGCCCTACATGTAAAGCTTCCGTACGCTGTTCGCGCTCAGCGTGCTCGCCTCTGCTCTACCTCGTACCTGGGCCCCGTATGCAGCTCTCTGTGCACTCTAGCTCCACCTCCCCGTCGACCCTGTGCTGCAACGCCTCCGCCTGGCCGTCTGCTTGCCCTGCGCCTACCACCTCCGCCTGCTCTGTCCTGTGTGCTCCTCCTCGACAACATCTGAACGCCTGGCTGCAGGCCCCAAATGTATGCTCCAAGCCTAGCACTTGCTTCCTCACACGTGCTACCCTTGCCTAAAGGTATTCATTGTGTACACATTTTTGTTCAAACACAAATACAAAATTTGCAGCCATTTCAGTGCAGGCCATATGCAGATTTTGCAGCCATTTCAGTCAGTGCAGGTCATATGCAGATTTTGCAGACACTTCTGTGCAAGTCAGATTCAAAGGAAAGTTACAGGTGCAATTTGGGGGATTTCTCAATTTGAGGCCAAATTGAAAAATTGCAATTTGGGGGTTTTCAAAATTGAGGTCACAATCAGCAAATTGAACCTCTTTCATTTGCAGAAATTTGGGGCTTTTGTGAAAATTGGCCAATTAGATGCACATTGAAGCGATTGGAGTATTGGGGATTTTCAGATTGGAGCATGTAATTGGGCATTCCAGCTGTGATTTGTTGCGTATGTATACACATTGTGTGTAATTGAACAATTTGGTGCAGGTTTACACTTGCTTTGATTTACAGGCATACGTTTGCACAGGACATTTGGTTGCCTGGCAGTGCACATTGGTGCTTGGTTTGCTTGCAGGTATATTTTGTTGACATGGCACTGAATGCTACAGATGTATTTGGTGTGCTCACCCAAGAGGACAAGCTGGATGGATCTAACTACTCCCTCTGGAGTTTCATGATCCGTAATTTGCTGGTAGCCAAAGGGCTTTGGGGCATCGTGTGTGGTGATGACATGACACACGCCCACTTACCACATAGCCAGCCACACCTCAAAGGGGAGGTGCTCAAAGAGATCCTGATGTAGAACCTACTCCCACACAAGAGCAGAAGAGATGGGACTCTAGAGATGCACAAGCCATGTCATTGATAGCCCTTTCAATGAAAAGGACTATTATTTCGCACATTCGTTCTTGCAAGACATCTAAGCTTGCATGGGACACATTGGAAGCAATGTATCAGGTACACAACGAGGCAAGAGTTGCCTACTTGAAGAGACAATTGGATCTTCTTTCTATGGATGAGGGTGACTCCATGGCAGATCATCTCACCAAAGTGAAAGATTTGCAGGAACAATTGCTCAACATTGATGAGGTTATCCCAGACAGACAGATGGTCACCAACACTCTTCATTCTTTACCACCTTCCTACTTGGGCTTTCACACCTCTCTCAACCTCTCAATGAGAGGAGGTGGTGATCCCGTCACTTTTGAAGAGATCGTGGGTTCTCTCTTGCAGGAAGAGAAAACAAGAGCAAACTTATCGAGAAACCGTGGTGGAGACAAGGCATTTACAGCCAAGAATAAGGGTAAAGCAAAGAGCTTTAAGCATGGGGGAGAACAGTCTAGCAAGGCTGGTCATGGATAGCCCTCTTCTAGTGGTGAAAAGTCTGACAAAGGGGATGCAAACAAGCCCAAAAAGAAGGGCAAATGTCACTATTGCCATAAGCCTGGACACTACACCACTGAATGTAGAAAGCGGATTGCAAAAGAGAAAAGGAAAGAAGCAGGCAATGCAGTAGCAGACTCTTCTGATGACAAAGCACAGCAATCAGCTAATGTAATCAAGAAGAGTACACTTTTTTGGTCACATGCACTAGTGACACACCAAGTGCTTCTTCAGACACTCATATGTCTTGCATTGCATCTGACAGACAGATTGCATCATGGTATTTTGATAGTGGTGTTTCGAGCCACATCACTTCATGCAAAGATGTATTTCAGCACTTGGTTTATGCTTCAAATGGCCGCACTGTATCATGTGCAGATCATACCACATATCCAGTAAAGGGAATTGGTAATGTCATACTTATTATAGCCAATGGTGCCAATATATGTATGAAAAATGTATTGTATGTTCCAGGGATAAAGAAAAATCTGCTCTCCATCTCGGCCATAAACGACCAAGGTTTAAAGGTTGAATTTGAAGACGGGAAGTGTTTGGTAAAAGACCCATCAAAGGGTTATTAAATAGTCACTTCTGGAACACGATACAAAGGCTTGTATAAGCTGGACAGCTATGACAAGCGTACTTATGATGCAAATACAGTGGCTGCCCATACTCCTGCTATGCATGATGCAGAGCTATGGCATGCTCGTTTTGGGCATGTAAATTTTCAGAGTTTGATGCTTTTGCAGAAGCATCATATGGTTGATAATATGCCACCTCTTCAGTGTCCACCAAGACATGTATGTGAGGGGTGTATTTTGGGAAAGATGCAACGAAAACCATTCCCCAAAGATGGAGCTGTTAGAGCTGAAAGTAAATTACAGCTCATACACATAGTGATGTATGTGGTCCAATGCGGACACCATCCATAGGGGGGCATCTTTACTTCGTCACATTCATTGATGACTACTCCAAGTTTGCTTGGGCTTACCCCTTGAAAGCGAAAGCAGATGTGTTTACATGCTTTCGACACTTTGTAGCAATGGCTGAAAATATGTGTGGATGTAAAGTCCAAACACTGCGCTCAGATAGAGGTAGAGAACACATGTCAAATGCATTCAAGGATTATATGCTTCAAAAGGGCATCAAACACCAATGTACTGTGCCTTATACACCGCAGCAGAATGGTGTAGCTGAAAGGAAAAATAGATCTCTCATGGAGATGGCAAGATGCATGGTGAAAGCACAAAAGTTGCCTCACAAATTTTGGATGGAAGCTATAATGTGTGCAACTCATGTGTTGAACAGGTGTCCAACAAAATCTTTGAAAACCATTACACCATTTGGTATAGCCGAAAGCCAATAGTGGATTATATGCGTACATTTGGGTGTTTGGCATATGCACATGTGCCAGAACAACTCCGAACAAAGCTAGATGACAAAGCAATTAAATGCATTTTTGTGGGCTACAGCAATGAAAGCAAAGGATACCGTCTTTATAATCCAACTACGAAGGATTTTTGTCAGTAGATGTGGTATTTGTTGAAAATTCAAAACAGCCCATGTACAGCTTGTATAAAAGCAATGATACAGGCATACAGGACATGTTTGATGGACTTTTACCCATTGCAATTAGGGGAAATTCAGATCAGCCTGCCCCTACACAAGAAAATCCTCATGTAGAACATGTGGAACAGCCAGCCATTCAGCCCCCCCTCTCTGGAAGAAGTGGAAGATCTTGTCAGGGAAGAGCAAACAGCCATAGACACAGCCAAGTCAGTGCCAAGATGGTTGCTGAAAACTTTGCAAGAAAGCAAACTTGCAGCTCCACTCACAGGTAGAACAAGGGCTAGTTCCAACCATGCTTTGAATATACATTGTGGGGAGTCTACATTAGCAATGGGTGGTCTCTTTGATTCAGAAGAGCCTTCTTCTTATGAAGAAGCACATGAGAATGAGCATTGGTTGCAAGCTATGCAAGAAGCTGAAATTTCTTCTATCATGAAGAACAATACATGGGATCTTGTGGAATTGCCTTAAGGCAAGCATGTCATTGGAACAAAGTGGGTGTACAAAGTCAAAAGAAAGTCTGATGGTACTATTGATAGGTACAAAGCAAGACTTGTGGCTAAAGGCTACTCCCAGAAAAAGGGAATAGATTATGAAGAGACTTTTGCTCCTACTTTGAGAATGACCACAATAAGATCAGTGATTGCATTGGCTACACATAAAGGATGGATAGTGCATCAATTGGATATCAAAACTGCATTCTTAAATGGGGATTTACAGGAGGAAGTATATGTAAATCAGCCCATTGGTTTTGTAGTTCTTGGTGAGGAACATAAAGTATGCAGGTTACACAAAGCATTGTATGGGTTAAAGCAAGCTCCAAGAGCTTGGTATGATAAGATACATGCTCATCTAACCAGCCAAGGTTATGAGAATAGTCCAGCTGAAAGCACATTGTATGTGAAGAAAACCGATGCCGATATTCTCATAGTCATCTTGTATGTAGATGACATGCTCATTACAGGTACTAGAAAAGCACAAATTTCAGATTTCAAAGTTGATTTGAAAGCTGAATTTGATATGTCAGATTTGGGGCCTTTACACTACTATCTCGGCATACAGTTTATGCATACAGATAATGGCATTGTTATCTTTGTTGAGCAAATTCATGCACAGCCCAGGAACAAAGCATTGGCAAGCAGTTAAACGCATTTTTCGTTATCTTAAGGGTACCCTAGATCTTGGTTTGTTCTATCCCAGGGGGGGCAGCTTGCAGCTTTATGCATACAGTGATTCAGATTGGGCTGGTGATTATGATACCAGGAAATCCACCAGTGGGAATTATTTTTTTCTTGGCAGTTCATGCATATCTTGGTTGAGTAAAAAGCAACCCACTGTTGCTACATCTACTTGTGAGGCTAAGTACAGGGCAGTCTTCACAGCTACATAGTAGATTGTGTATGGTTGAGGAGACTATTTTGGCTGATCTTCGTGATTGAGTGTCAGCAGCAGCAGACACCCACCACCATTCTCACTGATAGCCAGAGTGCTATGGCCGTGGCACGAAATCCAGTATTTCATGCACGTACCAAGCACATTGAGATTCATTATCACTATGTCAGAGAGAGGCTACATGCAAGGGAGATCAGTTTATCTTACTACCCTACACAGGATAATGTTGCAGATCTATTCAGAGCTTTACCTCAAGAAAAGTTTGAAGCTTTTCGCAAAGCTTTGGGCTTACTCTCATACAAAGAGTGATCTACTACCTTGTACAGGTTCACACTTCCACTCTACAGGGGGGATTTGTAGGCATATGCTTACTTATGGTAGTGCTATGTGTGGACAGGGCTTAACCAAGGGCACTTTTTCCCATGTGGTTTTTCTCCTTGGACATCAAGTGTGAAAGGACACTCTAACATATAATATTTTGTACTTCTATATTGTATGGATGTGGCACACATGCAAGGGTTGACTTGCATTTTGTGGATACCACACTTTTGGCTCTCTCTCTCTCTCTCTCTCTCTCTCTCTCTCTCTCATTTTTGTGTGTGAGCTTCTCTACCCTGCACCTAACCCTAATGTGCAGGTTTGTGTGTGTGAGTGTGTGAGTCCAACACCCAACAGCATGTCCTTGGTAGATATGGTAATCCTCTTTGCATGTATTGCAAGGAGGTTGGTGTCTTCAAAAAGCCCAACAAGGTAAGCCTCAGAGGCTTCTTGCAATGCTTCAAGGGCAATCCCCTGCACACGGAACTCTGTTCTATATCGTTGGAGAATCTCCTTCACTGTGCGAGTGAAAGGGGCTCTTCTTATCAGAGCAACTCAGTGTTCCTCTGATAAAACTTGATTTCTTGTAGAGCCCTATGCCCTTGGCACGTCCTTCTCCTTGGAGCTCTCTGTATTGTGTTAGTGCGTTGGCAAGGTTGGGACTTCCTTGGCTTGAAGAGCTTGACCTTTCTACGCTTGCGCGCACTTGCAGGAACCTCCTCTTGGTCTCTCTTATAGTCTGAATCATCCTCCTCCTATTTGCTGTGGTACCTGTGTATCAAGTTCCTCCCGGGTAGGTAGGGGACCTTGTCCTGGTAGTAGGGTCTTGCCACCTATGGTGCTGCGCAATGTAGGAATGTTTTCACAAACCCAGTCGAATTGCTCATCATCGGCCTCTCTGTCTTGATCTCTGGGGTGGCTACATTGTGGGGTCTTCTTCACACGGTTACTCCCACTAGAAGGGCCTGTATGTGTGTGCGCTGGTGTTGCTGTGGGAGGAGGGTTGGACTCTGGTGATCCCATTGGGCATGTCCCAGAATCCAAGGGGTCGCTCTCTTCTGTGGTGTTGCCAGTATGTGGTCGTTGGGTACCTTGCACTGTGTTTTATGAAGGCATGGTAACACGTGCGGTGTTCTTGGTGCATGCCATATCCATGTATGAGACTATGCTAACGTGGTGATGTGTTGGTGTCCTTACGTGGGTATCTACGTAGACCTTGAGCTCAAGCTCTCTAAAAAAGTGAAATGAAAATGAAGTGAGAGAAGGAACTATTGATAGTTTTTTTTAAGGGCAAAAAAAACCTAACTAAATTTATTTTCTTAGCCTTATTACATCTAGATTTATGCTGGTGCGTGCACAACCCAACGCCTCCCTTGTCTCCTCATTCGTGCACGCCAAGCAGGGGAGCATTGGTCTACAACCATTAAAGTCGAGCATGACTTTTTGCAGCCTTGCGTGCCTCTTGTGCAAGCTTAGATTGTTGGGCCTGCTCCCTAACCAATACCTTTCCAACGGTTGTGCGATAAGACCAATTGAACATCTCTTGTAGATAGTTTGTACATGTTCCTCCTGTAGAAGCTCCACCTCCATGTCTTGTATTTTTGAAATAAACCCCTCTTGCTTTATAATGTGATTTCTCCATCCCTTGGGTACTCCACGTGGAGAATATGGGTTTGCCAAGCTCCACTTGTAGTCAATCTTCTGCAGTATCCTAGCAAGCCAAGCTCTCCTTCACCACAACAAATTGCATAAAAGATGATAAATTACGGAAAGGAGGGTTTGCTCTTAATGGAGGGTGAACTGGATAGAGATGCCCATCAACCCAAAGATCTACATTTTTCTCCTTAGCTATCCTACGAGCTTGGACAGATTGTGCATCAGTAGGATGGGTTTTTTTAGAGCTTCCATACTCTTTAGGAATACGAATGTGTAAATCAACCTTCCGTTTTCTAGCTTCACAAGGGGCTACACACACAGCTTGCAAAGGCTCCATAGCTAAGTAGATGAAGAAGCTAAAGCTCAGAGATCCTCATAGGGGGGGGGGGAGAGAGAGAGAGAGAGAGAGAGAGAGAGACTGTTAAAACTTTGCTGTTTTGCAGGTTTAACACAAATCCGTTTTTCTAAGTAGAAAATGATATTTTTGATATACAAATATACTAACATGGAGTTTTTCATCAATAAATTACATTTATGAGAAAAATTAAAAAATAATAATTTTTGGGGTCCCCACAATTTCGGGATCTCATGGATGTAGTGGTTCCTGAGAGTTAGTTATGTTTATGGGGTTGTGAGGACCTGACAGTAGGTAGTTATGGATGTACTAGCTCCTGAGACAAGCTTTTGATGTGACCCTTGAATTACAAGCTTTTTGGAGGGAAAATTTTATTTTCATCATACATATTGGTTGGGTGGTGTTTTTTCCACCTCAAAATGTAAAAAAATAAAAAATAAAAAATTTTCACTTTTTGGGGCCCACCTAAATACGAGAATGTTTTGCTGATGTGGAAGGGAGATATGGTGGGAGTTAATGAGAAAGAAGATTTCAAACTGACAAGAAAGATTCAATTTGTAGAGAGTGAAGATAAAAAATTCAAAAAGTAAGAGAGAAAGTATGAGAAAAGTCAAAAAGTAAGAGAGAGAGAGTATGAGAATATTCCCTTTAAAAAGTGAAACTAGGGGGGTATGGCTAATGTGGCAAGGCAAAAATAGGGGTCATCATAGTCTTTGTCTCCCTTAAGCCCAGCCTTTTAAGCTCTAATTCCTAATGGTCTCTCTCTCTTCGTTATTTGTCAGCACACGCAATAGCAGCCCCGCTAGCTTTTTCGAGGAGGCTTTCTCTCTTGTAGCCGCGAGCTTTTTTGAGAAGGCTTTCTCTCTTGCTTTCTCTACAGCCACATGTCAAGGGGATGAGAGTGGCCAAGGCCCACACAATACACGTGGCTCTGTAATGGCATCAATAGCAAGGTTGTGCCAGACAACAACAAGGAGAAAGTGCAGACAAGCCGCATCACTTCAGAGTTAGCAGAGCAAAAGTCCGATTTTCGATGAGCTAGTTTTGGTCAGGTACTAGTCTTCATCTTGCACATGAATTTGATTTGTTACCATGACCTTTGAAGTTTTCGAGAACCCTGAGAGTCAGTAGCATGGCGGTCATCCATCTTTGGATACCAATATAGCTGATCTGGATGCAGGTGATCATGGATTTGTGGATTTACATGCACACACTTTATTAGAGTCACGCACACAACGCATTGAACAAAATTTACTTATTCTTTCTCAAAGTTTACAGACCATGCAAGAGACTCTCCACTAAATTGTTGAGAGTTTTGGAGTGTCTCGGTTGATACTCCAGGGGAATCTACCCCTGGGGGGGTCAACTCAAGACATTGAAACACACGGGAATCAGAAAGTGGCAGCTATGCTCAAGAGCATGAAGCCTCCTGTGTTTCGTGGGGAAGAGAAGGAGCATAATAAAGATGTAGTGAACACTTTTTTACAAAAGTGGACGGACTTGCACTATTGAAAGCGTTCTTCTGATGCTATTCGCGCTCTCGAGGCAAGTCTCATGCTCAAGGGTGGCAGAGCCTATAAGTGGTGGATGAGCCTCTCGGAGAGCGATTGACCTACGCCATGGGCTATTTTGAGGCACTTTTTCGAAAAGAATTCTTACCTGAGAACAAGTAGGATCATAACTCGAATGCTTGGGACAATTGTAAGATGGAAGGTCTCAATATATTTCCAAGTATCACAAGGTTATTCTCAAGCTTAAGGATTTGGATGATTTTTAGAAAGTACGAGGTTTTCTGTGTGATCTGGATAATGAATATAAGACTAAGGTTAAATCTGAATACCCTAAAGCTTTAGAAGAGGCCATAAAAGTGTGCAGATCTTCAATGATAATATTGAGAAGAAACGCATGGCCAAGACACCTTGGGTTGGAGCATCAGACTTCCAAAGTTCTAAGGGGAACAAACAGAAGGGGGCCAAACAAGGTAGTGACGCGGTTAAGAAGGCCAAGGGGCCAAGGGGTCCCTTGTCTCCGCAAGATTATGAACGAGCTAAAAGGAAAAGTTATGTTTTATTTGCATGGCTGCTGTCACGATAAATAGAATTGTCCCAAAAACCATGGCAAGGATGTCGATAAGGGCGGTAGTAGTAAGACAGTGCACACGGTGCAAGTCTTGCCACTTGAGGCCTCTCAAAAGTTTTCTGAAGTTCAAGTATGCCATACCGATGCTACGCATGAGTGTTGTGTAACCTCTATGATGTGGGTACCCTCTTTTGGGCCTTATGATTTGGTTCTGATGCATGGACACATCAACAGACGAAGTGTTCGTGTCATGATTAACGATAGGGCTACACATAACTTTTTGAATTATCACCTGGTTAAAAAATTAAAATTATCACAAATCCCTAGTGATCAAAATGCATGGTATCTCTTGCTAATGAGCATGATAAGCATGTATGGGACACGGTGGTTAAGCAAGTTCCACTCATTATTCGAAATGCACTTAGATTTTTAGGTTATGCACTAGAGCTGATGTTATTTTGGATCATGAATGGTTGTTTCATTTAGGACCATCTCTTTCTCGAGATAATACTTTTGACTTTGAGGTCAATGCAAGTTCATTTGCAAGGTGAGTGCAATGTTCCCCCATCTCCACTCATTTGTTCTACTAAAGTGGACCACCTTGTACATGCTCATGAAATAGAAAATCTCTTTTTGTGTTACATGTCTCCTTCAGTTTTGTCTCATGATGATGCTAGTGGTGGTGATTTTAATTCCAGTTTGAGTATTAAATCTCTCAATTCTATCGTATGTAAACAACATGTTAGTGCTATGCATAATAATGAACAAACTCAAATTTTTCCTAAGCTCACTCAACAAGTTTCTAATTCTTTGCAAAGTCTTTGCTTGAATTTTGTGATGTGTTTCCAAGTGACTTGTCATCTGGTTTGCCCCATCAGCATAAGGAAGCTAAACCAGTTTTTACAAGTCTCCGTATGGGCTTAGCACTAGTGAAGCTAGTGAGGTACATGATACTTTAGCAAGATTGACTTAAGATCGGGCTATCATCAAGTCCGCATCCGCATGGAGGATGTGCATAAGACATCTTTTCATACCAAATTTGGGCATTATGAGTTTTTAGTTATGCCGTTTGGTCTAACTAATGCTCCAGCTATGTTTATGACGCTTATGGATAGCGTATTACGCTCGTATCTTGGTAGATTTGTTGTAGTAATTCTTGATGATATTTTGATCTTTAGCTGCACCAAGGAAGAGAATTTGCAAGACTTGGGACTAATTTTTTTTGCTAAGAAAAAATGCACTTTACGCGAAAGAGAGCAAGTGTGAGTTCTTTGCCTCAAAGATCCATTATTTGGGTCACATAATCTCGGCAGACGCAATTTAGATGGATCCCGCACAAAAGTAGAGGCAATCCTTAAGTGGCCTCATCCAACCAAAGTAGACAATAGACACTTGGGTGTCATTGGGACAACCTACACTCATCCCTGCAAGCAATAGTCTTGCAAGAGGAGCCAATGGACAAAACATTGAAATTCTAGGTTACTTTAGATGCACTACTCAAACTATCGATGATTGACGAAATGGAATTTACATTCCATTTTACCCTAGATTCCCTTGAGTATGATGTCATCCTTGGTGGAACTTGGATAGGTGAATCGTTATATTCACTAGATGAATCCATGCAAACAATCACCTTGAACACTTTTGTAGGCAATGTACAATTTCTATTATGGGAGGAAGAAACCTTGCAGGAGCTGGAACTTCCAACATACCTTACTGAAAAGATCCCTAGGGTTTTGGTGGAATTGGAAATTTCAAATAAAATCACCACAGCTCAAGCACTACTTTATCTAATACGAGAACACAATTTCATGACTCTCGAGCTATAGGATTTGTTAGGTCAACCAACACTCACGGCACATCCTGAAAGGATTACCTTTACAAAAGACTTGAACATGCCATGTATGGGGTACTTTGAACATACAATGTATACTGAAACTAACGCCCTTACTTGCAAGTTTTTTGTGGTTAAGTATGTGTTGGAAGCATATTTAATCTTGGGGCATAAATGGACTGTTGCTGCCTAAGCACCACTGTGCTTTGCCATAATCCCGAATGAATTCACGATAGAACCCTGCCAACCCAAGGAATATTTGTAATTCCTTCAATGTTATGACTAGCTCGAGGGCTAATCAATGCGCGTTTATGCTGAACATCATTTAAGACATTCAACCAAGCTAAGCATGCTCTCTTGAGCTTGCTTTTTGCGTTCCGCATATGTCATGTGATTATCATTATCCATTTGGGGTGGTTGGGTGGGTTTTAGTTTCTTGATTGGTCTATGTGGTGCACTGAGCGAAGAGTAAGAACTTGTTTCATCCTCACTTAGTGATGTACTAGAACTTGTTTCATTTTCTGACTTTCTTTGGATTGTTAGTTTTTCATTATGTTTACCCATGCGACGAGATCGAATTTTCTTTTGGGTTTTTGTATCCTGTGTCGCATATATGGGTGTCGAGGTTTGTGTGGTGGTCTTTGAGGTGGATGCTTGTGCATCATGTATAGCTTTTGTCTCTTTCGTGTTTATGTCTCTTTTTGGGTTTATGTTGACTACAGGCTTCTTTTCCCTGTCTTTTAATTCAACCTTGGTTTCAACAATTTGTTGTCCTTTGTTTTTCTTGGTTTTAGAAGTTTTTGCTACTTGTTTTGGGTTCTGTTGTAAGGCATGTTCTCCTACCCATGTTGAGGTATTGTCTTTTGCTTTCCCTTTGACTATTTCTCGTGCCTTGGCTTGTAAGCGTGTAAGCACATTCAAGGGCACCGTGGACAATTGCCCGTTTTATACACTTAAGATGTTAAGAGTTGTATTTTGTGAGACAAGTTGCATTGAAGCAAATCGTTCACACATAGATCGCAAGGTGATCATCCTCTCTTAAAGATGTTGGCTGTAAGGTTTTAAGCAAGGCTGCATAAAATTCAAGGAATGTCAATTTCGAGATTGATCTTTCTTTGGCCATTGCTTCACTTGGTTTAGATGAGGAACACCTCGTAGCATGATCATCTTCTAGCATGTTGACATCTAAACGTATTGCTTCTTTACAACATTGATCGAATGTTTCCGGATTGGCTACAATGATCAATTTGTGTAAGCTATCATTCCTTAAGCCCATCATGAAACATCTCTTCAATTGAACATCATTTAATATTTCCCGTGACTCACAATGTGAGTCCAAGAGTTTTTCCATGTAGCTTTGGACACTATTGCTTCATATCTTGAATGTATGTTCCTTTTGTGTATCTACCGTGACTCCTTGATGTAAGATAATGGCAGTATCTCTTGTTAATCCTAGAATTGGATTAACACTAAGTTAACAGTTCTAATGACGGACCAATTAAAACCTAAGGGTCACAACTTTGCTTGGTGTGCTGACCGTAACAACAAAGTTTCAATCGTCTTAAGGCTGCCATAGCTACTACACCTGTGTTGGCAATAGTAGATCCTAATCAACCGTTTGTGGTTGAAATGGATGCTACTGACCATGCAGTTGGTGCTGTGCTTCTTCAAGGAGGAAGACCGGTAGCTTTTAAGAGCAAGAAGTTGGATAGAGCTCAGCAGAATTATTCTGCGTATGAACGTGAGCTTTATGCCATCATTTATGCTCTAGGAAAGTGGAGACATTATCTCTACCGTGCTAAGTTTGAGATTGTCTTTGATCATGAGAGCATCAAATGATTGACAACTCAAACTGATTTGAAAGGTCGTAAAGCTCGATGGACAGAAATCCTCCAAGAATTCGACTTTCAATTAAGGTATTACAAAAGGGACGATACAATGTTGTGTGGCTAATGCCTTAAGTCGCATGCCTCAAGTCAACCTATTGAGTTTCACGGAGTTGAAAAGTGAATTTCTAGATTCACTCAAAGTCAAGTGCGAACATGATCGGTTGTATGCAAAGGTATGGAAAATTGTTAAACGTGGAGATCCCTTCCACTCCGTAGTAGTAGCGAGTGCAATTGATAGCTCCACATCTAGCTCTTCTCTTTCTAAGAACGAGCTTAATCGTTGGAAGCATTTTTCCATTGATAATGGATACTTGTTATACAAAGGAAGAGTATGTGTACCATTGGACTCAAACACTAGGCACCAAATACTTTATGATATCATGATAGTCCAAGTGCAAGTCATCCTAGAATTAGGAAGACCTATGCCTTAGTGAGAAGGCAATTCTATTGTCCTTGACTTCATAGGGACGTCCAAGAATATGTTTTGCATTGATGTAAACCAGCAAGTTGATCTCTTGACTAAATAGGATTCCATCTGATTGTGCCACCTAGTAGATACTTGTAGCTAGACTATTGAAAGCACTTGTGTGAAAATCCCAAGCTGGCCACCCATTGGCTCTAATCCCTTTCTTAACTTAATAGTAGCTAGAGATGTAGTACAAACCAACCGTTTCTCTAGCGTCGAATACAAGCTTTTTCGTTTCTCTAACCCGACATTATTGTAACTCTCTCACACTCCTCTAAATGATCACCTACCATAACCCAAAATGAGTAAATGGAAGGTAGCATAGTCTCATGGAATGAAGGAGTAAGATCATAAATTCTCCTTGTCCTCCATATCTTAGCATCTTTCTCACGGCCAGGTAGGCACCATTGGTAAGGCCTTCTCTCAGGAAAAAAATACCCATCCAATCATGACGCTGAGGAAGCTAAAACATGGTCATTATACAGGATAGTTATGGTCATTATATAGCATAAGATATAGTTCTGATCATAATACAAGAAGCTAGAACCTAGTCATTATACAAGACAAGACAAGGCAAAAAGTGAAGCTGACGGGAATCATCTAGCTTGAGGTTGTCCAAACTAGACTAAACCACATCACCTTCCCCAAAGAGAGATGTTACTTAGAGGTTTACAAATAGTACATTTTTCATATTAGTAAGCATATTGGCATGTGAACATCCACTTCCTTCAAGATGTGTGGTTGATGCTAATGAAGTGACAATACTCCCACATGATCATTGTACAACAGAATTAGAATGACGATTTTTTTCCCCTTTTTTTTTCGAGGGAGCGGTGTGTGTATTAAATTACAATGGCAAGTTTCAATCGTTGTGCCTGCATATTGTCAAGCCAACATTCGAAGCACTAATAATAACAAGTTAGCGGATGTGTCTAAGGATCCTGATCGACATCAGCTTTGGGTCTTCCAAACTAGATTGAACCACCTCACCTGCCATGAGGTAGGGGCTTCGCTCACACCACTTTTCATCAATAGTGCAAATACAAAGGTACTTGTAAAGACACATTTTACAAGTATAGCCAATGCTCGATTTGACTGTACACACACACACCCACACACCCACCCAACATTCCTACAAACAAAGTTTATACCCTCTCCTTGCATCTAAATCATGAGCAATATCACACACAACATCCCTACAAACAAAGTTTATACCGTTTCTTGCATCCAAATCATGAACAATTCTCCAATACCATTTCTATTCTTTCGATAATTATTATCTTCATAATAACACCCCAAGCTTGATAAAAAAGCAAGCTTTTGTATAAGACGTAAACTCTTTGGGTAGGGTGAGTTCATACCACCAAATCCAAAGAAGTTTCCTTTCACCAGATATAATGCTCACAAGGTAGACAAGCTATGCAAAAATGGAGTAAGCAACACTTGGCTTTACAGGATTTTCATACCCAACCGCTCGGTCAACTATATGTATGCACAAACAAAGATAGATGATTGGAGGCAGGCTTATTAACTGCCCAAGATCTGAAGTAACCATGATTAATAACCACCCAAAATGTATGACGCTGTCATGTCAGCTTTGTGTCTACGCAGAAGGTTATCTGCAGGATGCCTTTCTTCAGGCTCATCCTCACCATGTGTTAGTTTATCATTCTTAGGCCTTCCAGGTAAAGCTCCATGAATTTGGACCCATTTCCCTTGTTCTGGTCCTGTAAGAGAAAAATTAGTACTACATGAACCTGCATAAACCTGATGTACCACAGATAAACATGAATATAAGTATATATACGTATACATGTGTGAGTGAGTGTGTGTGTGTGTGTGTGTGTGTGTGTGTGCATGCACATGTATGTGTGTATGTAGATATCTATACCTATACATGTATACACACACGCATAATTTGGTCAAGCCATCGTGATCACATGCATAATTCTTTGTCTTGGTGAATTTCTTGAATAGCAAGGATGCTTATGAAGCATTTTTTGGTAATGAAAAGAAAAGAAAAGATGTAGAAAAAAATCACAATTCTACTTCTTAGAAACCTAATGAAATTCTAATTTTCCCATACCTGGATGTTGAAGAGCTTCAAGAAGCCTGCTGGGGACTGTACGAGCAAAAGCTGCTGTACAAAAAGAGAGTGAGAATACATGAAAAACAATGAACCACCATAAATCTGTATTGAGATTTCTCCAATTAAAAATATATATCTTACCTGTATAAGGGTATGCGCAAGGGATTAATACAAAAAACCATAAGGCAAAGAGCAGCACCGAATTAGGGAAGCTACGCATCGTGCTGGGCAAGGGAAGCTTTGCGCTGATGCGGGCAAGAAGCAAGCAAGCATAGGAAACCCTGGAGCTGTTGCGTGGATGACTAATTTCCTCAAATCCAGTCCCTGCTTTGTTGCCGAACTCTTAGTTTCCTCAGAACAAAGGATTAAATAACGTTTGGGCGCCCATGGGCCAGTCAAGTTTCACATCATTACACACACACACACACACAAAGGGCCCGCCCAGCTTTTTGATTCCAATAGCCAATCCCAAAGGCTCAAAGTCAAATCTTCCTGTGAGCACTCACCCTTTACACACAAACACAAGTTGCAAATTATTAAATGCCCTCTTGCCACCAACATTGTAATTTGCCTTATCTCTTCAACACATATAAAAATAGTTTCTCTAACATTGCCACATGGGCAACACCTTGATAATCATAGTATTTTAAGAGGCTATTCACACGATGCAAATGATGGGCCTCTTGTGCGCAGTTCATGGCCCTCACTCGGTTTTCACGCATTGAAGTAAATCTCACCAAGTGGCCTCCTGCTTGTGCTACTTCTCTTTCTGCACAACCGAACAACCCAACTTGGGGCGAGTTAAAAGGAAAACCAAATGTTTTTTTAATTCAAATGTGAGGTAGCCAACTGGTTAAGGGGTGAGTGAATGCATGGTTAAATATTGAAACTTGCAGTATAGGCTCCCTATCCCCTCACCATGCTATGTTTTGATTATTCAAATAAACAAGACATGTTAAGCGTTGAATCGCAAAACCCCCCCTAGTTTTGCTATTGACTTCGCCAATTGCCCAATTGCAAAAAACTTTGATATTTGTCTTTTAATTTCTACGACCTTTTACCCACACTTCCAATTGTAGAAAACCCTTACATTTTCCTCTATGGCAAGCACATGCCCATCTTAACTTTGAAGTGCAAATACATAGTAGAGGCAAGCATTAGTAGACATGGTTTCACTTCTTTCTTCATGGTAGGCCTTGGATTTGGTTACTTGTCATAGAATTGTAATTTTTTTCTACTTAATGTTTACAACTTTCAAGCTTGACCTTAGGCAATGTTTTTTGTAATTTGATAATTTTTTGTACTTAGTTTCTCTACATTTTCACAATTTTCAATAATCACTCACATGCAATAAAAAAATGCTATACTTTTTACTTTTGGAAGAGGAATCTATTACTTCCCAAACGACAATGAAATTGTCAAAGCATTGTCCATGCACATCCCTCCCACTATACGCAAAAACACAAATTTGACCAATAGTAACTTACGTTGTCCATGCACATCATTCGCATTATGCACAACACAAACACATGGAGTCCTTGACCAAAATCTTTGCTCGATGACCCATTGATTTCATGGGGAAATGATACAAGATTTAACAGATCATAGGAGAAAATTACTAGATTTGCACATATTCTTACATACAATATCAAGAAAAATTCCATCGTCCAAAAGTACAAAACAATGGCTACGTCCTTGACAATAGTAAGCTTTTTCATTCCTTCACATGAGACAATTGTGAAACAACATCAAGAAAATGCATCTTTTAAGATCATGTTATTAGCAAAGTTGCATATAACACTCTATTGGAGCCTTTAATTTGATGAGCATTCTTTATAAGACACACACACTTTTGTGTCATTGTTGCATTTGTGATGAGAATTTGCTTTTAGAGCAGGCTACCTCTTTCAAGGTGGACGTGTTAGTAAGTTCTTGCAGCCCTTGTGTAGATATGACAATTGAGACTATAGTGACTTTTATATCCCTTTGGACATCAAACTACCGTGACCTCAAGACACCTCAATGTGCCTCATACTACATCAAGATGAGAATAGGTTCGTTATTATCCATCTATCCATATACACAACATTACACAAGCCTTATGTCTTGATTATGTATGAGTTGAAGTAGGCCGTCTTGATTGCAAATAATAGCAATATGGCATGTCTTTAAGGGATAGGTTTAAAAAGAGTAAAAGATTTGCTATGGATCAAGACACAATAAGACATGATTGCAATACAACAAGCCATATAAGATGCCATGAACAACGTATGCTAGCATTGTAACAACTTGAAAGGCTTGATTACAATGGTTCATGTCTAGGGCTTACTAGGGACTTCTTCCTGACCTTCATTATAGACAAGTTTATAGATATAAGGATGAATGAAATTGAGATTCTAGAGCAGATTGCAAAAGAATTCAATCCAACATTCTCATGGCCTATTATACTTTTTGTACTAGCTATAATTTCTACGAAAAATTCTTATCTTTTACAATTATTGGGGTATTAATTATTGCCCAATAATTTGCACATCAACCTTGTCATAGGCCTATTTCATAAAAGTATGTGCGTAGGCAGGTTTATTTTATAAAAGTATGTGCCTAGATAGGCTTAATTCATAAAAGTATGTACCTAAGTAGGATTATTTCATAAAAGTATGTGCCTAGGTAGGTTTATTTCACAAAAGATCAAATCCGTGAACCTAGTTCATACCAAAAAGGCCTATATTCGTGAGCTTAAATTTGTGAGTCTAGAGATGTGATCTTAGAGACATGAGTCTAAATCTGCGAGTCTATAGGTGTGAGCTTAGAGTCATGTGAGCTCGCAAAGCATGAGCCTACTAGGCGCACTATTTCATACAAAAAAGATGTAAGCCTGATAACCCGATATTTTATAGCGAAAAAGTCGATATTTTTTAACAAAATTGTGGTTGAAGTGTGTTTTTTACTATCAAATTTTTTATATCTTTTGCAATTATTGGGGTATTAAATATTTCCCAATAATTTGCACACGAATACTGTCATAGGCCTATTTTTATAAAAGTATGTGCCTAGGCAGGCTTATTTTATAAAAGTATGTGTCTAGGTAGGATTATTTCATAAAAGTATGTACCTAGGTAGGCTTATTTCACAAAAGTATGTGCCTAGGTAGGTTTATTTCATAAAAATCAAATTTGTGAACCTAGTTCATACCAAAAAAGCCTACATTCGTGAGCTTAAATTTGTGAGTCTAGAGATGTGATCTTAGAGATGTGAGTCTAAATCTGTGAGTCTATAGGTGTGAGCTTAGAGACATGTGAGCTTGCAAATCATGAGCCTACTAGGCGTGATGTGAGTTTAGCGCACCACTATTTCATACAAAAAAGATGTGAGCCTGATAACCCGATATTTCATAGGTGAAAAAAACCAATATATTTTTTTGACAAAATTGCGATCAAAGTGTGTTTTTATTATCATTTTCGGGCAATTTCGGGTAAAAATAATTATTTTGCCAGGGTAATTAGTTTTGGGAGAGCCTGGTGTGTGTGGAAGGAGTGGTATTTGGGGGAAGTAACAAGTTTTAAAGGTTGAAAACCTTAGGACATGAATAGGTTGAAAAGTTTTTATTAATTTCTATGAAATATGCCCTAAGGCTAAAAGTTTTATAAGCTAAAAGGTTTGTAAGGCTAAATGGGTGTTAGGTAGGATTTAGCATGTGTGAAATTTTTGGGATAGTGTGCATGCATGGGGCTGGGGGTGCATGGGGCCACTCGGTTGTGGACGTCCTCTGCTCCTTTCTTCATGCGTGCTGGTCCTTTCGTTCTAGGGGGGCCTATTCGTATGCACCTTGCTCCTGCGTTGCATAGGGTGGCTCGATCGTGGGCGTCTTATGTACCTCCTCTACTGCGTGTTGCGTGGGGCGACTGGGTTGTGGGTGTCTGCTGAGGTGAGATGCGGGTCGCTCCTTTCTTCATGTGTGTTGCTCAGAGCGCCTTCATGTTGAGTCATTCGTGATGGTGTGTTGCTGGTTCGATTTGATGAAAACCCTGGTTAGTTATTGTTTAGTTGCTAATTAATGCTTGTTTGGTTCGATTTGTTTAGTTGTTGGTTAGATTTGATGAGAACCATGCTAATCTTATTTAATGATTGATTAATGTAAGGTTTATAAGGCTAAATGGGTATTAGGTATGATTTAACATGTGTGAAATTTTTGGGACAGTGCGTATGCATGGGGGCTGGGTGGCAATTAAGCGGATGTTTCTCCTTTCTTCATGTAGGGGTGCTCGCTCCTACATTACATGGGCATCCTCTTCTCCTTTCTTCATGCGTGATGGTCCTTTCGTTCTAGGGGGGCCTATTCGTATGCGCCTTGCTCCTACCTTGCATGGGGCTCCTCGATCGTCGTGGGCGTCTCATGTGCACCTCCTTTGTAGCTAAGATGAGATGCGGGTCGCTCCTTTCTTCCTACGTGTTGCTCAGAGCATCCGTGCCTGTGGTGGTCTCTGATTATTTATTGCTAGTTCGATTTGTTTAATTGCTAATTAATGCTTGTTTTGATGAGAACCCTACTTTTATGAGGACGCTGCTAATCTTGATTAAGCTTGTTCTTTTTGTAGATTAATCTTAATTGTTCTTTTTGTAATTTCTATATGTCGGCCTCGTGAGGGCGTGTACGGCTTAGGTACGGTCATGGGTGTGATGCGATGTTGGATAGGGCAATAAAAGGGCACGTGTGTGGGGGCTTTGGGCTTGGGAACTCACTGTTGGGTTGTAGGCTCTGTGTTGTGGGTTGGGGTTGGTGGGTTGGATTGGGTTTATGTGTTGGGTTGTATTGGCTTTGTGTTGTGTGCCATGGCACCTCGCCGTCCTCAAGGGCTTACAGACATCACAAATGTAGGTAAAGACACAGAAGGCCCTTCTATGCATCCATGGGATAAAGGGAAAGCCTTGGAGGCTACTGCATCCACGGATGCCCGTGACAAAGGCAAGGGCGTGGTAGATTCAACAAATCCTCGTATTCTCACACCCCTTGAAGGAAATAAAGTGGTTAGAAATCTACATATGGTGAAGACTAGGCAAGGTCTGTATAGGTTCTGAACCTAGCGTTAACAATACCACCAAATGCAAAAAAGTGCCACTCGTTACGTTGACTAGGTTGTTTGAGGTTTCTGTGACTGTAGGTGTTGGGAGTGGTGACATAGATAGTGCATTCTGGGAACCACTGGAAGACTTTGTCTGGTCTGAATGTATTAGTGGTTTGTTTGCTCTTGAGAAGGGTGGAACATTGAATCATATCCATTTCCAAATGGTCATTAAAATAATGGCAGTTTCCTTGATCTCTGTAGGCAACCTTATCAAAAAATATCTTGCATGGGATGTATCAAAACCAACTGGGGACATTGTCATGTGCAAGGGTTTAAAACAAGTTCATTTGTACACATTCGAAGGCATGTTGGGTTATTGCATGAAAGATATGTTTAAACCTTATTTTAAGTTTTTTTTTTGTCACACAATGTAATGGCAGAAGAAATTACAAGGGGATGGGAGCAATATGCATTGTATGGGGTTAGAGATTTAAAGAACAAAGTCTCTCTATCGCCAATGAATGTATTTGATCGAGCATATGTGTACGTGGATAACTACATTCTTAATAGGCTTGGGGCAACATTGGAGTCAACACTTTTACGCATGTTGCACCGGGGAAGTACTACCCCTCTGCCCACTGGCTGATCCCTAAAACTGAAAATGGGATGGATAAAAAAAGAGCGGTCGCAGCATGGAAAGTGATGAAGATACCACATCTCACTCAACTGATTGATGTTGATCAAATTTTCTTTTTGGATTCTCCTTGTTTTATAGGTATTATCCAGATGTGGATGCTAGCAATGAAGCAAATGAA
The DNA here is from genome assembly GCF_041138505.1 of Cibotium barometz. Classification (NCBI taxonomy): domain Eukaryota; kingdom Viridiplantae; phylum Streptophyta; class Polypodiopsida; order Cyatheales; family Cibotiaceae; genus Cibotium; species Cibotium barometz. The sequence goes on along the minus strand of NC_141056.1, from coordinate 24,542,551 downwards.
GAAGATGATGGGAAGCTTGGTTCAAGAAGTAACCCCATCAATCTTGAAAGTGAGGAAGATGTGTTGTTTTATGGAGAGAGTGGTTCCTTGTCTGAAGAAATATGATATTTTTCCTTATGTTAAATGTCGTCTAGAGCCTGTGAAAATTACCCCATCAATTTCCAAGGTAGTTTGATAATTTTTAAAAATCAGAAACCTACTTTTTAATGCTAAAAATGATGTTTTGACATAAGATTGATAAGGCTCACCATGGCCCCATTTTTTAAAGCATTAGGAAAAATTTGGACTCAAATTGGGCCCTTTAAGGATTTGGACACATTCTCTCTCTACAAAAATGGGCTCATGGTAAAAATTTTACAAATCAACTTAGAAGTGAGCGGAGTTCAGACATTTGGAATCTACTCTTTTCGTCGAGACCTTTCGAGACCTTTCCAATGATATATAGCATGACAGGCAATTTTGCATATTGAAGAAGTCCCCAAATTTGGTGACAACATGGCATGTAACATGCCATGTCATCACCAAATTTGGGGATTTATTGAATATGAAAAATTTCCCGTCATGCTATATATCATTAGAGATGTCTCAAAGAGTAGATTCCAAATGTCCAAACTCTGCTCATTTTTGTAGAGAGAGAATGTGTATAAATCTTTAAAGGGCCCAATTTGAGTCCAAACTTCCCCTAATGAGAGAAAGAGCATGAAACTCCTTGGAGGGCCCCAAAATGAGCTCATAATTTCCCTAATGAGAGAAAGAGCATGAAACTCCTTAGAGGGCCCCAAAATGAGCTCATAATTTCCCTAATGACATGTGTGTTAGTACGTGGGGGAGTGTCTCGAAAGTAATTAACTCAAAAGAAGTTACTCTCTAGAACATCGAAAGTAGTTACTCTCCATCTTACTCTCCTAGTAATGGAAGGGCCTTTGGGAAAGAACATGTGTGTTAATATGTGGGGGGAGTCAAAAGAAGATAGAAACTAGTTACTCTCCATCTCACTCTCCTAGTAATGGGAAGGGCCTTGGGGGAAAGAACATGTGTGTTAGTATGTGGGGGAGTCGAAAGAACATGGATGTTAGTATGCGGGGGAGTTTACAAAGCAGTACCAAACGCGAACGCGGGGGAGTGTCTCAAAAGTAGCTACTCTCCATCTTACTCTCCAAGTAAGATGGAAGGGCCTTCGATGGAAATCCCACATATGAAACATATGTGTTAGTACGTGGGGGAGTCAAAAGAACATGTATGTTAGTATGCGGGCGAGTTTATAAAGTAGTACGAAACGCGAACGCTGGGGAGTATCTTAAAAGTAGTTACTCTCCATCTTACTCTCCTAGTAAGGTGGATGGGCCTTTGACGGACATCCCACATACATTGGAAAATGGGTGTGAGGCAACGTATATAATTAAGAAGCATATTCGTAACATTCGAAGGAGTGTCTCAAAAGTAGTTACTCTTTATCTTACTCTCCTAGTAAGATGGAAGGGCCTTTGGGGGAAAGAACATGCATGTTAGTACGTGGGGGAGTCGAAAGAACATGTAAGTACACAGGGGAGTTTACAAAGTAGTACGAAATGCGAACACGAGGGAGTGTCTCAAAATTAGTTACTTTCCATCTTACTATCCTAGTAATATGGAAGGGCATGTGATGGAAGAACATGTGTGTTAGTATCTTGGGGAGTCAAAAGAACATGCGTGTTAGTACACGGGGGGATTTACAAAGCACTACGGAATGCGCACATGGGGGAGTGTCTCGAAAGTAGTTACTCTCCATCTTACTCTCCTAGTAAGATGAAGGGACTTTGATGGAAGAACATCTCTCTTAGTATGTCCCAAAGGCTTTTGGGAAAGAACATGTGTGTTCTAACGTAGTAAAGGAAGGGCCTTTTGGAAAAAAACATGTGTGTTAGTAATGTGTGTTATTATGTAGTAATGGAAGGGCCTTTGGGAAAGAACATATGTGTTAGTACTTCCCAAAGGTCTTTGGGTTTGTGTGTTATTACGTACTAATGGAAGGGCCTTTGGGAAAGAACATGTGTGTTATTACTTTCCAAAGGCCTTTGGGCATGTGTGTTATTACTTAGTAATGGAAGGGCCTTTGGGAAAGAACATGTGTACACTATTACATAGTAATGGAAGGACCTTTGGGAAAGAACATGTGTGTTATAACGTAGTAATGGAAGGGCCTTTGGGAAAGAACATGTGAGTTAGTACTGTGTGTTATTATGTAATAATGGAAGGTCCTTTGGGAAAGAACATGTGTGTTGGTATGTGGGGGAGTTGAAAAAAAATAAAAAATAGTTACTCTCTCCAACAACTTTCCATGCTACTCTAAAGTAGTTACTCTCTATCTTACTCTCCAAGTGCCTTTGTCCAACAACTTTCCATCTTACTTGAAAGTAGTTACTCTCCATCTTACTCTCCTACTAGTGTAATGGAAGTGCCTCTCTAGTAGTTACTCTCCATCTTGCTCTCCTAGTAACGGAAGTGCCTTTCTCCAACATGTGTGTTAGTACGTCCCAAAGGCCTTTGAGGGAGTCATCATGTGTGCTACTATGTAGTAATGGAAGGGCCTTTGGGAAACAATATGTGTGTTAGTATGTCCCAAAGGCCTCTGGGCATGTGTTACATACTAAGGGAAGGGCATTTGGGCATGTGTGTTATTACATAGTAATGGAAGGGAATTTGGGAAAGAACATGTGCGTTAGTATGTCCCGAAGGCCTTTGGGAAAGAACATGTGTGTTAGTATGTCCCAAAGGCCTTTGGGCATGTGTGTTATTATGTAGTAATGGAAGGGCCTTTGGGCATGTGTGATATTATATAGTAATGGAAGGGCCTTTGGAAAAGACCATGTGTGTTATTACATAGTAATCTAAGGGCCTTTCGGAAAGCACATGTGTGTTAGTACTGTGTGTTATTAGGTAGTAATGGAAGGGCCTTTGGGAAAGAACATGTGTGTTAGTACATCCCAAATGCCTTTGGGCATGTGTGTTATTACGTAGTAATGGAAGGGCCTTTGGGAAAGAACATGTGTGTTAGTACATCCCAAAGGCCTTTGGGCATGTGTGTTATTACATAGTAATGGAAGGGCCTTTGGGAATGTGTGTTATTATGTGGTAATGGAAGGGCATTTGGGAAAGAAAAAGTGTGTTAGTAGGTCCCAAAGGCCTTTGGGAAAGAACATGTGTGTTATTACCTAGTACTAGAAGGGCCTTTGGGGGAAAGAACATGTGTGTTAGTATGTCCCAAAGGTCTTTGGGCATGTGTGTTATTACTTAGTAATGGAAGGGCCTTTGGGCATGTGTGTTTTTATGTATTTAAATTTTATGGAAGGGCCTTTGGGCATTTGTGTTATTATGTGGTAATGGAAGGGCCTTTGGGAAAGAACATACGTGTTATTACGTAGTAATGGGAGGTCCTTTTCGGAAAGAACATGTGTGTTATTATGTAGTAATGGAAGGGCCTTTGCAAAAGAACATGTGTGTTAGTACTGTGTTGTGTTATTAGGTAGTAATGAAAGGGCCTTTGGGAAAGAACATGTGTGTTAGTACATCCCAAATGCCTTTGGGCATGTGTGTTATTACGTTAGTAATGGAAGGGACTTTGGGAAAGAAGAGGTGGTTAGTATGTCCCAAAGGCCTTTGGGCATGTGTGTTATTATGTAGTAATGGAAGGGCCTTTGGGCATGTGTGTTATTATGTCGTAATGGAAGGGCATTTTGGAAAGAATATGTCCATTAGTACTACTAGTTGGCAACCCATGCTTTGCATGTCTTTTGAGGCTTCCAAAATTAAATGCTGCCCAAACCTCCTCTTGAACCTCCAAATTCTTAGATATCTATAATGGTTTGGTAATTTAGAGATATCACCACCTAGGAGCTATTGCCATCTAACATGAGGATAACTTGATGATAGGGGGAGTAAGAGCGTCAAATTCTAAGTCTCTTACGTTAGCAGCTAGTGGTCGTGCACCACCACTACAAAACCTATAGTTAAAGGTAATACTTTAGCAGAAATGACTTGGATTGACTTCTCCAAAAGCCCTCCAACAAGAGGAAATGAAGTCTACCAAAATCTTTGGACAATGCAAACATGTACCAAGGAGAGAGATACATTGGTGTTCCAGTTGCCATCAAGGACACCACCAAAAATTGTACAATTTTAAGAGCTTGTTAATGGTAACTGTAGCTTTTGTGGGCGCTATGGTCACGAAGAGACTGAGATTACTAAGCACGCCTATAGGATATTACCAACACAACAACGAGACCACATCTAGCCTTGTCGGCATCACAAAAAAACAATAGCCCTCGATCTTATAAATCAAGTAATGGTTGAGCATCCCATGCAAAGTGTTATTCCCACTGAAGTTGATTTTTATGCATAAATAGATGTGTAAAGAATCTCTATATCAAAATTAGAATCCTCTTAAAATCTATGTTCAAATTCTATGATTGGATGTGATGTGAATAGAGGTGATGAGATGTGAGGTGAATAGATGTGATGTGATGAGATGTGAATTAGATAGATGTGAATAGAGGTGATGAGATGTGAGGTGAATAGATGTGAATGGATGGATGGATGAGATGTGAATAGAGGTGATGAGATGTGAGGTTAATAGATGTGAATGGATGGATGGATGTGATGTGAATAGAGGTGATGAGATGTCAGGTGAATAGATGTAATGAGATGTGATGTGAACCAGATAGATGGGAATGAATGGATGGATGGATGTGATGTAAATAGAGGTGATGAGATGTGAGGTGAATAGATGTAATGAGATGTGATGTGAATCAAATAAATGTGAATGAATGGAAGAGATGTGATGTCATGTGAATCAGAACGTAAATGAATGATATGGGATGTGAGTGAATGTATGTGATGATAATGGATGTGAATGTGTATGTGAAGAATGGATGTGAGTGTGTATGTGAAGAATGGATGTGAATGAGTATGGGAAAGAATGGATATGGATGAATGAGATGAGATGTGTATGAATGAGATGAGATGTGGATAGAAGTGATGTGATATGAATGAATGTAAATGTGATGGATATGAATGAATGTGATGTGATGGGATGTGAATCGGGATAGATGTGAATGAATCAGATGTGAGGTAAAATGAATGAGATGTGAGGTAAAATGAATGAGATGTGATGTGAGTGAATGTGATGGATATGAATGAATGTGAATGTGATGGATATGAATGAATGTGATGTGATGGGATGTGAATTGGGATAGATGTGAATGAATGAAATGTGAGGTAAAATGAATGAGATGTGATGTGAGTGAATGCGATGTGGTCTGAGTGGATGAGATATGAATGAATGTGATGTGATGAGATGTGGATATGGGTAGATGTGAGTGGATGAGGATAAATTAAGGAAAGATGTGATGAGATGAAAATGATGTGATTGGATGAGAATAGGAATACTTATGAAATGGTTGTGGAATTAAATAATGTGGATTGATAATGGAACAATGTGGAAAGACGAGAGTTTGTTATAAAAACTGTATTTATGCCATGTTTTTAAATGACTGTTTTATGTCAAGAATGCTGGGGAAGCATTTTGACCGTCTTGTGAATGAGGTCGTGGAGATCTAATTTGATAAAGTTGCAATAGCTGACGGAGAGTCAATGGAGGACATCTCGCGTAGCCTCGGTTCGATTAAAATGGTGAGCTTCTGGTATGGTGGATGAGGGACCAAGGAAGCGGCATATGAGTGAAGCATTAGGTCACCTGTGAAGGATCCTAGAGGGTACTGACCATACGATGCTTGGGCTCTGGGTCACCGACGATACCCACGTGTGCATCGAGGAAGATATTGGAACAAGGAGTAAGAGTTGTTTTCTGAATTCGGGCATGGATCTGGTTGATTGACCTTGCTGGTCCTCAATGGATGAGTCCATTTCTCTTTTATATGGATCTATTGGTTGATCTCGCTGATCTTCAACGGAGATTCTATTTTGATATGTGAATATATTGTCGAGTACTATGGGCTAGGAACCATCAAAAAGGCCCCTGAGTGGACAGGTGGTGAGCGTTCTGGTTGCCAATGATACCATAGGTACACTGATGAAGGAATGATTGGAAATAAGGATTCAACCGGAGATTTTGAGGATTATGATCTGTGACACAATGGTTTCATTAAATGATTGTTTTTAAAGATAGCTGACTCTGTGAAAAAGGCAATTTCATATTGGGTGTGTAAGTAGTGTGACTAGTTTTAAGTTTGCATGAATATCTGACTAGGAGGCCTGGGAACTCTTTTCCCTGGTACCCGGGACAAAACCTAACCAAATTCTTCATTGGATCCCATCACTATAGTGGTTGGGCGATTAGCTAGCGGTTGGCTAACCAAAGGATTGGATGGGGTTAGGCTGGACTGATGGATCCCTAAATTAAGACGACTCAATTCTATTATGGTACGATAGATGAAGTAAATCCCGGACAAAAATTGTTCTATGGAAAAGAATCAACGGCTGTGCCTCTCAATGAGGAAAAAGCGTTGGTCTCTATGATCCAAGTGCAATCTGGGACTTTACGGGTTCGGTCAGATCAGTTCAGTTAGTTAAGGCTTTTGACTACGTTAGAGAAAAATTATCCTAGAGGAATTGCCCGTGCTTTCTGGGCAAGGGAAGTTTTTTCGGGTTGGAAGAACCGATGGATGTCTCTTGTCCGGATATCCGTGGGCGAGGCCCCGAGTGTGGTACCCTGCCCCACGCAAGAAGTGCTACTTCCACTGCTAGCACTCCTGAATTTGTTGCATGGTGGGGACAAGGATCTCACAGTCTGACACATAATATTTTTGTTTAGGATCTTGTCAAGAGGCATTTTGAAATCTCAAGTGGATATTGTCATTAGCACCCATTCTCCAAACAACCGAACTATGATATGGTATTTCACGTATTTGTTGATGCCTCTGATTTCACCATCATTGGTAGTGCTCTGATGTAGAAATCGCAAGAAGGGTGGTTTAGAACGAGTTTATATTGCAAGCATGAGGCTGTTCAGGCTAGAAAAGAACTACTCCACCACAGAAAAGGAGTCATCTGGAGGGGATGATCTACTCAATCAAGAAGTTCAGGCATTGTCTATTGGGAAAGGTGTTTGAATTTCATGTGGATTACAAAGCACTCTTGTATGTGGTGAACAAACCAGACTTGGCAAAAAAATTAGCCACATGTATGCTTCTGTTACAAGAGTTTGAGTTCACTATAAGGCACACCCCGGCGGAAGCAAGCATAAGGTAGATTTCTTGTTAAGAATGGATTCAGGAGAAGATCCATAGGGGGTGGAAGAAGATTTCCCGAATGCGTAGCTCTTCCTCATAGACAGAGAAAAAACCAGCTTGCTGGTATGATGAGATGTTGTAGTTCCTGCCAGACTTTTCCTTTCTGGAGTACATGTCCAGAGATCAGAGAAAAAACCTCAATCTCCGAAGCAAGTCATTCATGGTGGTAAGCAGGACAGCTCTACAAGATGGACGTTGATCAAATATTGAGAAGATGCGTTTTTCTGGAGTACATGTCCAGAGATCAGAGAAAAAACCTCAATCTCCGAAGCAAGTCATTCATGGTGGTAAGCAGGACAGCTCTACAAGATGGACGTTGATCAAATATTGAGAAGATGCGTCCTCGAACATGAACAACGGGTTGTGTTGGTAGAAGTGCACCAAGGAATAAGCAGAGGGAACTTTTCCAGATAAGTCACGGAGCGGAAAGTATTCTAGGCAAGATTTTGGTGGCCCACTACATTAAAAGATGCACACAAGATCATAAAGGAGTGCTATATGTGCTAGAGGCTAGGGAAGCCAAATGATGCATACAAAATGCCTCACAACCCAATAATTGCCTCTAGAGCCATTCCAGAAGTGGGGTTTGGACTTTGTCGGCTCATTCAAGCCAACAGCTCAGTGACTGAACAAACGAGCAAGAACCATCTCCAAGCTTGAAATGTTGAAAGGTTTCAGGGTGTCCTAATCCACCATCCAGGGTGTGATCAACATCTCATGTTGTGTAAAGCCTTTTTTCAATTTTAGATATCTTTGGAATACAAAGGGCCCTACTTTGATTTTTCTAGTTTTGCAACATGAGAAATATGGCAAAAGAGAAAAAATTTGGGTAAAAGATGAAACAAAGCACTCAACTTTTCAATGGAAAATAGTTAAAATATGTACCTGGTTTGTTAAAAATGCCAAAACAAGCTCCGAAATGCAAAAACAGCTCGTTACTCCACTTGAGAGTGAGGACAAATGAGCCTCTCCACCCTCTTTTAAGGATTAAAGAAAAAATTTTCAAAAAATATTTTTTAAAATTTTTTAAAAATTTCCTTTTCTAGACCTTTTCTACTCTTCTCATTAAAAGACAACTAAAGTGTAGGGTTGTTTATATTGCTTTCACTCCTTACTTTTGTTGTGAAGCTTGTGTAGAGAAATGGAGGGGTTAAGCTTGTTTGTTTCTAGCCCATCTCACTCATTTTTCCTTCCTTCTTCTTTGATTTCTCTAGGAAGTAGTTTCTCTTAAAGTGAAGAGAATGTGACAAGTACTATTTTTAAAGAAGGTCGTTCATCAGAGCATTCACAAGAACTCATTTTTGCAGCTCAAGAGAAAGAAACATCATAGAGTTCATGAAAGAAAAGGTTCATGAGTTAAGCAGATATGTCAAGCTTATTGTTGTGCCAAAAATTGTTTGAGAAAGTTGGGATTTCTCAAAATCATGCAAGAACGAGAAAGATTCTTATGGTGAGATCATTCCAAACTCAAACTTCACTCACTTATCAAATAATTTTACAAAAAGGATGTTTATGCTTCATATGATACAGACAATAAAAGACAACAACATGTCTCCACTTTCTCTCTGTTCATTTTTTGAGGAATTAGAGATAGCTCTTTTCTCACATCGAAATTCTAAAGAAGACTAGAATGGGTGTTGTAATATTTATGCTGAGTTGAAAGCAAAATGAGATATGCAAAGGCCAAAGAAGACAAAGATACATGTCTTGTGTCTTTTCTCCATCAACTATTAATTTTTTTCACCTTCACCATCTTGAATCTAATGGTCATTGTTTCTTTTGCAGTCCCCATTCAATAGGCTTTGAAAATTCATAGAGAACAACAAAGCATAGAGTGCCAAAAACTCGCAAGAAGAAATGCTTGCACCAAAAAGAGTACTTAGGGGTGGTCATCGATGGAATGGATCAAAAGACCACCATGTTGTCTTACTTCATGTTTTCTCAAAGAATCTAAAGGAAGAGAATTTTCTGTAGTAGCTGCATGCTGTTGATCCACTAATTTTCAGTGGCATAATGTCATCTAGAGTGTTCATCAATTTTCCTAACATTCATAATGATCCAAATTTAGCGGTCATTGTTATTCAAAAGATTATCTCTGAGTGGAAAGGATCTCTACTAGGTATTCTCTGTGTGTGTAGCTAGATAACACTGCTAGGAAGAACAAAAATCAAGTGTTACTAGTTTACTTGAATATGTTGGTGTAAAAGAAAGTCTTCATGAAGACAAAATTGGTTTTTTTTTTGTGGGTTACACACATGATCATATGTTTAGAAGGTTTTTAGTGAAATTGGGAAAGAAAAATATTGGAGGACGAGAATGGCTATCCGTTCTAGTAGCTAGAAAAAATCACTAAAGTTTATGAGCAAACCAATCGTGTATATGCAATAGAGGTTCATTGGTACATAACAACAAGGGATGATGTATTAACAGGGAGATATGATCTGGAGAACAATCATGTATGATGCATTAACAGGGAGATATAATCTAGAGATGCTTAAAGGTAGCAACAAGAAGGGGAGAAACCCGTGTGGTAGTCAACATTGGAAGATGTAGAAATCCTTGTTTATGGGTTCACTTTACAAAAATCTTATCGTTTACACTAGAAAACTATAAAGGTCTTAATGGAAAAAGTGAAAGATTTATCTCATGGGACCGCATGAGGTCTAAAGATGTTCCCTTTTTGGCATTGTAACAATGTTTTGGAGTAAAATATGCAAGGTTTTTTGTTTTGAAAAACATACTATTTTATACATGGTTATTCTTTTGGTGATGTCATTTGTTGAAAGAAATTGCGAATCTAGCTATTTATTGATGCATTTTTTTATGGAATTTGGCCATTTTTTCCCAAAAAACATGTGTTTCTTGTAATTTTTAGCTAAAAATTGAAGCAAGGTGTAGTTTTGGTGATTTTGTTGTAGTTTAAAATGACTGGTTGTTGTTGGCACAAGAATTTTATTACCACTAATGTATGATTATAATGGAACTTAGATACTTTCATCCTTAGCTTTTGAAAAACTTCCATGGGTTTTTTTTTGTTCCTTTTCCATTTTTACTATTAGATCCATTCGTTTTAGTGCAAGTTTTCCCTTATTTTCCCTTCATTTCTTAGTGATTAATGCAAACGCCAACTCCTCCATCTAAAAAAAAGCAATGAGCCTAATGCCACTATTCCAATCCACCACAATAAATATTAGGGAAAAACTATGAACTACTTGATTCACTAGGATTTGTATAAATTTGGGAACACTACTATTCTCCCTTCTTTGGAGAGTAGACCTTCAATGTCATGTTGTCTTGTACCCATTTCTTGGTGAACTCTTGGTTTAGAAGGAATACCTTTTATGACCTTTGGAGGTTGGAGAGTAGATCTTCAATGTCATGCTGTAGTGCACCCATTTCTTGGTGCTCTTTGCTTGGAAGGAATACCTTTTATGACCTTTAAAGCTATAACATTCCACCACCTATGCATGGTCAACATAAATGAAAAACCTTAGTGCACTTCAAATTAAAAAATATAATTTCTATGTAGCTTGAGATACCTTCCACAAATCATTTTCATGCTTGCGCCCTCCTCCTCCCACCAATTGCTTTCATGCTTATGCCTGCTCCACTTCCAATATATTGCCACTGCGATCTTGTACAGTGCCATTTTTATTATTTGTTGCCTTTTGTGAATTCTTATTTGAGAGACATCATCTGTATCTTGGACCTTTTCTCACGAATTGCTTCTCTAGCCCCATCTCATCCTTGTAGTTGAGATAAGTAATGAAATTATATATTATTATAATATCTACATATCAAACTAGTATGTAATAGCTAATTGATTTGAAAACCATATCGATTACACACACAAAAGCTTGTAAAAAAGTTAACAATTTGAAGGGTAGATAAAAGGAATAGAAATATAAAACAAGAAAATAAAATAAATTGTAAGATTAACAATCTCTTTTTTTTAATTAGTGCTTTCAACAAAATTTCACATGTTCTTTCTTATACCATTTGCATGGATCCATTAGTAATAGAAATTAATACTAAAAACTATATAAGATGAATTATCAATTTGGAGGTATATTTCAAAGCTTCAAAATATAAGAAATCTGAACTTAGATACTTTTCTTATTGGATAAGAAAGGTATCTAAGTTCAAAAGCGATTTTGAATAAGTTTCAAAATCGCTTTTGCAAATGATGCCATGCCATTTACTTAACAAAATGTCTTATAAACAAATTATATAACAATAAACAATTGCACTATACAAAATCACTATCTTAATAACCATCTAAAGACATATTCAACAAGTCGCTTAAACATTAAGGACTTCATTTATAAAGTTAACTCTACAAAGTTATTGGCAATGTCATTTGTACCACAGTTCAATGGTAGACAAAAAATCCTTGAAATCTACATAATTAGCAATAATTTGATGAACAACATTGTTACAAATTCCAATACATATTCTCTCAAAAAAGTAAGCTAAACTTGAAGAATATTTTATGATAAAATATACTTCCCATGTAATCCTTGTAATGTTATTGGTGCCTATTCATGTGTCTCAAAAAGATCGTTCTCTATGCTTAGTGTAGTTAGACATGGAAGCATCAAACCACACTTTCATATAGTGTATTTGGCTAGGTGAAAAATATATCCAAGCCATCTCTAGCCATTTGACCATACTCAGCCACTATCTAGTGTCCAAATCAGGATCTATTAGCATTTATATCGTTCAAACACAAAACCACAAAGTGACTTTATTGACATAAAGGAGGCCTTTGTCAAAAAAGATGAACCCTCACCATGCATGGCTAGATTAATCCTAATTACTATGATTAACAAACACTAATCTTATGGTGGGTGCAACCTAATTAATAACATAATGATGATGAAAAGATTATGCTAACTAACCTTAAAACTCAAACACAATTAGGTTACAAGATTGAGACTTGTACTCATAAAGAGGCTTGAGAGGTTGCTTCATGTTTCATTGCTTGAAATGGTCCCCTTTTATATGAGGAAGTACACTCTTGGGCTTGTACATCAATGTGGGATAAGTCTCCACTCTTCTCTCTAGCTCACACGTCACTGCAAATCTCAACTCCCTCCTTGATGGTGACTTGACCTATCTTTGAGGCCTAGAGGTTATCTCTAAGAGCGAGGTTCCACCCCCTTGATAGAGACTTGACCTATCTTTGAGGTCTAAAGGTCTCTTCTAAGAGTGAGGTGATAAATTTTGGCTATTTCTTCTACCTTGGCTACATCATCGGTGTTAGAGGGTAGGATATACAATGTTTTTAGAGAAGATTTTTAGAGCTAGAGGCATCATTTTTTGCCACAAAGTGACCATATTCCACATAGTTGCTTTCTTGATTTTGTTTGGTGTAGCAATGTTCTTCCAAGTACCCAATTCTTCCACAAGCACTATAAATTCTTTTTGGTTTATTTTTAAAACGACAATTTACAAAGATGTGACCAAGCCACAATGATTACATTTGACAGATTTTCCTTTTCCTACATAAGAAGCATTTTGACTAATTCCTTGAGTGCCATTTGATGTGTTTTTGAGTCTAGACTCATGCTCAAGTAGTGAAGACTCAAGTTCAGTTAGAGTTTTGTCAACATTTTTTAGTGTGGACACAAGAACATCATAGGGGGTTTTGTCAATGCTGTTGAGGAGAACTGCAATGGCTTCATCTTCTTCAATCTTCTTCTTAATTCCTACTAGTTGTTGCTTGAGTGCCTTGAACTTGTTGATGTGAGCCACCATTGTATCAGCTTCTTCTTCGTCCAATCTGTAAAACTGCATCCAAAGGTTAACCTTGGAGCTCTTAGTTTCACTCCCAAAGACTTTGTTGAGTTCCTCCCATGCCTTCTTGCAATCTTTTATCCCTGCAATATGATATATGACTTCATCTCCCAAACTCTGAGCTATTATGCCAAGTGCTTTATGATTGTTAAATGTGTTAAGTGATGTGCTATCACTATCTTCACTAGGCTCAATTAGATCGCATAGCCCTTTTCTCATCAATGTGTACATGATTTATCCCCATTAAACTTATTTTTCTCTAATGTGAGTCTCTCCATCATGTACGACAAGGGGGACTTTTTACAATATGCAATGAGAAGATCGAGAAGGTCTTTGCACGTGATAATGATTCACGGCTAGTGTCTAGTCTCGATACAAGATTGACCATGAAAAAACTCTTCAATTGAACAATGTAAGTGGATGCGATAAATTTTGATGCAAGAGATGATTTTCCACAGTCTATTTACATCCTAATTTTTAAATTTTTAATTCCAATTAGCTCAATTTCTACAAATACTGCACTAATGATGATGGTAATTAGTTCTTAATTAGTGATTAGTGATAGCATATTTTAGAGGCTGAAATTGAGCTTATGGATGCAAGATTTGAAAGGGATTTTATGATGGGCTTGAAGAGAACTTCCATTAGCTTGAGATCAAGCAGCACAAGAACTAGCTTATTTCTAGTGAAAAATGGTGCACATCACGATTTTCACGTGACTAGTTTTTCTGTGTTTTCTCCTTGGTTAGTGGGAATAAACCCGACGGGATTCAAGTTGCAAGGGCCTTGAACTATGCTATAGCCGAATATCTAAGAGCTTTTCCACCAATTTGTTGTGTAGATGGAGAACCAGCGAAATGGGTAAAATCCTCTTAGATGTGGGTTAGCCTAGGGTTGAGAAACAATCTTCTAAAATGTCTTGTTTAATGGATGGGAGAAAGAGCAATGGCAAGCATTTGAAATTTGAACCACAAATGGAAGAATTGGATAAGATTGAGGTTAGTGGATAATTAGATAATTAGTGAAATAATTAGACTAATGTGAGCTAAGGCTAAGCTAATGGAGAGGGGTTCCTCTGATGTCAAAAAAGACGAACCCTCACCATGCATGGCTAGCTTAGCCCTATTTACTATGATTAATAAACACTAATCTTATGGTGGGTGCAACCTGTTGAGAATCATGGACATCATGTGCATAAGCAAGGTGATTAGTGCTAATCTTATACTAATCTAATATAATTAGAGTGAATTAATCTAATGTGGATGTAATCTAAGTGTACTCATGTTGATGAGTAAGTGCAATAGGCTCAACCGCAATTAGGTTACAAGATTAAGACTTGTGCTCATAAAGAGGCTTGTGATGTGTGCAAGTGATATGATTTCATTGCTTGAAATGGCCCCCTTTTATATGATGAGGTACACTCTTAGACTTGTACATCAATGTGGGATAAGTCCCTTTGCTCATGTAGCTTCATGCTAGGCTTTATACTTTCTTAGCTTACTCAACTCACTCCCTTCCTCTTCCTTGTGCTCTTTGGCACCACATTTCTCAACACCCCCCCTTGGTGCCTAATTTTTTGGCTACTCAAGGTGGTTGGATGTTGGTTACAATTTATTTTCACGCCCCCTTGATGGTGGTGACTTGACCTATCTTTGAGGCCTAGAGGTCATCTCTAAGAGTGAGGTCCCCCCCTTGATAGAGGGTTGACCTATCTTTAAGGTCTAGAGGTCTCTTCTACGAGTAGGGTTACAACAATCATTACCCCCCCTGGGTGCTCAAGTAGCTCCTCTCAGGTGGTCGGGTAGATACACATAACAAATGATTTTCGGCCTACTCATTTGGTGGCCTTTACAATATATGATTTAGGTTAGGGTAGTGGTTGGTAACTCAATGTTGCTTAGTGCATGAGATCTTTTTGCTTTTGCTTTATAAAGATCCCTTGTTGCTTCCTTTGTTTTTCATGTTAATGTCATTACCTTCTTCACTTTGTTGACTACTTCTTGGCTCTTGGTCTTTGCTCTTTGGCTTAACTCTTGGCTCTTTGAGAGCTTCTTTGGTGTGGACGTCATTCTTCTTATTGCCACTTGATGCTTCCTTTGATGCTTTTAGTGTGGATGCCATAATATGTACTATGGTCATCTCATGCACTTGTGCTTTGAGCATGCTCATGATAGTGTTTAATGCACCTTTCCTTTTCTCTTGATGCTTATGCACATGTATTTCTCCATGATGAGTTTCCCAAGGATTAACCCTTTCCCAAATGATGCTTTAAAATGCAAAATGTTTGCCATTTGAGAAGGTCTTACCAATGAGCTTGTGTTTTTCTTCATTGGTAGTGTTTAAGCTCGTACAAGATTGGTGATGTGCTCTGGTTTTTTTTGTAAGGATGATTTCAAGCTGACGAAAAATGACTAGAATGCAAACTATGTGCTAGAAATGTACTAAATGTGGTAAAAAGTACTCAAATTGGGGAATGAAGATGGGTGAGATAGATTTTGATGCAAGAGAGAACTTTCAACAATATATTGATGCTCCAATTATCCAATTGTAATACTAATTTGGTCTAATTTTTGTCAATGTTATACTAATGATAGTGATTAGTGCTTAAACATAGTGATTAGTAGGACTAATTATTGGAGGGTTCAATTGAGCTTGAGGAAGTTAATTTTGATGGGGATTTTTGCTTTAGCTTGTTGCCCTTAATGAGAATCAAAGGCTAGACTAAGCCAATCAGCTCAAAATCATGAAAAACGGTCGATTTACATCAGCCTTCAACGACTGTGCTTCACTCAGTTGATGAAGTGCCACAAAAATTAAGGTGTAGATATCTTAGATCATGGAAAATATGTGACTGAGAGCAATTGGCTTAATTTGAAGTAAGCGGCGCAAATGGAGCAAAAAACCAAAAAACGCAACAACGCATAAATCAGGCAAACAGTAGTGTTTTTTGACAAAACCCTCTTGTGTAAATAAACGCTTATGGTTGAACAAAAACCTTCTAAGAGGAAGTGGCTAATAGATGAGAGAGTGGGAAATGGCAAGCTTGTGAAATTGGGGCCACAAGAGAATGAAGAAGATAAGGTTGTGATTAGTGAGTAATTAGAGCATTAATGAAGTAATTGACCTAATGTGAGTTAATAATTGTGATGTGGGGATATGAAAGGCTCTTAAGAATCATGGACATCATGTGCATGACCAAGGTGATTAGTGTTAATCTTATACTAATCTAATGTGATTAGTGTAGGATTAGAGTGAATTAATCTAAGGTGGATGTAATCTAAGTGTACTCATGTTGATGAGTAAGTGCAATAGACTCAAGCATAATTAGGTTACAAGATTAAGACTTAGTACTCATAAAAGAGGCTTGAGATGTGTGCAAGTGATATGATTTCATTGCTTGAAATGGTCCCCTTTTATATGAGGAGGTACACCTTTGGGCTTGTACATCAATGTGGGATAAGTCCCTTTGCTCATATAGCTTCATGCTAGGCTTTGTACTTCCTTGGCTTACTCAACTCACTTCCTTCCTCTTCCTTGTGCTCTTTGGTACCACATTTCTCAACACAACCTAATTAATAACATAATGACGATGAAACGATTATGCTAACTAAGCTTAAGGCTCAAGCTTAGGTTACAAGGTTGAGACTTGTACTCATAAAGAGGCTTGAGAGCTTGCTTCATGTTTCATTGCTTGAAATGGTCGCCTTTTATATGAGGAGGTACACTCTTAGGCTTGTACATCAATGTGGGATAAGTATTCACTCTTCTCTCTAGCTCACATGTCACCTCAAATCTCAACAGCCTTACAGGTAGCCAATACCCTTGTAGTTACAATACCAAGGGTGGAGCATTGATTTCGAAAACAATTGGTGCTTAAAGCTCGAAAAGCACATTGTTCATACCAGATTTATGCCATGCCAAGGACTGGGTAGTATCTATTGGAATGCTCTCTATTTATTTCTTAGTAAACTTGCCAACGCTATTCCATTTAGCAAGTATGCTTAGTTTACTTTTTTCCTTTATTTGTACTCTCTTAAAAAAACAAATGCATTTCATTCACAATGCACATTCCTTCCTTTATGTGTACTCTTTAAAAAACAAATACATTTCATTCATAATGCACATGCCTTCCTTTATATGTACTCTTAAAAAAACAAATACATTTCATTCACAATGCACATGCCTTCCTTGATTCGAATGTTGTGATGTTGTCAATAAATAAATAAAAATCTCTTGAATTCAACTATTGGCATTTTCTCCATGCTTGACTTTAAAGTTGGAAATAGGACACATTGTCAATGGTCCTTGTGCTTTTCTCAATGTACATTTATAGAGATGTTTATGAAATTATGTATTTTCACCTTGTAAATGACTTTATCACTATGTGAATGCCATACTTACAGAATGCATGTATTGTTCTCAATAAGTTCCTATGCATATGCATGTGACGAAAGATTTTTTTTAAATTAAAATAAAGTAATCAATTTAAAAAAAGTATAACTAGTTTTTTAAAAAAGAAATAATTTAAAAATATATATGAATTATATTAAGAAGGAAACGATTGGTCTTTTATGAAAGAGGATTCATATGTGGTAGACATTCACACAGAGCTTATTAGCAAATTATGTAAACTTCAGTGACATTGCTTTTCATTTTTATCTTCTATATTTTTGTTTTGATTTTGTACTTGCCTTTTGAGAAGGTAGAAGTTTCAATCAAGATAAAAGGTGCACTTTGATAGGCTCCCAATCACCCGGTAAATGTTGATATTTATAACCACAAAAGAGCCACAAAAAGCTGGGGCTTCCTTGTCTAGTGCTCAAATCAAGAACATGGTAGTTGCAATGCATGACCTTAAAAAATAGACTTGTGATGATTCTAGTAACCTCATTATTAGAACTTATATATATGTGGCATATGGCTTAGTGGGTTTTGGCATCATGCCAAAAATGCTACTTGTTGCAAGTGCAAGCTCATATACCCATATTGGACCGCACTAAGGATAGTGGGAGAACTTTTCAAGGGGCACTCTCCTCAGATTGCAAGGATTGAGCACCCAAAAACAACCTCAAATGGGTCTAGAAGTTGCATCAAGGCCATAGATCCTATATTTAGTTGGGTGATGTGGGCATTTGGAACCAATTGGACTCAACTTAAGGGGCTCGACATCATATGACCACAATATATATAGATGTGTTGGGTAGCTTCCATTGCGTATATTTAGATCATTAGGTTTGAGGTCTACCTTTAGTGTACCATTGTTTTGTAAATGCATTTAGGCAATGCATATGGCCTCCATTTTAGTGTCTTTCTGGATTGCCATCTAGGCTCTCTCTCTCAAGAGCACAATGAGTAGCCATAAGTTGTAATCTTCGTTCGCAAAAACTAATTAGGAATATTGTCCATCTCTATTTGTGATGTCATTTTCTTTGTTAAAGTCCTATTGTTTGTGTTGACAAGTTTTATTTCTTACATTGTCATTAATTCATAAAAATAAATTATTGCATGATTACAACATTATAGCTTTTGCTAGCTATAATAGATGAGTTTTCACATGTTTAAAAAGAATCTTTAGAACTAAAGCTTAGTTTCTTCATTAAAGAGAGAGGAGGAAAAAAGCACAAGTAGTAAAACAAATAAAGGCATTTCTTATCCCCACAAGGAGCATTATAAAGTATTTGCTAAGATGATTCCGATTAAGGGGATTGAAAATCATGCTTTTGGGACCACACTAAATAAGTGTAACTAAAAGACAAGCATGATGTAAAACAAGCAACGTGTATAAGTGGTAATATGTCAATCTCTAATAAGCCATGAAAGAGAAAGTAAAAATCAAGAGAGGAAATTTAAGAGGACAATAACAAACTTCCATTGTGTCTAATATTGAAATCATGCATGAAGGCCACCAAATTTGATTTTGTGAAATGAGTCTTTCCTTAAGAAAAAAATAAATTATGGTTGAAAATTGACTTTTGAGACATAATCTAGTACCATTCACAACTAATAGAGAGGAAAATACTATGTATCATCGACATTGTAAACTATATAAAAGCATGGTTCTTTTACTACTTCAAAGAGAATGTGGAAGTTCCCACATCTCTTCACAAAACACTCCTCAATTGCAACTTTTGTCCCTTAGTTAGGATGGATGACAACACTCGCAAGTTTTATTATCGAGGTCCTTGACAAGACCACCTTGCTAGCATTAGAATAAATACTAGCTCATTTAGCACCCCCTTGCATGGGAGTATACTTATTTAGGGACTAGATGGGCACATCTCAAAGTGCCTAATATCACTGGATAGATTTTCACTTACACACTTAGTTAGATTCATAGATCATGATTTTGCATCGTTGCCATTAATAATAAAATATCTTCCTCTCTCTCTCTCTCTCTCTCTATATATATATATATATATATATACATACATACATACATATATATACACACATATATATATATATATATAATGATTAAATGATTAATGTGCAACTTAACATGATGTATGATTTTAACGTGACACTAATTCTTTGTCTTTGAATGGTAGGAAATGATGCACCTTCACTTGTTAAAGTTGACCCCCCTTCTTCATATTTTACATATTCTTCGTTTCTTTGAGAGTAAGAGTAATGCCTTATATATTGTATCCAATGCCTGCAATCGCTAGGGTTTGAACTCATACACCCAACTTGCCTTAAAAGCCAAACCCCTTAACAATTTAGACATTCTTATATCACTTTCCATTCTTATATCACTTTCCACCCACACCCACCATGGTTACTTCTCAAGAAAGGTAAGCAAAATCAATAATTTGACAGCCATCCAAGTCCACCCCCTGAAAGGACTCATAGCCATATCTACCTCTCCCTCTATACAAAGAAGAGGGGGCAAAAATTGGATGAAATTTATGTTCCAGATCATACAGTATGACAAAAGAAAAACGCATACATTCAAAGATCCCATGTGTAGCACAGAGCCATGAACATAATATGCAAAATTTCAAAGGAAGATGGAGACATTGATGTGTTTAACCATATAAGAGAAGTATGAGTATAAAATACAGCGTTTGGCCATGACTCAGATTTTATTTAGTAAAATTAAGGTGATAATTATCCTATGGGCGTAGCGGGTGCATTTGCTCTTAAGAATACAATGGATCCAATTCCTAGGAGGGTACACTAGGTTCTGGTGAGGGCCCAAATAATAATAATTACAACTTTGAAGTTTGTACCCCTTTACAATAAAATACACGTGGCAGCAAAATCTCGTGAACTAACCTGCAAATTATAACCGTTTCGAGTTAAAAGGAGTCTTGAAAATAAGCGCACACGTGAGACACACACACACGTGCCCCCCCCCCAAAAAAAATAAAAAATAAAAAATAAAATTGTAACTCAAAATTTTTTTTTACCTTCTATATTTTTAACCTCGATTACAAGTTTTTTCAGTTGAAGTTCCCATAGGACGACCGTCCACCCCTGCAGCAGCAAAGAGATTTATATTAATTAATTTGATGCATACATCAATAGCCTAATTTGCTGTACTAACCAAGAGTAAAATCTACCATACAAGTATCAGGAGTGCTTGTTTCAGAAGATTAGGCTCTAATACTATAATAAACCCGCTTTATTTTAATCAACAAGAAATGAGCTACAAGGATTGATGCAGCACAGGGCTGATTGGCCCATAATTCAAATTTGGGTTTAATTAGCACAAATACAAAGCTAGGTTCACAATCCTCAGCATGGAAGATGATTAAAACATGGGCACAACATGGGTTGATGAGCAAACAACATGAAAAAAACATGGGCTTCTTGAGCAACAAGAATTAATCAGAACACTGATCAACATTGGAAAAACATGGGCTGATTACCACAAACAAAAAACATAAATTAATTTGGGAGAGTTGAGTAGCGCATGAGCAAACTTGGGTAATTACTAATGAGTGTTTAGCACATGAAACATTATGGATTAACTGCATGACTATCCAATGGTTGCCACATTAACTCTTATCAATTCAGCAGATGGGCTTACCTCTTCAAACAGGTCCATGCACTCTCTCTTGATGTCAGAGGACAGGGTTTTCATGAGAGGGTGTGGATCCCTATTGGTGGTGCTGCAATGCAAGATGCTGTTTTGAGCATCCCCTGTCAGCTGCAGCTTCATGTCCTGTGCATTGACCTCCCACATGACCAGGTTGAAAGCGCGGCGGACCTTGTCACACAGGGCCCCTTCCACATCTGTGATATTGGCGAGGCGCGCCGCTGCTGCATCCTCCGGCTTGATTTGCCACTCCACCCACACATCTGCACTCACCCTCGTGTTGTCGCTCGACATTGCGCTCGCCCCATTCACATTGCTCTGCCTCCTTAACAATGACTCGAACCCAGCAAACACCTCCACCCTTGAGATGCTTAGACAATGCCTGCAATAAGTAAAGCCCCATTAAACTTCAATCTCACAAACATCCCCAGGTTTTCACCCCCTAATGTGCTTGCATTTAGGCTTTTCATGGGCTAAGTTTGAGCTGTAATGCCCCCCTACATATCTAGTCAAATGTATGTGCAAGATGGATTACTTGACTGTAAGCTAGGCTGGAAAAGGGATTAATCAATTATAATCTATGCAGGAAAGGGATAAAGAATCGAGACTTTGGAGTAATGAGATGTCATTAGCAGAAAGGGAACAATCAAGTGCAGGGATTAATCAAATTTATCTATGCCACAAAAGGGATTAATATCGATACAGAAAATCAATCTATACCAGAAGCGATGAGAAAATCCAGACTACAGTAATCTATATGTTGGAAAGTGGTAATTAACGGTAATCTAAGAAATAAAAGCGATAACCTAGGGATAATCAAATGAGGATAACCTGCCGGAGTAGAGGATTTGTGGCTGTCGGTTGCGGAATTTGATGCCGACTTCGCAGTCGTGGACGGTAACCACACGGAAGGGCCCTAACACGAACTCTTTCTCCGACACTATTTTGTCGTCGGTGGCGATATAAGAGAATCTGCCCGGGGGGCACGAATGGATGGAAATTCCGGCCTCCAAAAGCACCGCTTTTCCGTCCACCCACGCCACGCCCAAGTGGCCCTCCTTTATACGCACCCTGTGCAGGCTGCCGTGTTTCACAAAACTGCTCTTCTCGCTCACCAGCTTCTCCAGCATGAAGCCCTCCGACGGAGTACTGTAGCTGCCGGACGACAGCAGCAGCGGTTTGGCATCCAGCCACGCCAACCCTACCATCTTGTCGGGGATTTCTATCGTTAGTCTCTTTAATTCTCTGCTTCCGGAATCCCTCACCTCATTGCCGGAACTCTTCGTACTGCCGGGATCTGTTCGCAATAAAAAAAAACCTTTTCGAAGCCACTTCGACACTTTGGTTGGAGTACCCTGCACATGCCCGTTCATTTGCACAGCACCAACCTTTTTTTCTGCACGTGGGTCTCTCTCGTTTCGCTTCGGTGTGCTGGATTTCGTTGATGGGTTCTTCCACGTAAACTCAAAATCGCTTGGCTCCGTTGATAGGTTCGTCCCATTGCGCTCATGGTTGCTTGATATCGTCGATAGGTTCTTCTGTGTGTGCTCCGAATTCCTCAAATTTGTTGATAAGTTCCTCTGTTTCTCCTGCAAATCGCTTGAATCCGTTAATGGGTTCCTTGCAAAGCGCCCATTACTCAACTCTGCTGATGAGTTCCTGTGGCTCTGCTCCAAATTGCTTGAATTTGTAGATGGGTTACTCGGAAAATCCTCGGATTTGCTTGGACGTGATGATGACAGAAGGGGCCCTGATTTGCTTGCTGAGGGGGAACTCTGGGTGCTCTCATTTCTACCCAAATCAGAGATTTTTATAGCTGATGAGCTTCTTTTGAGGTTGCGGAATCCAGAGCTTTTGTTGGCTGCTGGTGATGATGATGGTGGGTTTCTGTGGTGAACAACGGAAACCTTGTCTTCAGGAGCAACAGCAGGCGCTGAAGAAGAAGAAGAAGGAGGAGGAGTCGAAGATTGAAACAGGTCTGCAAGGGTCGTTCTACTCCTCCCATTGGTTAGGAGATCAGCCCCCCTGTGTTGAGGCTTTTCAAGGGCGGCTTCTTCATATCCTTTGGAAGGGAGCTGCAGAGGCCGCTCTATGTGTTGTGCAGGTTTCAACATTCAGTTGCTTGTCCTGAGCACCCAATATAAAGAAAGGGGCGGGGAGGGGCGGGGGGGGGTGTTGGGGGGAGCAAAAGCTAGTGGAGGAGAGACCTGCCTTGATTCTAAATCATGGAAGAAGAAAGCCGTTAAAGGCGAATTCGATTTTTGAGCATGTAAAAATCAGGGCTTTAAACATCCAGACTCCAGAGAAAGCAAATGGAAAGCTGGTGTGATCGTGTGAAGAAAAAACAGGTGTACCTGGGTATCAAGAGAAGAGAAGAGACTACCAAGGGAGAGGAGAAAAGAAGGATTCTTGGTTCTGGGGTTCTGCTTATCTCTTTCTTGAGAGTAGAGCAAGGTGTTGTGCGCATGGAGAGGAGAGCTTTAATTTCTTAAAACCAGAGGCCATATCATATGAGGAGAAAGCGTTTCAGAGAGTGCAAAGAAAGAGATACCAATGCCTACCACTGTCAAAAGTCCACACACACACACACACACACACACACACACACACACACACACACACACACACACACAGGTGACCCTCTCTCTAAAAACTCTCTTAGTGCTTGTTTGCTTTTCTGACCTAGCTGGATATCAAGCCCAAAAGCCCCCAATTGGGAATACTCTAATTGACTGTGACACAGTCAAGGATTGAAGCTGGCTTACACAAGAAGAACAGCAGCTTTGCTGCTGCTGCCTCGAAGGTTCCTAACACACAAGAAAGTATTGAATAAGAAGACTTTGTGAGTAACGCAAGAGAGAGTCTAAAGACTAGAGAGCTTCGTGTAGAATCTCTACTCGAGGAGCTGGAAAGAGAGAAAGCTGCAAAAGTCCTGCCAAAAGTCTTGTTTTATGTGAATGTAGACATTTTCTTTTAAGAAATGATCAATGTGTGTAAATATGTACATATGTTGACACACTAATACAAGCTTGTGGGGGCTCTCTATGCTAGGGCCAAATATAATATATGGCAGGCTTTTTCTTTCTTTTGAACAAATTTGCTCATCACCCATCATCTTCATCATTCTCATTCACTATCTTAAATTTGGAAGATAAAAAGAAATAAATGGAATTTTGTTTTCAAAAGTGGTGAGGAAAAAAGATAGAATTGAAATTTGGTATCATGGTGGGACCATGATCATGGTTGGATGACTAAGTGGGGGAGATTGGGCCCAGATCCTCTTCCAATTGGGACTTGGAACATGGAAGGCTTTTTTATCTAATCCATCCATGAAATGGGGGCTTTATAATTTAATCTGATCTCCCTTTTGCAAAAGAAGAAGAAGAAATGGGGGCCGCTCATGCATGCAATTTGCCAATGTCATCATTCTATCATCTATCACAACCATCAATCAACTTACTACTCGCCATGAGCCCCCCTTCTCTCTCTCTCTCTCCATGCATTAACATTGACTTTGTTCTCATCTGTAGTAGGATAGAGGTCCTACTGGGCTATTTTCTCATCTCACACCATAAGGTGTGGGATTAATATAAAGAAGCAAACCCCCCTTTACAATTTTAAAAAAATATTGACTTTCTTCACACAAAAGTAATGTGTTTCATTCCTAGTTTGATTATGAAAGATGAATTTTCTTTAGATATACAAGGTTGACACGTTAGGTTATTAAAGAGGAAAATTATTTGGATGCACCCCTTACATGTAAAACTTCAAAATGAGAACAAGGCCTTTGAATCACCAAAGGATGCATTTACACAATTGGTAGAGAGAGAGAGAGAGAGAGAGAGAGAGAACACACAAAATATACAAGTTCTCCTTTGAGCTTCGCTATAAGCACTACCCCCTTTTTTTATCATGGTTGATCGAATATCAACTAGGATCTCCTTTGTGAGAGTCATTACATTACTTGTGAGAGTTGGAACAATACAAAAGCTCTTCAAAAATTACATGCGTGACAATTCTTTCTATGCATCTTGTCTAATGTTGCTTGGATAAAACAAAACAATATGTTAATGAGATTATTAAGATATAGAGAAGCATGGTCCACATCGAATGGTATTGTCCCACACATTACATTATATAACATTTCATATTTAAATTACACACTCTCATGCAAGCGAAGAGGAAATAATCATTTGGTAGGATAGCTTAAAGAGCAAGAGAAAAACTGATTTTGTTAAAAAAAAAGAAAGTGGTTTTCGAACTTCTTTTGGAACATGACCTGATGTGTTTGTAAAGTAATTTTTATTGTTGTCAAAGAATATTTACAATGGACACAAATGTGTCATTATCTAGAGATATAACACGAACACTTTTTTGTACTTTGTGTGGGTATTACGAGTTGCAAAACAATACATGCCATAAAAAAGGGTTTTTTAATGTGCATAATACTAGCATTTCAAGCCCATATTTAATTGGATCATATGATGCATTGCTTGTGTACTGTGTGTGCGCGCGCGCAAACACACAAACACAAGCATTCCTTGAGCAACATTGTTTATTAACCTAGGTTCACTACTAGGATCACTTCATTTTCTTTCCCTTGTACCACTCCTAACAGTGATCCATAGCACACCCTTAATGGCTATAGACCTTTTTGAACTTCAAAAATTGGGACTCACAAAAAGGGCAAAGGATCACTATGTAATTGTGCCTCAGTTTCAATAAATCTTTGTTATATATAGTGTTTTCTTAACCAAGCTAGTGGCTCTTGTGGACCTTACTTGTAATACATGGGCAGCTCAACCATGGGGATCCATGGGCAATTGGCTATTAGTCTATACCATGGGGCAACCCAAGCACTTTGGCTAGCATTTGATGTTGACCTCGGCTACTAGTCTATATGTGAGAATACCTCAGTTACTCAATTGAGCGAGTAAGAAGGTTGAGGGTTTGTATTGCTTGGTAAGTTTTGACCTCGGCTAATGGTCTATTTGTGAGAATACCTTAGTTACTCAATTGAACGAGTAAAAAGTCTAAGGGTGGTAGATATTCTATTGATAAGTCACTTGGTTGTTGACTCTACCCAGACCTTGCTATAAGTTAACACACTTGAGTGTGATTTTTAAGGGAGCTTCATGGAGGGAGCTCCATGTGTCAAACTCTACAAGGGCTAAACCCAAATTTTTTCACAACTTATCCTTAACCATCACCACCTCCACCACACCACCACCATCATCGCCTAGTCCCTCCTCTCCATCATTGACCAGCTCCTCCTCTCTCTCTCTCTCTCCCCCCCCTCTCTCATACTCGTCCCTATCTCTCTTTCTCTCTCTCTCTCTTTCTCACTCTATGTCTCTTGGTCTCTCGCTCTCTCTCTCTCTCTCTCTCTCTCTCTCTCACTCACTCACTCACACACACACACACACACACACACTCTCTTTGCCCCTCTGTGTGTGTGTGTGTGTGTCCTCTCTCTCTCTCTCTCTCTCTCTCTCTCTCTCTCTCTCTCTCTCTCTCTCTCTCTCTCTCTCTCTCTATCTATTCCCTCTCTCTCTCTCTCTCTATTCCCTCTCTCCCACTCTCTCTTTCACTCTCTCTCTATTTCCCACTCTCTCACTCTCTCCCTCTCTTTCACTCTATGTCTCCCACTCTCTTTGTCTCCACCTACTATCACTCTATTCTTTATGTCATGTTATTTATTCTCCATTCTCTTACCCTACCAATCACTCACTCTCTCTCCATCTTCTCTTGTTTTTCTTTTTTACACTTATCTCAAGCTCTCACTCACGTGCCCACACTCTTTCTCTCTCTCCATCTTCTTTTATATTATCTATTTCTACCCACAACTTTAGTTTATTACATTATAAGAGAGAGAGAGAGAGAGAGAGAGAGAGAGAGAGAAGGGTAGGTGGCACGTATGATTTACAAATATTGTTCAATTATCATTTTCTCAAAATTGTTTGTAGTCTTCTTTCTCAAACACACACAGGCTCTCTCTCTCTCTCTCTCTCTCTCTCTCTCTCTCTCTCTCTCTCTCTCTCTCTCTCTCTCTCTCTCTCTCTCAAGAACATTACAAAATACTAAGACATGATGTAGGAGAAATTGAAAACCCAAAAATGTAGATGATGATCATAATAAAAAGTATGCACTACAATTATGAGCTATGGTTTAATCCTACTGATTATGAGCTGTGGTTTAATCCTACTGATTATGAGCTATGGTTTAATCCTACTGATTATGAGCTATGGTTTAATCCTACTGATTATGAGCTGTGGTTTAAGACATGATGTAGGAGAAATTGAAAACCCAAAAATGTAGATGATGATCATAATAAAAAGTATGCACTACAATTATGAGCTATGGTTTAATCCTACTGATTATGAGCTGTGGTTTAATCCTACTGATTATGAGCTGTGGTTTAATCCTACTGATTATTAAATGGCATCACAATTAACCTTCCCTCAATTTTATTGCACTAGTAAGCTCCTTACGGAGGAGCTCCTCCATTGATGATGTGTTAACCTATGACGGACATTGAGACGTACTATGTTTTACGTCATGTAATTAATTTAAATATTCTGAGTCATGGGCCGGGCTTGTTGGCACCATATGTAAAAGATAAAGGGATTGGGTGATCGCGATGAGAGGCGCACCTTGAATATCAGCAAGATAAGGGTTAGGATCGGTCGGCCATGTATGGGCGCCCATGTGTGAACGGCTAAGTCACCTATAAGAGTCAAATGTAACCCTAAAACTCTCATTCTCAATGTGTTGAATACAAATGTGCTCTTGCCTTATCTTCTCGTTCCCCTTCTCCTGTGTATGTGAGAGAGAGAGAGAGTGAGTGAGAGAGCGATCGAGCACTGTGTGGCGGCACGGCGAGACGAGGCGGTAAAGCGGCGACGATGGCTCCTTCTTCACTGCTGCGACGGCGAGAATCCTTCACGGCGGCGGTTTGAGCGGTGAGTGACACACCTTTGCTTTCTGTTTGAGCTTGCTAGGTCCTGGTTGTATGCTTGCAGCCATTCGCAGCTCGCATACGGTGTTCGGCAAGTCCCCAGCTCCGACTTGTGCGATAAAAGCGCACATTTTTGGTGCCGTGCTGGGAAAATGCCCTGCACCAAGCTCCAGTTTGCAGCTCGGTTTGTTGCGTGAAGCGAAATTTATACTGCAGGAAAGGCGATTGTGTGTATGTTGTTGACGTTGTTGCGTGTTCTGTAATTTATTTTTGCAGTTCTGGTTTTCCTGGTTATTATCTTGTTCCGTGCTCTGTTTTCTGGTTTTCTGCATTGTGAGGGGGATTTCTGAATTCCTAGGCTTGCGTTGTGTGCGAACTGCGCCGCGGCCAAGTCCAAACCACCCTAGAAAACAAACCCTAGAAAACTTTATTCAAAAAGAAAAAGAAAAAAGAAAAAAAAAGAAAAAAGAAAAGGTAAAAATAAATTTGAATTTAAAAAAATATTTTAAAAAAACGCGTGAAGAGGAAAGAAATTTTGTATTAGAGAAAAAAAATTTGAAAAGAAAAAACCCCCAATTGACCCCAGCTGCCTCGGTCTCGATCTTTTGATATATAGATATAGGAGAGTGAGCCTCCAAAGCTTTCTTTCAAGTGAAAGCTAAAGGGAAGTGGAGCTGTATATGTAGCCCACCCCCCAAGGAGTGGAGTGAGCATGTGGGATAAAGCCTTCACCCTTCCCCCACAAGCAAATAGACTATTCTGAGGACCACGGGAGCTCCGGATAGGCAAACACTGTGCTGTAAAGCACGCTAGGACCCTTTGAACGATACGCTCGTCTCGAGCTATCACACGCCCGACCATAAGTAAGGGGGTAAAAAACGAGTTAAAAACATTATAAAAACAAGTAAAAACGGGGTGCGAAACACCTAAGAAACCACTTGTGTGGGCTTCAAGGGTAGTTACCAAGGCCCGTAGGGTACCCACGTCACATGCATCTACGCTCTAGTCGGGTGCTAGAGTCTGAGCCACTAGAAAGCGTTTCAGTTTATGCAGGCTCACACCATCCCTCCACGTTGGCATCTTGGCCTTCAGCTGGAACCCAAGGAAGTGCAACCCAAGATCCACGAATAGCGGATAGTGATTCGTCCTCTGACTCAGAAGCCATGGAAGGGCACCCTACCAAGAACCCTGAGGAGACAAGCCAAAACATGCCAGTTTGGGCCCCACAGCCCGGATCTAGCATGTTTAGTCGTCTAATAGAGACCTTTAGTAGAGCTACACGCTCTGAACATGCGACAAGCGAAGTAAATGAAGAAGGAGGGGTAGTGGATTCGCCATTCACATCTCATGTAGACCCTACCCTCCCAAAGAGTGTCCATGTGGATATTCTACCTACTTCGTTTAATGAGGGCCCTACTGAGCTACCACCTTCCGACGCGCTTCCTAAAGTAGAGGTCCCTAGAAGTCAATCCATAAGAAGTGACATTGCGTCCACTTCAAGAGAACCGTTTGGCACTCCAAGTCTAGATGGGATATTTCTTAATGAAAATTGGAAATATGATCTACACACGGAGACTCTGACTGACCTATACACGGGTTTTACATACCATGTTTTACATACCATGTAGGTTGGTTAGAAGTCATACAATCTACATCTAGTGCCACTAATCTAGAGGAGCAACAACAAATGATATGTGAGGTTATTCATAGAATTCTCCAATTTGAGAGGCAAAATAGGGGAGTGAACCTAGTTTCCACTGGCCTTATGAAATTTTTGGATACGGGCAAGGCCAAACAACCAACCCTGTCACAATTGGAGACTCCCTCGGTGAGTCCCATTTAGTATGCCAATGGCGTATGCTCCACGACCGCCTTATCACAACCCTTATCCAAGAGGAGCTAGGCCTAGTCACATATCATATCCTACGTCAGCTGTCTACATACCCAGACCAACGCCAACTCCTATCAACCAGGCTATCCTAGAAGTGCCTCCACCAGCTATGCCTGCTCACCTAGGTGATCTCGCAGCGTTTGCTCAGACGATTGGATGATCTATTGCGGAAAACATGCGGGGCATGCCTGAGAGAGAACCCAGAAGCAAGGTGGTACAAGTGGCTAAGCTCACTCAGAACTTCAGTGGTAACGAGGATGTTAGGAAGCACATTGAAGTTTTTGAACACGTGTGTGATTCCTTGGTAAAGCACAATGAGCTACATAAATGTAAAGCCTTAGGCTTAACTTTGAGTGGAAAAGCTGGAGATTGGTATCGAGCGTACTCACTATCCCACTCTCAAGAGATTATTCTTGAAAGAATACATACGTGAGGGTGTGCTTTGGGGAGTAGCATCTCAACTCTAAAAAGCTGAACGCGAGGAAGGGGAGTCAGTGAGAGGCTTTATTAGTCGATTGAAGCATCTAAATTCTCGCTGCGCTCCCGATGAGCGCTTCAATAATAACCAACTGCTTGATAGATTCATCCGAGGATTGCACCACGAGGATATATACAATGGCCTAGTCATTAGAGGTCTTACAACGTGGGAAGCAGTCACTGCTAATGCAATCCAGTTAGAAGACAACTTGATGATTGCAGGTAAAAAGGTGTCTTCGGAGACAAAATCTGTTAGTTCGCAAGTATCTAGGCACGAGCCAATGATGGTAAAACCTATTGCCAAGGAGCCCAAGATATCCGAAATGTCTGTGACCAACCTTACTAGTAGGCTCTCCAAGAATACTTTAGGGGTAATCGAGCTTATCAAAATAGCCATATGTACCCAAGAAGAGAGCAGCAATGGTGTTCGGTTTGCTTAGGACCACATAGCACGAGTGAATGTCCCACATTCAGAGTCAAATTCAATGGGAATTGCAATGCATGTGGTAAGTATGGCCATCAATCTAAGGATTGCCTAGTACTTAAGCGTATGTTAGCAAATCAGGCACCCCTAGCCTGGTCAAACACACCTCAAGTACCTGCGCTGATGCCTGCACCACCTGTTGAGCAACCGTCACAGCACATAGTTCCAAGGAACCTGAATGTAGTCCAGTCTATGCCGTTACCACCGCCAGTGCCACAACCTCCACATCCAAGGATTACCCCTATAAACCAGATGGGTTGTAAGTCACATAGTGCGTGTGGGGATTATGAAGAGGAGATAGACCCCTATAGACCAGATGGGTTGTAAGTCACATAGTGCGTGTGGGGATTATGAAGAGGAGATAGACCCCACTACTCCATATGGGATTGATACGTTTGCAATGACTCCCTAGTACTACATGGAGGATTATTTCGGGCAAGTTAAGCCTATATATCAAGCGGCTGCTCTCGCCACAAGAGGGCAAAACCTTAATACCTTGGCAAGGAGACCACCTCTTCAATGCTACGATTGTGGTGGACCGCATCGTGTAGCGGAGTGCCCTAATAGGCTACAGAAGATCGCTACTCAAATGCAACCAAATCAAGGGAGCACATCGGGAATGCCAGTACTTACATGTAATCGTTGTGGCATAGATCATTTGATTGCTCAATGTCCACATAATCCTAGTGCACCCAAGATTACGCCATTGAATTTGGTTGAGGTCACCAAACAGGCACGAGGAACCACACCTATTGTACCCGCGAATGTAGTTACACGATCGATGCTTCAAAATCAAAACTACATTCTTGAAGAGAGGGATACTGCATCAATTGCTCGAGCAAAGAAAAAGAAAACGCGGCGGAAGAGGTCGCTTAATGCCACGAGCTCCAAGCCTAGTTCAAAGACTAACATTGTATATGAATGATCCTGAAGATGATTCTGATTCAATAGAAACCATGGGGACCAAAGCCACTACCTTAAGGGAGGATCCCACTTGGGAGCTCAACGAAGGAGAATCAAGCGAACACATAAATCAGGGAAAACAGAAGGAAACTTCCTCAGCCCCACAACCAAGTCAGCTAATGCCCTCTCGGCCACCCAAACTGACTGAGACTCCCCAAGACAAGCCACGTGGGCCAAAGACCCTCAAGAAAAAGATTGGAACTTACCCAAGCCCAGTTGAGGAGATTGAACAAGTGCAACACTTAAGGGGTTTGGTGGATGAAACACAAAGAGAGCTGGAGCCAGCAGACCCTAGAAGAATCAAAATTCCAGACACAGTGTTTCCTACACAAGTTCAGCCTCACAGGAGCCATAAACCGTTAGCTATACCTAGTATCATTCGAGAAGAAAGTGTGGATAGGACATCAGGAAGTGGGCAACAACCCTTCTTGCTAGAAAGAATGTTTAGTGAGGGAATGCCTGACCCCATCGAAGAGGAAGTGATTCCATCTTCACCAGCCCCTAGTCACAAGGGGCGATATCTCGAAAAGTACCGTTGAATGTGTCCAAGTTAATGGATTTCATATCCTCTGAAATCAGAACCACGATCATATCCAAGTTATACGGAGATCCTGAGCTATTCTTAGCTCTTCGGGCATTTCTCAATGGAGAACTAAAGGCGGGGTTACCACAATTTGCAAATATGGATAGACCCGACGCGCTTCAAGATGAAGGGGAACATTGGGATCTACAACCCAACCTGGATGAAGACTCGATCGTTGAAATACCTGTTAACAAGTTGGGACAGTACTTTGAAGGTGATGAATCTAATGCAACCCTCCCCATTACTACCAAGGGATTAACTCTAAAGGGAATCCTTGATGGTGGTGCTGGAGTGAGCATTGTGACTAAAAACTATTGGGAATCTATGGGAAGACCTCACCTCGAAGTCACAAACATAGTGGTTAAGATGGCAAATGGAACTATTGGAATGTTAAGGGACCTTAAGATCAAGGTTCTGGGATACAAGGTAAGACATACCTTCATTGTAATGGATTTCTCCAAGCATCCTATGTCATATCAAATGATCTTAGGACGTCCTTTCATGAGGGAAGCACAAATGGTGCATGACTGGTCAAAAAACCATGTCTACCTACAATTCCAGGACTCTGTCATTCGAGTTGATCTTGAGAATGGTCGCGCGCATCCTTTAGGAAGCAAGGTTATCATCGATAATCGATCGGATACCACTATTCACTCTGCCCATTAAGGTATTGCTATACATGCAAAAAAGAGACTGATGATGGGAAAGATTCTCCTTATATGGATGTCCTACCGGGTATGACTGAGTCGGATAACGTGGATTGGGTACACCTAGAGGCAACCATAGACACATGGGGAAATAGAGGCACAAGTTGGGTAACGCTTGAGGGGCAAGATATGCCACCGTTAGTGCCAATAAACATGATAGGTGTTATGCACTTGACTCCTGATGGCAAGAAAGTGGCAAACTCCCTTGACACTGACAGTAGCGAAGACTCTGACCAATGCAACTCTGAGTCGTCTGAATCTCAAGAAGAAACTGATGAGCCTGATGGGGGGAATGAATCAAATATTCACCCAAGTGTGGAAGCAATGTGCTCAAGGCCTAGGACGGTGACCTCCTGCAGTTCATCCGAAAGTGAGGGGGACACAAGTGAAGATTGACCAAGTGAGTTTGAATCTGATAGAAACAAAAATCAAAAACTTGGTAAGAAGAAAACGAGACATAAGCGACAACACTATCGAGCTAATGTACGAACTGCAATAAACAAAGAGAGATCCACTACAGAATGGCTTAGTTATGTAGGAGCTATTGACGCTCATCGGAAGTTAGCGAATAATTGGGGACAATACCTCCAAAGTGTCATGTGGTGTATTCCGTAACCACATGACGTCGCCCAATTAGAAATCGAAGAGAAACCGAAACTAAGTCGTACTGCGAGAAGGCGGCAAAACCAAGAGTTAGCTCAGCAACAAAAGGAGGCGGAATTAAAGAAAAAAGCTTGGCACAACAAGAACCAGTAGACTTACACCCCGCACCCGAGCATTTCAAATCATTTACCATAGGGGAACGTAAAGTGGTCTACACAAAAGCCCAACGAACGCCTACCAATGGGAGTAGCGGTGTCTACGATGGCCCGGCAGTAGTTAAGGAGATAGAACTAGCAGATCCAGGTGAGGAGTCTAACCCAGTGTTTATTGCTCAAGACCTCACCCAGACAGAGGAAGCTACACTACTCAAGAAGCTTCTTAAGGAATTCAAAGACATATTTGCTTGGACATATCATGATATGAAGGGTGTTCCACCCTCGGTGGTGCAACACACGATTCCAATGATTAGCACTGCTAAACCAGTCCAGCAACGTCCCTACCCAATGAATCCTAAGTACTCAAAGATTGTACAAGAGGAAGTTGAAAAGCTTGTAAAATGTGGATTCATATACCCTATTGAGCACTCAGAATGGGTTTCTCCAATAGTCATTGTACTAAAGAAGAATGGGAAACTCAGAGTGTGCGTTGATCTCAAAAAGGTTAATGCAACCACTAGAAGGGATCATTACCCCTTGCCATATTTTGAACATGTGCTTGAAAGAGTTGCAGGCAAGGAGGCATATAGATTTTTAGATGGGTACTCTGGTTACAAATCAGATCACAATTGCAGTAGAGGACCAAGCTAAAACAACATTTATCACCGAGTTTGGAGTGTTTGCCTTTCGCATCATGGCCTTTGGCTTGACCAATGCACCTGCAACATTCCAACGATTAATAAACACAGCCTTTAAGGAATATCTAAGGGACTTTTGTGAAGATTTCTTAGATGATCTTTGTGTTCATTCCTCTTGGGATGAGCACTTGATGTGTTTACGAAAAATATTTGAAAGGTGTAGATTATATCGCATCTCCTTGAATCCTTTCAAATGCCAATTCTGGGTTAAACACGGAGTTATCTTAGGGCATATAGTATCCAAAAATGGGATTTCCACGGACGAGAGTAAAATCAAGGTCATTTTGGAATTGCCCCCACCCACCAACTATAAGGGAGTCTAACGCTTTATGGGCCATGTTGGTTATTATCAAAGGTTTATTTTATTCTTCGCCGAGATAGCTCGACCATTGTATAAGCTTCTCATCAAGTTTATTTGGACCGAAGATTGTGACCGTGCATATGAGCTATTAAAGAAGGCCTTGGCGAGTGCTCCAATCTTGCGAATACCTAACTGGGATTTAATCTTCCATGTGCATATTGATGCATCAAACTTTGCTATTGGGTGTGTGTTAACTCAACCTAGAGAACACAAACTAGACTACCCCATTAGCTTTGCCAGTCGCCGCCAACGATGCTGAGATGAACTACACCACTACAGAGCGAGAAGGGTTGGCAATGATATATGCAGTAAGGAAATTTCGTTATTACCTCCTTGCCACCAAGTTTGTTTTCTATGTGGATCATCAAGCATTGTTGTATCTGGTAAACAAACCATGCTCCACAGGAAGAATCACACGATGGCTATTGATTCTTCTTGAGTTTGATTTCACTGTTGTTGTGAGACCTGGCAAAAAACATATTATGGCTGATCATTTGTCTCGCATACCTAATGGTGAGGCTCCTACGGGAGTTGATGATGACTTACCTGACACTTCCCTGTTCATGGTGGAGATAATGCCTGAATGGAGTGAGAAGATTGTTAACTTTTTGGTTAATGGCTTTCCACCCAAGGAGCTTCGTAAAGATCTAGCTCGAAAGCTGATCAAAGAATACGAACCCTATTGCCTGATAGCCGCCGGGACTCTTTATAAAAGAGGAAAGGATGACGTTCTTAGGCGTTGTGCCGAGAGGATGAGTATCTATACATTTTGTAAGAGGCACATATGGGCGTAGCCGGTGGTCACTTCTCAGGAGACTTAACTGTGCGAAAGATCTTACAATCAGGGTATTGGTGGCCCACTATGTTCCAAGATGCATCACTCTTTGTGAAGGGTTGCGATGAATGCCAACGATACAAGAAACCCCAGCAGGAAGATCAGATGCCCCTACATCCGATCAAAGTAAACCAACCATTTGAAAAGTGGAGTTTAGACTTTGTAGGTCCAATTAGCCCAGCGGCCCGCAACAACAACACACAATCTCGCTATATTATTGTGGCCACTGACTATATGACCAAATGGGCTGAAGCGAAAGCGACACGTAAGGCAGATGCAAGGACAACAGCCAAGTTCCTCTTTGAAAATATAATCACATGCTTCGGTTGTCCTTTTGAACTTGTGAGCGACAATGGTACGCATTTTATAAATGACGTGATTAAGGAGCTCACAATAAATTTCATGATATCCCATCATAAATCTACTTATTATCCGCAAGAGAATGGCCAAGCCGAGAGTACCAACAAGACCTTAATCTCTGTTTTGACAAAGACAGTTGAAGCTCATCGCATGGATTGGGATCTAAAGCTTACGACAGCTTTATGGGCCTATCGTACTACGTACAAAGTGGCTATTAATTGCACACCATTCAAAATGGTATATGGCCAAGAAGCAGTCATGCCATGGGAATTTGTCATTCCTAGTCTTCGTGTTGCTACTCAAGAGGGTTGGGATGGTAATCCCTTAGTAGAGCGCTTGTATATCCTTGAGCGGCTAAACGAAGAAAGACAATTGGCTGTGTACAATGCCCTTGTGGAGAAGGATAGAAGGAAAAAATGGTTTGATCGCCACCTAAAGAACAAGGACATCAAGGTTGGGGATAAAGTCCTGATGTATGGAGTGCGAAACGAAAAGAAGAAGCTCAAATATGCTGGTAAGGGACCGTATAGAGTATGTGAAATTACCCCGCAAGGTACCATCCGAGTGGAGACTCTCAATGGAGTTGAAACCATTGGATTCCTTAATGGGAGTAAATTCAAAAGATACTATGATCCCCTGGGCCAAGAGGAGTTACATGCAATCCATCAGAAGAAGGCAGCTAAAGAACAAGCTGAGCTTAAGAAGATACAAGCAAGAATTGAAGCCAAAGAACGTCAACAGCGTGCTAGGCGCCAACGAGAAGCCAACAACTTGGGAATTACGCAAGTATTTTTCGAGGAGGCAGAGGAGGATTCACTGGAATCTGACCCGCCTCTAAGATACCCAATTGAGTTACAGAGTCCTTATGGGGAGGTGCTGTATAATGCATTATTGGATACAGGAGCTCAACACAATTTGCTATCATATGGTGTGTGGTGTCAACTTGAAAAACCACCTTTATCCAAGAGTGCTATCCAAATTAAAGGTATCAACAAGAAGAAAACCCCTGTCTCAGGAATTCTGCACACTCCGGTTGCCTATGACAAGGGGACTGTAATTCAAAGCTTTTTGGTTATGCCTGCTGGTACCATGGAGGGAACCGTAAACTTAGGGCGCAAATGGATGTTAGCCACCAAGTGCAATATTGATTGGGCAACCAGGCGAGTTACAATGCAAGAACCCGCTCTCGGTCTGCTGACCGCTCAAAATCCCGCACCTAAGTCATCAACTCAAATACTAGATAATGAAAAATCACAAAGTCCAGTGGGCAAAACCATCTTTGATTGTTTGCCACCCCTCTAACGCTTCAACGCCAAGAGTGGAAACATGCAGGGTGGTCTCTAAAGCTCCGCTTACTATGCCAAAGAATACATACAAATGGGTCCCAAAAGCTTCGTTAACAGCTACTTCCCCTGCTCAATCTCGTTCAGACAAGAAGCCTCGTAGAAGGAAAGCAGCTACCCACCCGAGAAAGGGCAATGTAACATCACGATGGATCCCTAAAAAATTATTAGTAGCCCAAGGGTACTACGAGGGGAATGACCAGATTTGGGTCCCTAAACATAAGCTGAATCCCTCTACATCGCCTGTAAAACCTTGCAAACCAAATGTTGCCACCCCAACGACAATTCAAGACCGTGGTAAGGGAAAGGTAGCAGAGTGCTCCACACCACTTCTTCCAGAGTTAGTTTGGATTCCCAAACGATATCGATCAATACCACCTAGCTCAAGAAGGGGGGAGCCACATGAAGCTTCTAGCTCCTCATGCCAGGCACACGTTGATATAGAAGTTTCTTCATGCTCTACACCTACTCTTGTCAACACCCAACAAGAGACCAATGAGTCTATGTCTCCCTTTGTAAAAGTATCGTCGGAAACCATTTCCTCCATTCGTCAATGGGAGTGTACACTACCATCTCTGCAATTGGATGTGGCCACAAGGGTCATAAAAAGCTATCTGCCCATATCACAACCTATGACCCGCTGGACAAATTGGTTCCAAGAGGCTGCAACATCATTGCAAAAAATATGCTCTACCCAAGGAAAGGACTCACGCTCGACATTCTAATGCTTCCTCCCTAACCTTCTCCCATGACCATGTAATTGCCAAATTCAAGGGGATGTATATATATAGCTTCATACATAAAAAAGAAAAGAAAAGAAAAATAAAAAATAGTAAAAAGAGCAAGAGCACAAAAAGAGGAGAAATATCCGTATACAATCAGGAACTAGATTGACCTATCATAAACCTACTGATGCTATATCTGTGTTTGTAGATATGGCAAATGCAAGAGCATCACACACTTCATCCACCTTTAGTGAGAGGTATCATCTGTACCTTTCTCAGATATTTCACATGTGCTATCCTGTGATTAAAACCAAATTGGATCATATAGATGTGCTAGCCAGAGAGGAAAATGTTGAGGAATTAGAATGGCTAATTTGCCTATTGACCATGACTGACCCCTACTCCGTAGAGGACATATCCCTGATAGCCCAAAACTTTCATTTTCCACAAGATGACTATCCTCGCATGGTTACATTCTTGATGAGTCTATGTGGATGGGAAAACGAAAAAGATATATCTGATGACAATGAATGGACGGATGAAACTCATGGCACTACTGAGGCTGACTTTATGTATTTGGATGATGCGGATAGAGGCTTAGCCTTAGGGCTAGAGCCAGGACTCTACAACATCCTCTTACCGTATCCTCAGTAGTAGTGTGGTAGGTTAGTGTTTTCAAGTTTTTTCTAGTTTGGATTCCTTAAACGAGTCTTTAATTTTTCACACTGATGTGCCTCTCGAGGTATAGTGCTTTGTTAGTTGATTGTATAGGTTGAAAAGTTTGAGGTGGGTTCACTTTCAAGTCTTGAGATAGCCGCAATGCTCATACATAAATATTTCATCAAATTGCGGGCATTTCTCTCATTAAATCAAGGAGATCTCCAAAATACAGGTGTAATTCTTCCATACCCACTCTCTTTCATTTTTACTGTTCAATTAATTGCATACATGAAGACATGACCACATGGAACTTGTCAAAGTACTACTTAGTTTTGAAGTTGCCTGACGTGCTAGTGTAAATCATTAATGAGCTTAACCTTATTGGCTATATTCTTGAGAATGCATGAAGTCTTTAGTTAACCTGCAATATGGTTGTCTTAAGTCTAGGGTTATAACCATCTTAATGTTTGAACAACCTGGCTGTGTGTGTGTTGACCTCTAGGACATAGCTTTTACCCCTTGGTCGAAAGGATGCAAGAACACATTATAGTTCAAGAGCGAAGATCAAAAGAAATAAATTTTTTTTTAAAGCCTACAATAAATGGCAATGCAAGTCTATTATGTGCTCTAATGTTGGCCTATCGCCTTATTGACACTTGGTAGGCGAGGAGTATTCTACTCCAGACCAATGCCTTGGTTGGTAGAGGGTAGCCTTGCCTAAGGTGAACTAATAGATTCCTGGATAATGCTTTGTGTTAAACATGGTACCAGGATCGATGTTAGTTTTGCCTTAGGGAGGTCGCCATTGTGTGTAAAAATTATCACGTGCATAAAGAAATAAAGGCAAAAGGCTCCTGTAACTCTGATGTTTCTTGTGTCCCTAGGCTCATGGTGTTAACTTGTTCTTAGAGTAGACACATTGTGGTCATCTGTTTATTTATTAAGCTTGGTTATTTTCCTTGACTTAGGCCACTTATAAACCTTGATTAACCTTTGATACCTTGCTAACTCTTGATTTACTTTCAATAATTTTAAACTCCTGTTAATTTGCTACACTTGCTCAATTCATGTGACCCCTTAAACTAAGTTCTCATAGCAACATCCATTGTGGTCTAACATGCTTGAATTTATTACACTTTATATCTTTTGAATTCCAGCATACTTTCACTCTACTTCCCTGTTTTGCAGATGGTCTACCACAACAAACCCTATCGAGCTTACCATACCATAGATTTCGAGGACGGAATCTACATCAGGAAGGGGGGCATGTTAACCTATGATGAACATTGAGACGTACTATGTTTTACGTCATGTAATTAATTTAAATATTCTGAGTCAT
This sequence comes from Cibotium barometz, assembly GCF_041138505.1. Taxonomy (NCBI): domain Eukaryota; kingdom Viridiplantae; phylum Streptophyta; class Polypodiopsida; order Cyatheales; family Cibotiaceae; genus Cibotium; species Cibotium barometz. Next base: position 24,502,280 of record NC_141056.1, on the reverse strand, counting down.
GGGCTGGGCTTGTCGGCACCATATGTAAAGGATAAAGGGATTGGGTGATTGCCGATGAGAGGCGCACCTTGAATATCAGCAGGATAAGGGTTAGGATCGGCCGGCCATGTATGGGCGCCCATGTGTGAACGGCTAAGTCACCTATAAGAGTCAAATATAACCCTAAACTCTCATTCTCAATGTGTTGAATACAAGTGTGCTCTTGCCTTATCTTCTCGTTCCCCTTCTCCTGCGTATGTGTGTGAGAGAGAGAGAGAGAGAGAGAGAGTGAGAGAGCGATCGAGCACTGTGTGGTGGCACGGCGGCGGCGAGGCAGTAGAGCGGCAACGACGGCTCCTTCTTCACTGCGACGGCGAGAATCCTTCACGGCGACGGTTTGAGCGGTGAGTGATACACCTTTGCTTTCTGTTTGAGCTTGCTAGGTTCTGGTTGTATGCTTGCAGCCATTCGTGGCTCGCATACGGTGTTCGGCAAGTCCCCAGCTCCGACTCGTGCGGTAAAAGCGCATATGATGCCATATTCCTATGGCATTTCCAATCTTGATCTCCAAAAGCTAAACTACATCCACCTCCTCAAAGGAATTTAGGTTCTCCCAATCCTTGCGTTCCTCTTCAGTGATTTGGAAACGTTCCTTAATCTTCATCTAGTTCTTAGATTTGTCTTAGATTTGTGTTTTCAAAGATGCATGCACACAGTCCAACGCCTTGCTCATAGTGAGTCTTGGAGTGCTTGTGGATGCCGTTGTTGTGAGAGAAAGAGAGGGAGAGATTTGATGAGAGAGAGAGAGAGAGAGAGAGAGAACTGTGTTGTGATGTTAACTGGGGAGGGACAAATGGTGGAGGCCCTTTATAAGAGGAAGCCCCATGTATGCAAGCTAAAAATAGGTCTCTCTTTTTAGCATGAATGCATGCTAAAATTAGGCATATGGTTTTTAGCACACATGCATGCATAGTATTGAATAGAGAGAGCAAGGGGCATAATTGACTTTGATGTGACATATATTCAAGTGCTACATGACTTAGATGCTAAGGTACCTATGACAAGACCACTTAATTAAGACCATGGAAATGTATAGTGTTCATTAAAATACACTTGAATTGAAAGATATAAAGTAGAATCCCATTTCAAAATTTTGATATAACCATGAAAATGTGTATGACTAAGTATTAGATTCCACAAATAGTGTTAATGTGTGTTATCAAGGATTGTTCTCCTTGTGGCAAACATCCTAATAAGGTCCTCCTTTTTAAGAGATGGTTGATGCATAAACATATCATGGTTTGCGTCTAAACCAAAAATGCAAAGGAACAAAAACACAAAGGAACAAAAAGCAAAGGTGTTTGCAAAAGCAACATAAGGATTTCCCTCTATTTGAAAATCTAGAAATGTGCATGCAAGGTTCTTTGCAAGCATAATTCTATCGTCTCTAGTAGAAAGACCTCATGTTCACCTACCTTAATGACATTATGTTCAAAAATAGTAGCATTTAAAGTAAGTAACTTATTTATACGCTTTGCTACCATCTCTCAAATCTTTGATCTATATCTTGATGATCTTTGACATGCTACATTTGGACCACCAATGTGATCCCTTTGCAAAACAAAACCTGCACCCTCCAGCATTCTTATCTCATCACATTGCTAAGGAGTGTTCCTCTCTGAATAGGCCATATGATGGTGGGAGGTTTTGCTGGAGCATTGCAAAACCACATGAATTGACGGCGATAACCTACAGACCATTCCATCATACCATAGAATGAAGGAGCTAGAACACTTTCGGATGGCCTTTTTGCACTTTCCATATTGTCCACCCATCCATCCTTGACATGTGACTTTTCTATTCAAAGAAGTACAATGAATAGCCCACATCCATTCTTGACATGTGCCGGGGACTGTCCACCCATCCATCCTTGACATGGGACTTTTCTAAAGTACAACGAATAGCCCATATAGAATCTTGAATGTCACTCTCAATCACCCCTTCACATTCCACTTCTGTTGTTGTATCTCCTTGGCAAGATGTTGGAGAAGTGGCTGGAGGTGGAAAGTTTAATCTTCTTCCTCTCTTCCTTGGCACATTCTCTGTGACATACTCTGGTCGATGTGATGAATTCTCATCTTCCACATTTATGACTGATGGCTTACATTTATGCAATTTTGTGATATTCTCACCAAGAAAAGGTGCTTGTACATGCATAGGCATTCCTCTCAATATTCTACTACTTGGAATGGGACTAGGAGGCTTAGAGGAATTCTCTCTCTGAATCAACTTTGCCACGATTGGATCAACACCATGGTACTTTCCTTCATTGAAAGCATTCTATAACACTAAATAGCTAAGATCAGGCATATCTGCATTGAAAGCATTCTATAACACTAAATAGCTAAGATCAAGCATATCTGCATCATATAGGCTAATGGTACCATTTAAGCTTTCCCCTACTAACTTATATGTTTTGTTTCTGCAAGGGTTGTTATAGGCATATGTGCCAAACTTGTGTCATCCAACTCCTAACATCATGAAAACCAAACAGCAAGTGGTTGCTAATAATGTAGCATTAGATTCTTAGTACATAATTATATTTTTTTTTAAATTAAGAAAGAGGTAAATAATTACTCCAACCAAATGCCTACATTGGTGGGGATATCTCACAAACTACCTACTAAGCCAACAATCCATTGGCGGAATATTTTCATTTGCCACCTTACCATTTATCCACCATCACAGATGAATGTATCTATATTGAGAAAGTGTATCATCCTTGGTTAGGGCACAATACCACATTCAACAAAGATGTTTGTGGTCATCTTGGAAATTCTAAACCACATATTGCACAGTGGGAACATGCAAACTTTGTTCCAAGTGGAACAAACAAGACTATTCTCTCCCATTAGGACCAAAAACGGCTAGAAAAGGGCTGTTTGTTAATCTAAGGATTAAGAAATTGTCCAATTATGAATTGACACGTATACAAAAGTATGGCATTCTTGTCTCCTCTAAATGTCTTCTTAACGGTTTTATTTTAGTGGCGAACGGCTAAAACGGCTTAATTTAGACATTTACGATGGCTAACATTAAAGTTTGGGTCCAAAATAGTGACATCTTGTTCCATTTTATATTTCAAAAAATCAAGCAGGAAGATACGAAATCTTCTCTTTTCAGGCTCTGAAAACAACGCTATTAATGACAAATCACCAAATTTTTTCAAACGTCTACTTTCCACCTTCCCTCCATTTTGGTATGGCTCATTCCCTTTTCCACCTTCCCTCCATTTTGGCATATGGCTTATTCTCCTTTCTTTGCATTTTCAAAAGACTCACTATTTTTCTCTCATCTGTGAGCTTCTATGGCGTCCTCACGTCATCCTTCTCATAATATAACTTCTTGTGATTTTCATAACACCAGAGAGGATGGTGTTTGGAAACCCATGTCTTGTGATTTTCATAACACCAGAGAGGATGGTGTTTGGAAACCCATGTCTTTTCGTGTGAATGATTGGGTAACAATGCTTCCCTCTTGCAAAGGTGCCCACCACAGGGTGAAAAGAACCAAGCGAAATGAAGTGAAATCCCATTGGAAAGGTCGTGTTCTTGCCTTCAAAGTGACCGACAGTGGCTGGCTTGCAAAAGTTCAACATGTCTACATGGCCAAAGACATGGTGTTGAACTTAGATGAACATCCAATTCTCCATTCTTACTGTAATTTAACAAAACTTTATCTATTTGATAGAACACAATATTTCTCCTTCTGATATATTTGTTGTTTGTTTAATTTCAGTTATCTTTCCATCAACAGCTATGGAGTGGCAGCCTGTTGAGAGCTTAAGTGGCACATTCAAAGCAATTCACAAGGGGATTGCAGATGTAATGTATGTAGACAAACCACCTTCATTTTACAAATCAGTGGATATATTTGTGTATTTTGTAGAATACAGGGTTCCATCAAGAGAAGGTGTTCATGGAGAATTATATGACATACCTATTCCCACATTAATGTCACTCGAATGGGAAGTTCCTGATCCAAATACCATAACAAGCTTCAAATCCAAAATCAAAGATGATATTCTTAAAGCTACGTCTCCTGGAAGGATTTCAAGAAGGATAAAAGTTCAATGGTTCTTGCCTACACATGTCTTTGTGGCATGTTTCAATACAATGGAATTGGAGAGGACAAGAATGATGTGGCTTAATAGAAGACTATCTACGACTGATCTGGACACTGTACTTGGAGAAGGATGGAGTACCAAGGAAACTTTTCATATTGGTGACAATATCAGTTGTAGAGTAAGTCCAAATTCTATGTCTATCTCATACCAACTATGTCGTCAATCCCTAGTTTTGGGCTATGACTATAGGAGATGGAAAAGCAAGCTTGGTAGTTGGGTCCCTTTGGATTCTGAAGAGAATTGTCCAGAGTTTGAATTTAACCTAGGAACCTTATAGTAACATCAAAGTGGAGACTACAACATGTAAGAGAGTCGCTCGAGTTTCTGGACGAAACATCACCTGAATATAGATTCAAAGTAGATGATATTGTTGTCAGTACAAGGATGGAGAGTGTAACCTCATGCATCACATGTCTTTCCCCCAAAAAAGTTGTATTTCAGCATTTCTCCAATAATGTAATTAATATATTCTGCTAAATTTCGTCTTGACTTCTTCACAAAAATGGTCAACATATTGTTCGCAACACAAAACAAGGTTTAACAGTTGAATATCAAATTGTTGATACTGAATTTAAGTACAAAATATAGTCCCAAAAAGGGTGTGTTCATATGGACAAAATGAACAAAACAAAAGCCAATTTGTGGAATCACTCAACAAAATCAACTTTTCTTTTGGCATGGGATGACCCTGGATCTTTAGAGAATCTTTCTCTCTTCTATTTGCTTTGATCAAATTTGGCTGATTGAGGTTCAAGTTCCGGTGTTTTGAGCTCTTGAGGTGTTGGAAAGGAAGACTTTGCAGTGGATTCCTACTGGTGTGGTAAGTTGGGCTCTTCTCTGAGATCTTTAGGTGTTGGCGAGGGAGATTTGGCAGTGGGGTCTGGTTTTGGAGAAGGTTCTTTGGAGGTTGGCTTTGGAGACTTGGCAGTCTTCTTGGGGGACATGAAAAAGATATTGAATGGAGAGCCAACATTTGCCCTCTTACTTTCTTTGTTGGATGAACGACGCTTCTGAATTTTAAATTTCACTGGTGAGTGAAACGGAAGACCTTTAGTAGCACTCTTCTCTTTAATAGGGGTCTTCTCTTTGATTGGGGTTTTCTCTTTGACAGGGGTCTTCTCTTTGATAGGAGTCTTCTCTTGAGCTGGTGAAGAGCTCTTCTCTTTAGCAGGAGGGCTAGGGCTCTTCTCTTTAGCAGGAGGGCTAGGGGTTTTCTCTGTAGCCTGAGGGCTCTTCCCTTTAGAATGGGTCTTCTCTTTAGTAATGCTCTTTTTTCCCTTGGAAGATTTGCTCTTTCTTTCCTTCTTCTCTTTGGCAGAGGTCTTTCTCTTTTTGGATGAGCTATCCTTGACATGGCTTTTCTTCTCCTCCTTTTTTCTTTTCTTTGAAGTTGTACCCTTGGCTCCTTTCTTAGGTGGAAAGGGGGAATCAGGATCAACTGGATTGATAGATCTTTCCAAAACCATAGACACTGCCTTCTCCCTTACCCAACTTACCCAAGAATCTGGATATTCATGCAACTAAGGCAAAAGAAAATGATAAAATTTCTTAATATGAGAAAGTCACTAAATGTATTGACCCAATCAATCAATGCTATCATTACATGAACTTACGGTAAGTGTTGTCATTCTAAATCTTGACTCAAGATATCTCCAAGCATTAGCAAGCACCATCCATCCCCACAAGATGTTGAGTCTTTCTGCAAAGGAACTTTCTGATTGTAGTACCTAAAATCTTCAAGTTTGTAGTCTTCATAGGCGGAACCTAGGAAACTCAAGATAAGTTTGGCAACACTGCAAGCATAAAATATTGAGGGTCAACCAAACAATTGAAAACTTACAAAATATTGCTCTAGAACATAAACCATGGTAAAGTTGATTCTTACATTTTACTTCTCCCATGAATGGATGCTAAAGAATTCATAAAGATTACATCTCTATCCAATAGATTGAAGATAATAAGACTCCAATGGCCTCTGTGATAAGATGAATACTGCAATTAGTTGTGAATATTGTAATGATGAACAAAAGATAGAACAAAAGATAAATGTGTGTGAGTCTTACACTTCAACATAAGGGTATACTGCATGTCAGCATATCAAAGTTTTTTTAGAAAACTTGCAAGATCCCCTTGCCTATTGAAAAGGCACTGTGTAACAAGGGGATCAAGAATGGTCACTTGCATAGCCATTGAGTCAGGAAGATCCCTCATAAGACATCTGGAGACATAAACAAAACATATCAATAAAATATGGAATCTGAGAAATTCATCAAGAAAGCAAAAGGAAATCCACACAAACCTTAGACACATAAAGAGGACTGCGTCACATATCTCAATATTGTGATTCACAAGCATACTTGTGTCTTCAGGGGCAATGTCACAATAAACCTCATCCTCTCCATGCATGGAGACATCTACTACCATTTAACCTGTTACATTCTGATAAAGTTCTGAATTGGATGCATGAAGAATTTCAGCTTGCTGAGAAAGAATGGCATCCTCTGTAATCTTCTCCTGCTCTTTCTCTTTCTCCACTTCTTCTTTAATATCTTGAGCTTTTCTTGTACTATAAGTATGCGAAACATCTTCAATAACAATTGATTGTTTGGGTTGTCTTGCTGGAGGAATATTTAGAATTTCAAAAGCCCTCATATCTTGACTTGGAATGGGTTCCAAAGCTTTGTCAAACTTGTATCTAAGTCTGGACACAAGCACAAAATCTTTGCTCATGAGAGTGATCCTATGAGCAAATGCAGCAGCAATGTATCCATCATTCATAAAGTCGATCAAAAAATCCTCAGCAGCCTCTTGAAGACACATAAGGGCCTGTGACTCCCATCGGACTTTATCAAGATATGTGTTTCTCATTTTGCCAATTAACCTTTCTGATATGTCCCTGACAACCCGCATAAATGGCAGTCGAGGGATGAGAAGATTAGTAGATTTTTGTGCCGCTCTGATCTCTCTTAGTGACTTCACCTGATAGTTTAATCTCTTTCTTGTTGTTGCCCTAGCATTGGAGGAATCTTTTCTTGTTTTTCATCGACAACTGGCTTTTTGGAAGATCCTGGTTTGTCTTGAGCTTTTTCAGTCTCCAAAGGGACGTAGACTTTCCTTGCAGTCTGTTTTGTGCTCGCCATTGAAGTTAAAGAAAAAGAAGAGAACCCGATCGGGGTGATTTGTGAGTTGAGATTAAAAAACTAACACTGGCCCGAACTAAGCGATGGGGCGGATCCAAATTGGTCGGATTAGCTCTATCTCTTGATTCGGGCTATGACTATAGGAGATAGAACTAAGCGATGAATAGCTTCCAAAAGGATTGGAATAGCTCAATCGCTTGATTTCGGATATGTCCGGAACAAAGGGAAAATGGAGATCGGCTCTATTGCTTGAATCGGGGTATGGCCAAGTGATAGGGGAGGATCCGGAACCAAGTGATGAAGAAGGTCCGATTTGTTTGGATGAGCATTATCGCTTGAATCCGGGACTAAGCGATGAGAAGGATCCGAGATGTTTGGATGAGATCTATCGCTTGATATGGGTGAGAAGGGTAAAAGAAGATTCTGGGAATTTGGGAGGAGCAATTTCGCTTGATACCGTGTCGGTGAAAAATAGAAATGTTTTCATGAAAATTAAATTTTTATACCTCGAATCCGTCTGTACATAGGACCGTTGGATACACGTTTCATGCAATCATTTTTGCCACATGGCACGAACGGTCACTTTTTAAGGTATTTTTGCCACGCTCCATGTGCTCCATCGGATATTCTCAAAAACTCTCTCTCGTTTTTGCCACGCTCCACGTGCACCAGATGATAGAAACATTCCTTAACTTTTGGACCACTTATTTTCTCTTAGTCGATCTCTATTTTGCAAGCTCTATTTTGCAAAAACTCTCTCTTTTTTTTCGAACCTTCAAATTGCCAAAGCCTGCACCAAGCGATAGAAGCATTCCAAAACTTTTGGACCACTTATTTTCGCTTAGTTCGGGCTCTGCCATATAAAGACTTCCAAGCCTTCTTCAGAATTGTTCCAGCGTTTTTCTCAAATATCACAATGAGTAAAAGTGTTGAGGGACGACATGAAGAAAGCCCAAGTGAAAGACTCTTGAATGCTATTTTGCAAGATGGTCATGACATGAAGGTATACGCAGATGCAGTGGAGATATTCAATCCAAGGTTTGTTCTTTCAGATGTTTTGATGAAGCTTCTTGAAGAGGAGTACAAACAATTTGAAATGTCAATTGAAGGTCATTGTTTTCATATCGGAGACAATGATTTTTGTCACCTTAGCGATTTTACTCAGCTGTCAGTGGAGAAAGCCAAAGTTACAAAGAGGTTCAATAGATTTTCAAATAGAATCTCTTTCACATGCCCTTCATCCATTTCTTGTCCAATTCATAAAAAGCTTTGTAACCTTGTCCCCAAAGATGTCTCCTTTCTTTTCTTTCTATTTTTGAGAGCAGAAATACAAGATAAAGAGCAAGAATCAGATATTGATGCACAGAAGGAGGAAGAAAACTTAAATGTCACCACAGTCTCAAAGCTAGAGAAAAGTGAGATTTTAGAAGAGGAAGAAATTGATGTTCAAGCTGAGGAGAAAGAAAGTGCAAATCTTGATGTTGCTGAATTTAGGGCTTTCACTGTTACTGAAGAGCCCTCAGAGGAAGCAAGCATATCTGAATCCTCTGTTACTGTTCCAAGTCTTCCTTTCTTCTATATCAATGAGAAAGATTTTATTCCTTTGTCCTATCTTCAATGTCTCTTCAATATCAGGGAAGACTACTGTATTGCAGCAATTTCAGAAGCTTGTGAGGTGACCAAAGACTTTATTGATACAGAAGTAGAGTCAAAGGAAGAGTTTTTGGCACTTGATTTGCAAACATCTGACCACTCATTTATCCCTGCTCTTGATGCACTTGCCTTGTGCCTTAAAAGAGTGGATGAGGAGAAACCTTCCCTTAGAGATGAGGATTTTGAGAACAGGCTTATTGAGTTAGGTGTAGAGTCTTTTGGCAGAGATTTCAAGCTTCAGGTAGATTCTAATAAAGTGGAAAGGGTTGGCTCATGCAACTTGATGACAGACAAAGTAGTAAGTGAGGATGAGTTGCAGAAGGTAGTTTCCTTTTAATCTTTTGCAAAATGTTATTGTGATTGTAATTTTTTTAAAGTGAGGTTTTTGTCTTGCAGATTGAATTGCTTGATAAGGATGATTTTCTAGGAAGAGCTAAAGGCAGCAGAGTGAAAGCTACAGAGACTAGGTCAAGAAGACCTTCATCTGCTCTCATGCACTACTTACCTACATTGGATAAGGTTGTGTTCTGTGCATTCCACATGAACTTCTCTGAAGATGCTGAGTTGCCTTGAAGGTGTTGTCAAGGTTCATGGGATACACTCCCCTCAAATAAATGCTAACAAGGTCTTGCTTCTAGAGAGAGCTGCTGCTCTTAGAATCTTTGTATATGCTGCAGGTTTCAATGCCTCAAGAGCAGGATACTTTCTTTGCTACTCTAGCTATGCAGCTGCAGCTGAGGAGTCAGATATCAATCTTCTTGGAGGTTATAGAAGGAGAAAATTTTTGAGATACAGAGGTGACATGCCAAATAGTCCCAAAAGAATCAAAAACTAATGTACACAATCTTTTGCAAGGACTGATTATAATTCAACAAATATTTTATAAGAGGTACAAATGTGTTAATAAATCATTAGTCTCTATCTTGACGTGTTTGTGTAGTTTTAGATTGCGGGTTCTTTGATCTCATCCTTTGTAATTGCCTCCTGTAGAACCAATTGAATAATTTTTTAAGTGCATTGCTTCTTCTTTGACCACCTCCTCTTCTGGTACATCTGAAAGAGGAAGTTCTCGCTTGATAGTGAGTCTTTTCCATTCCTTGTGTGTTCCATGTTGCAAGGGGTCCTTCTGTAGCAAAATATGGTCCATGCAAGTAAAGAATATACTACAAAGACAATTCTTTGTTAGTAAATTAAAGAAATTACACTTTAATTTTAACTGTTTTGATAAGTCTGAACACTCACCAAGTAATAAGTTATGTCTTTTTCTCCCCATGCATCTATGATAGATTTTATTAAAAGCTTTATTGCTTTTTTAAAATCATCTGCATAAGTATTTGAACCAACTTGTTGTCTTAGGACTTTGAAAAAATTGTCGAGTTTTTTCCAAACTTCCATACGTTTGTTGGCTACATCTGGTCTGCTTTTGACATTTGTGGTAATGACACATAGATGTTTCCAGTAGTTCCACATTGCATTGACTTGTTTGGTGTCATGGTTGCTCAAAAATCTTCTTGCTTTTGCTCCTCCCATTGAAACATCTTGCAGAACATCACCTGTACCTCTAGAAAGAACATGATCTTTTTTAAGATGCACTTCGCCACCATGGAAACCCATTTGAGAGAGCAAGGCTTCGCATTTTTCTATGCACTTATCTGCAAGTTTAGTCGGCTTAATAGAATATGCATAGTCCAGATGAAGTCGAAGCAATTTGTCCAAGATTCTTATCTCTGCATGCAATGTACATATATGCATATTTTTTAAATGTATTGGTAGAATTGGATCCCAAATTTTAATAGAAGTTGGATAATCGACAACATTCACATTATTTCTGGATGGTGGTTTTCCAATCTCATTTTCTGCAAGCCATTCTCTTGTCCCTGTGCTTACCATGCAATAAAGACATGGATATTTGGTATTTGCTCCTCCACATACACCAAACATACACTTCAACGCCTTGAGGTCGGCACTCAAATGTCATTCCACAATGAAATCACCTATGTCGTCTACATGAAGGTGTTCACCTGCATTTTGGCTCTGAATAACTGAAGGAATGTCTGTATATGAAAAGAGCCACTTTAATGTTTCATGACTCTCTACTGGCACATGAGCTGATCCAATCCACCATAGCTCCATTTCTGATTGAGTTTTGTGGTATGGAGAATCAAGCTTACCTTGACTATAGTCCAATACTTTATTCATTAGGGATATAGATATTCTTTCATGACTCTCTACTGGCACATGAGCTGATCCAATCCACCATAGCTCCATTTCTGATTAAGTTTTGTGGTATGGAGAATCAAGCTTACCTTGACTATAGTCGAATGCTTTATTCATTAGGGATATAGATATTCTTTCCATTTTTTGACATTTTTGGATTTGAGCTTCATCTAATTTTATAACAAATACAAGTTTTCCTTCACAATCTATTTCTCGAATGTTGTAATATCTCACCATAAAAGATTGGACTTTTCTAATGTTCATCCAAATATTATTATAAACGTTGTATTCAAAAGACGTTTTTTTTTTGTCTCTCATATGGCATTGTTCCCTCAATATAGAAATACTCTCCGAAATGTTTGGAAATTTCCTCATTTAACAGAGTTCTATATTTTCCAACATTGTGAGGTCTAGGCAACCCAAAAGCTTTGATTTTGTAATACTTAAGGACCCTGAACCAGGTTTTAGAGATGGCTCTGTATCCCTTTCTACTCACTCCCACTGTCACAAACTTCTTGCATTTGGGAAGGCTGGACCAATAAGTCCATATCTTTTAGTAGATGTTGAAAGACTAGTTTTTTTTTTAGTTTGATTTTCAGGAAGTTTCAAAAGTTTCAAGATATCCGACCTATTCATAAGCTCATTCAAAAATCTTACCCTTTCCTGAGCATTAGACATGTCAAATCCTAGAAGGGTAGTAACATGATCTCTTACAAGTTTTAACCTTTTTTTCCTTTGTCCAGATCTCTCTGTCAAGTTGACTACATCCCGCATTCGTTTTACTCGTGCTCTTAACCCTATTGGAGTTTCTTTTAAGGTTTTCAATTGATCATTTTCTTGTTTCAAAGACACTATTTTATTTTCAAGTTCTATAATTTTTGTTGCATTCAAAGATAAAGTATTTTGAAGATATGCATAATTGATATGTGATTGAGATAGTCTTGAACTATAACCAAGTAAGCCATCCACCCCATCACCGATAAATCAAATCAAATCATGTGGTGTGTGAAAAGAAGGATACCTTCCTGCTCTGGGATCCGGTGGATATAGACTTCCATCTGTCCATAGGTCAATATGCTTCTTTCCTTCGTTGGTTGCGAAGATGTTGAGCTTCATTCGCACATGAAAGGGGTCTTTGGTAGACACTCCGTGTAGTTGCATACTCTTGGTTGAGCTTGATATTCAAATGAAACTTACGATTAGATGTATCACTCATTACTAACAGAGCTAAAAATATTAGCAGAGCTATTAGAAGATGAGAGACGCAGAAGAATGAGAATGAGATGTAGCTTGTGAAATTCTTAGAGAAGCAGAGGAGTGAAACTAAGAATAAGCTTGTGAAATTTTTTGGAGAATGGATGAGAGCGCGTTCGGAGGGAATGGTCATTCAAAAGTAAGAGAAATAAGTATTTGCCGCGAAGTCACTAAAAGAGGACAAATTTCGAGACAAGCCATTAAAGAGTAGCATGAAAACGATATTTTTTTTAGATTTTAAAATATGTACTTAGATACGTGTTCAATCACATAGATACGCTTTAAATATCTAAAACGGCCAAATTTGGAGCCATTTTGACCGTCAACGTTCTACTAATTAGCAAGTTAGCGAATTCCTTACACAGCCCATTTTGAGACGTTTTTGGCCCTAATGCTTCCATGATGTTATGAGGACCATCATTGTACATTGTGCGCACAACTTTCCAATGCACCATCCTCATCTCCCATAAATCTAAAAAAATCTTGTCTTTCTCCACCTTTATGCACCACCACATCATTAATAAGAATTTCCAAGAATAACACTTGAGCATCCTCCTTCATCTCACATGACACAATGGTCATGAGCTCTTTCAAACTATACAATATATATGAAATATCATCAAGAGCAAGTAATACAATATGTTAAATTAGTGTTTTCCCTTAGATCAAGAGAAAGTACTACAATATGTTAAATAAGTAATGAAGTATGTTTACCTTGGATTATACACATGTGATGCCATAGTGGTCCATCCTTGCACGTGACATTAGAAGAATTCGGAGCTCATTTTGGGGCCTTTTAGGGTTTGGAGAAAATGTCTCGCAAACCAATCAGGAGAAGGCCAACGTAACGTAGAAAATCCACAAAAAAAAGAGAGAAAAATAGAAAATAGAACAGTACTTTATGGTGGCAGAAGCGTGTGAGATGAATAGGGAGATTTGTTTTTGATTCTCTTCTCCAGCATGTCTCTATCATGAGATTTTAGACCATCTTTGAGCGTAAGAGTCTGTTTGAAACTTCCCGCTCGACAATCCAATTTTCTTTATTCTCAGACTTTTGAGGGACTATTCCATCTTCAACAAGCATCTCTCCTTGCCATAGCTTTGCTGTAATTTGCTCTCTTCAACATTTCACCTGTTGTGGATATCTTTTTGTTCTTTCTTTTAAGTCGATCTGCATTACTTAGAATGTTAGATTAATTGAAATCTAACATCATACTATCTTTCTTTTGTGTTGGTTTCTATTAGGGGTGTGTTAGATTCGTAGCCTGAGATGGCACCCAGAAACAATGGACGCAGCATTAGAAAACGTTCGATGGGTTTAGATGGTGAAGACTCTGTTGATGTACGAAACTTATCTTTGCCACGAAGGCCTATCACACAGATTTCAAGCATAGAGGTTTCCAATATTGTAACAGCAAATGCTAGTTGGAAAATGTTTGAAGTGGGAAAAGGAGCTTGGGTACTAATGCAACCCAAGAGGATTAGGAAGAAGAGCAAAAATCAACAATCAACGAGTACTTTCCTGACATCCTGGAAAGGCAGAGTAAAAGGTTTTAGAGTGAAAGAAGGCAGAAGATGTGTAAAAGAGATTCTGGTGCAGCATGTTTATATGCATTGGGAACTTCAATTGCAAGAATATCCAGCTTATCTTCCACATCATAGACCAAATTGTAAACACATAATATAACTTAAAGTATTTTCAAGGCACAATTGTTTCTCTCTTTATAACTAAGATGATCTTTCTGAATATTTCAGATCTATATCCTTCATCATACGAGGAGTGGCACCAGTGGAATGCATTTTAGGATTCTTCAATGTCGTACATGGCGCCATAGGAGAGCTACAGTACAAAGGTAGATCTGTAAGAGACTTGGCTAAAGTGGGTATTTTTTTCTATGATCACTTCTACCAGCTATTGGACCATGATCATTCTTATGGCATATTACAAAGGCAAGATTTTTTGGAATGGAATATAATAGACTGGCCTGTTCCCGATGGAAGTATAATAGAGGCATATAGAGCCAAACTATATGCAGAAGTACATCATTCATTGAAACCAAATATTGCAACAAGAATAGTCAAAATCACAGTCTTTATGCCTGTCAATGTTTTCATAGATATTTTTCAAGAATATTCAATCAGAGTTTGTAAGACTATGTTTTCTTTTAACACAAAAGGCTGTGATGACATTCCAAAATTTTTGGATGATGGTTGGGATAAAATTATGGCCAACACTATGTATTTTGTGAGGTTGTCCATGACACAATCAATCTCAAGTACATGTTTGCCTCCTCCCAGAATTTTATTTTCTCATTTTACTATAACCGAAGCAAGATGATAGGTACACAACTAGTACCAATGGAACAAGATGAGAGCTCTACATATCTAGAAAATGATATTATTGATATAGATGCTGTCGAGAATGGCATTTTAATAGCATCCATCACACTTGGAAGATACTGCACACTCTCTCGATTACGGAATAACATTATAAACGAGACTGAAGGGAGTGTCTGCATGGGATTTTCATTCATTTTAAACAACAAAAAGGTAAACTGAGTTTCCTAAAGTACTCATTCAAGATTGGCAAAATTGTTTTATCAAAATTTTAATTCAAAAAATGTAGACATCTCATTTTCAAACTGTGATTTTGTTTCAGATACTGCAAAGAAGAGAAAGCAAGATACAATGCAGAGATATTACAAGCAGAACAATTCAGATAGTTCAATCATCTTGAACTCAGGTACAATAGACAATTCATATATACTTCTAGCAGACAGTAAAAGCATTATAGAATTCTTACCAATTTCAAACCAAGAAGTGATCCATTGAGAAAAAGTAATTTCATTTATCTTTGCATTTGCTGTTGTTGTTCTCAAATGTACAGAGGAGGGTATATCTACAGATGTACAAATAATCCTATATTTGGGTTTCTAGCTCAGGTTGAGCCTGGCTTTGGTCCAAAGACTCAGATAAAGGCTCCTTGTAGATATGGCTCTCCCTCGGGTTCTCTTTTTGCTCCTCAATTACATCCGAAGACTTCATATTTCGTGGGAGAGGCTCATCTTCCATTTTCAGCTCCTCAGGCACTTTGGAAGGCTGCTCCTGAACTTTCTGGACCCCATCAAGAATGTTATCATTTACATTGAAAGATTTCAAATCATCATTCTGCTCAGTAATCACTTCTACATCAATATTGGAAGGGGATATTGGCTGGTTTAGAATTGGAGGAGATGCAGGAATAGAAGAAGTCCTAGCAACCTCAAAATTGTATTAGCTCTAAAACCATAGACATAGTCAGAGCCAAAACTATCTTCTTGCATCTGCAATAAAGAAAATATTATTTTCAGAAATTGACTGCATTTATGTTAAAAAATTTAATGATTGTAAATCTTATGACTTACAAACTCAGGCTGCTTCTCTCCAAAGTAGGAGTCCAACATGTATTTAGCTGCTATAAGTAATCTCCATCCACAAGTATATGGGTCTTTTTGTTGTGGTGTCTGTTAATAAATTACGAGAATATCAATAAAGATAAACAGTTCTCTATACAGAAGATAAAATAAGATTGGTGTTCTTCCACAAACCTGCAGTGCAATTGGTTCAATCAGGTTGAGTAAATTTGTATTTGGAGGACATAAGTCCGGGGCATCAAAAAGTCTTTTCAAGCCACTACAATACCAAAGGAAATGTGAGAACTATCAAATTTCTTTGGTATTAGCATCCTCCATACTCCAAAGTTTCATGAGAATACATTAAGGATAAGACTTACAGGCCTAGCTCCTGGTGGGTACCCTGAAGAGAGTTAAATGTATAACATCTCTTTTGTTCAAGGTTAATGGAAACAAAACTCCAATGAGAGCTACAAAAAGAAGAATAATATAAGGACCAGAATGATAAAGGAACCAAAAAAGCAAAGTATTATGTAATCTGAAATCTATGTGTACTTACTTGGAGTGGTATGGTAGGAAGATGACATCAACTACTTCAAAATTATAGTAATTGAACCATTTTGCAATGTTTGCACTGCTCTCTGTGTGATCTCTAAGCTTGAAAGAGATTCCTGGATCAATGATGAAGATCCTGTGCATAACCCCAAGATGCAATTTGCTCTTGAACATGCTGCACAAGGAAAGACTCAAAGACTCAAAGACTCAGTTTGAGATTGAAAAGGATTGATACCTTTGTAGAAAAATTAATCTTGGAAAACACGTACTAGAGAGTAGCTAGGATGAGAGTATCTGTCAGGTACAACTTCCTTTGGGAAAGAGCTTCTATACAGTCTCTCGTGAGCCTAAACTCCAAATCAGCCATACCAAAATCAGTGGTCTCTAATTTTATTTTAATTTTGGGCCCCAATTCTAGAAGCCTCTCCTTTATCTTCAACTCCTTAACAAGTGTTTCTGACTCTAGATCCGAAGATGAATCCTTCACTTATTGTTTCATTAAATCCTCATAGGCTGACTTCCCTCTAGTCTCATAGTTGTGTGTGACCTCTTCTATCTTCACCACATCCTTAGATTGCTTCCTGCTTGGTGGTATTAATAAGATGTCTCTCATCTTAATATCATCCCAGTCTTTTGCATTCAAAATTTGTACCTTACTCTCACTAACGTGTTAATATCCTTTTTCATTATTGTCACCCTATGTGCATGGGCAGCAACTAGCATGGTATCGTGGAAGAACTCTATGAGAAAATCCTCTGCTGCCTCCTGTAGGGTGAGAAGGCCTGTCCTACACCACCTAAAATCGACACCCCAATAATCACATACTTGCCTCACAAGTCTCTGGAAAGGAGCCATGGGCATCGCGAAACCTACAACCTTTTGTGCCTTCCTGATCTCCCTCAAAACATTTGCTCCCTGATTGATTCTCTTCTTTTGGCTTATCTGGAGCATGTGCATGGGCTTGCCCTTCTTAGAGGACTTGGACCTCCCCTTTGAAGGACTTTGACCTCCAGCCACCACTGCCAGGTTAGGCCCACTTCCCTTTCTCCTTCCAGTAGCCTTTGTTCTTGCCATCAGAACTGAAAGAATAATAAGCAAAATATTTAGTGAACTTTAAAGATGACATCCATAAGGTACAATAATAGGAACTATCATTGAACAGAAAATGGAAGAGGAGAACATGGAATTCAATATGTCATTAGAATCAAGTAAGATATGGAATAGACCTTATCCACAACATTGCATGTCAATGTAAGAGTTTTGCCAGAAAATGCGATTTCGGAACATTTGATGGAAAAATATTTCATATCGCGTTTTTCCACTAAACATTTGTACTATCTAATAACTAATTATTCCTGTATATCTATGGTGATGTTTTATGAAAGAATAGCTTAAATACAAATTTCACAGTAAAACGCGATTCTCAAGGTTCTTCAAGCAAAGACCAATGGAAATCGCGTTTCCCGACTAAATCTATATGGACTTCATTTTCTGAAAGATTTTTTTTTATCTTGTCTATTCATCTAATATATATAAGGAATAAAATAACAGGGTTTCAATTTTTCAAGGAGTATACCCTCTCTGCTGCTGCAATCCTTTCAGAATGCTATGTACTTGACTTCGGTTGGGTTGGGGCTATGATGATGGTATCTTTCAGTCGGAGAAGGAGATGCTGAATGCTATCCTTCGTTCGGAGAACGCCTTTTCTGTGGAGGAGATGCTGTACTGAAGAGACATGTGAGGAGGGCAAGTATACTACCACATTGTATACTTTATGCCTCGAAATTCACGCCCGCGTGGCACGTGCCACCATAAATGCGACACGTGTGATCAACGGTACTTACCACGTGCGTCATGATGATGTGTCCTCGATTTCTGTGCAGATTCTTTTTTTGGTGTCCTTTTGCATTCTCCTCCACATCAACCATGTACTGACCAATTTCACCATCCCCTTCACTCAATCCACGATCTACAAGCGTTAGTTTCACAGACAATCTGCTACAACCCACACAGGTTATCTGCTACAACCCTAACCACACCTTTTTTAGGTCAGTTCTGCTACTACCCTAAACCACACCTTTTTAAGATCTGTCTTCATACACTTTTGTCTAGAGGGCATGGACAGAGGAAAAAGAGGTAGGTACTATTCTAATTGATCTCCTTTTTTATTATGTAATGAAAGCATCTGAAACTGAACATTATGTTCCAATATCGAAAGGTTGTTTTGATGGAAAACGTGAAATAGGATGGATTTGCTTTAGTTGGGCATGATATCGCGTTTTCTAGCAAATACCTCACTAATTTCTATTATGTCCTCTACATTAATTACCTATCCTGGTATAATTGTTCTAAGGCATACAAAGAATTTCGCAATGAAACGTGTTTTCAATGTTTTCTCTGCTGCAAAGACATGTCAAATCACATTTTCTAACCAAAATATTATCTTATGTTCTGATCAATACCGATATATTATGTGCATGTACAGTTTTGGATAATGCTCCTGTCAAGAGAACATTGGACTTGTCAAAATACTCTATCAAAGATGAGGAAAGTCCAGGTGAGAAATATTTGAAGTTACTTCTCTTTATTTGAGAAAATTGGAATTATTTTTTATTTCTGCTATTGTATTTTGCATTACAGCTAAGAAGCCGAGTACCAGTAGCAAAGGGGTAATCAAATTTGGTGAGCCAAGGAAGCTTCTGGAAGAGCAAAAGTCACCAGACCTACAGCTTTTTGAGTTTCTCCAGAAGTCCAATGCCCAAAAGGAGTATCCAACATTTCACAGGATGTTCAACACTCCATTCAAAATGACTGACATTGTGGCTCAGCACAAGCACTTTTTGGAGGAACAGTTTGAGGTGTTTAGACAGATGACAGCTGAAGGAAGGATTGTGAATAAGGATGAAGCTTTTGTGCATATCAAGGACTTATGCCAAAGTGATAAGCTAAGGTATCAATTGAACAGGAGATTTGATGTTCTACCTTGCTGCTTCAAGGGTATCTGCAATCTCCACAAGAGGGGCTGTAGGATATTGGAGGAGAGCTTTGCATTTGCCATTTATTTACATTATGTTGAGCTTGGTGTGTCTAAAAAGTATACTAAAGAACATGACTTGGAAGAGTATGAGGAAAAGGAGGAGGAGATGGCAAGTGAGCAGAGTGAAGAACTTCAAGATGAGGAGCAAATCATTAATCTAGAGGAGGAGAAGTCTGCTATTGCAGCACTTGATCTTATATCTCTGAAATCAGAGACTTTAAGAGATGCAATTACAGTGGATAAAATTGAGCTTGATAGTTCTAGTTATGCTATTCCCATCCTTCCATCATTCAAGATAGAAGGTAGAGAATATGTTTTCCTAAACGACATATTGTGCATTTTCAATCTAAGAGAGGACTATGCACTTGGCCTCATAGCTCAATCATGCAAGGTGGACAAGGAGGTAATGATAGATGATGATCCCTTGTTGGACCTGGAAGACAAGTTCAATCCTACATTGGAAGTTTCTACGTGT
Source organism: Cibotium barometz (assembly GCF_041138505.1). Lineage (NCBI taxonomy): Eukaryota > Viridiplantae > Streptophyta > Polypodiopsida > Cyatheales > Cibotiaceae > Cibotium > Cibotium barometz. The sequence goes on along the minus strand of NC_141056.1, from coordinate 24,482,392 downwards.
TGTAAGGAGGCAAGTAATTTTCAAGAGGTGGATGATGAAGTCTTTAAAGAGGTACAAGCCTGTATGAATCTCACTGGAAGCTCAGCTGGCACATCATTCTGAGCAGACATCAGAACATAGTATCTCATTGTGGAAAGAGAACTTGCTTGAGCAGGATGAGAATATGAAGGTAATGGCATCCTATTTGTATACTTTTGTGATATTTCAATCCCTGTTTTTGAGTTTTAGTGACCAAAGTGAAAGGGAGGGTTCCCATTGGTAGACCTTGGGAGAAACCCTAAGGCCATTAGCTATAAGATGATTATCATTGTATATTTAGCATAGAATAATAATTTATTTCTGCTGTATCTTTTGTATTCTGTATTTTCTATGCATCAAAATTTGAGAACTGTTTTCAATTATGCGGTACATAATTTTTACACTTGTATTCTTCTGCATCCACCACAAAGGAATTGTAAACACACATTCTGTATTTCTATGCATCAAAATTTGAGAAGTGTTTTCAATTATGAGATTATGAGATACACAACATTTACACTTATATTCTATCCACCCATTTGTGATCTACAAAGACCTTTGATTTTCTCCATTCAGCATGTCTCTCTGCTGAATTTGAACTCTCTAAAATTTTATGTCTTCTCTGCTTCTGAGCTACTTGAAAGGCTATCTTGACTTGAGATGCATTGACCTTTCTCTTGGTTTCGATCTTTTGAAGTATGCCTCGATAAAACCATTGAAAAACTTCCTTTAAGCTGTTGCCTTTTTGTTTTCCTCCAAAATGTTGTGTATGTCTAAAGAAAGCATTACGGGCCATGTAGTGTGATTTTTCCATTCCTTGTGTAGACCAGATTGCAGGGCATCCATACTTTTTTACAAAGAATGGAAGATGCTTGTAGATAATATGCTGTTTGGACACAGAAAGAGTCTAGCATTAGAAAACACAGAAAATACAAATCATTTTGTTCTCAAAATTGAACAATTGGGTGGAAGTTAGTGTTGTCACCATGTAATGGGTTATGTTGCAGGTTGTCCATGATTCCTTCATTGCCTTTCCGAAATCCTTAACCTCTTTTTGAAATGCCTGTTGATCATTTTTGTTCCAAGAAACTTTGTCACAATAAACAAATAGCTTGTCCAACGATTTCCACACCTCAGTCTTGACATCTCGTGCCATCCCATCTGCCTGATGATCTTTTACTGCATTGTGGACTTGCTTCCACACACTGTATTTTATTCTGGATACATATTGTGATTGTCTACCCCCTTTTCTTGTTGTATTTTGTGGACGTGATAAAAACCTTCGGGCCTTTACTCCACCAATGGATGGCTTGATAGGTACCTCTTTACCATTTGTAGATTTCTTTAGATCTTTTGTTATATGAACATCTCCACCATGTAGACCAATTTTTGATAATACCGCTTCCAATGATTGTATTGCCTCTTTTCTTTTCACCTCAAGCTGAAGTTTCCAGGCAAATCCAATATATAGAAAAACAAGTTTCTCAATAATTCTACACAATGCATGCAATGTGCAAATGTGAACATTGCATAATGGAATATCAAGAACTGCTTTAAAATTTGGATCTTCCTTGTCCCTATTGGGTGCTCTTCTTCACCATTTGAAATCCAAGACATGGGCTGGTTGTTTACAATACAGGCAAGGAGATTTGGAGTTATCCCCTTTACTGATATTGTACATACACTTCAATGTCTTAAGATCGCCTGCCATATGCCATTCTACTTGAAAATCACCTTTGCCTGGAACAGGAAGATGACCCCCTAAAATTTGACTCCTTACAGATTAAAAAATATACATGTATATTCAACAAATACTAACACCAAAATAAGAAAATCCATACCTCAAATGATCCCAACCACCATACATGTTTTTCTGATTGAACGCTAAAGTACTTTGAGCTGGTCTTTGTGATTGATGGATCAAGTGCCCGATTCATCAAGGTAATAGTCACTCTTTCTATCTTCTTTTCCTTTACAATTTCACATTCATCAAGCTTAACAACAAACTTTAAAACTCCTTTACATTCCTCAAGTGTGATGTTATAAAACTCCACCATTCTTCTCTGTAATTGTTGCAGCTCCACAAAAATATTATTCAAAGGATCATATATAGTCCTTCCTTTGGCTCCTTCATATACATTTTCGATATGTAAATATTGTCCAATGAAGTCATCTATTTCTTGATTTAGAAGACCTCTTTGGCGCCACACTGCTGCTGTCTGCTGGGGTGGGTAACAATACACGTTTTATCCGATGAACTTTGAGAGTAGAAGAAACGATGTTAAAGATTGAAGCATATCCTTTTCTACTCACCCCACTCATATCTAGGGCTTCTTGAATTTTTTCGACATCAACTCTACTTTCTGATATAAACTTTTCAACAGTATCACGTTTCACCCTTTTGAACTTTTTTTCATCTATCAAGCTCTGCACGACAACTTGAGAGACTAAACCTTTCATTGCTTCACTGGAACAAGATTGGAATTTTCATTTACTTCACCAAGCCTTAAAATTTCCCTACAACAAGAAAGAAACACATCTACAATTATACAATGAGACAATTATAACTCACCATTCGTTTAAACAATTTGGATGCTCATTAATGGAACTTAACAATGAGATATCGTCATACCTTGCTTTTTGAATTCTGCGCTTACATCCTCCAGAGCCAGCCTTCAACTCTGCAATGTTCCGGATTTTTCTATTCCGTAGTCTCTCTCCTAATACAGTGCCTTTTCTCCTCGCTTTCAGTAGCATTGCCTTTGTCTTTTTATGTTCTTCCTTCTCATTTTAGAAGTTGCTTCAATGCCACACACTCTATCTTATCTTGCCTTCTGTTTGCCTCCTCTCATAGATATAAATTCTTGTACATATTTGCATTAGCACATTGAGCTGAGACGTATCCATACAATCCATTTACTCCATTGCCTACAAACTTCAATAGAGTTGTTGGATTAGAGAATGGAGGTGTTGAATTTCTAATGATGCATGTTGGATAGATGCAACCTCCTTTCCGCAGCATGTCTCTTTGCTCAGTGCATAGATGCAAACTCTTTTGGCGCTTCAATATCGGTGCATACTGTTGTTCCAAGTCGACATGGAAATGATGAAGTCGTTTCCTACTGGTTTCTCCTTCTGCCATGTTTCGCAACAATGCGATGTATTCTTTCTTACTATATATTATTTTGTTTGAAAGTTGAAGAAGGCGCTAAACATTTTTAAATTCGAAATGAGAGAGATTAGTTATGTAATACTGACAGAAGAATCGTTCATACGTGTGAGCCAAACTTATGAAAAGGTATATTCTCAAAGCTTTTAATGATAAGACCTCGTTGTTTGTGAGCAACAATATATTTATTGCCTCAAACTGACGGTTTTGGACCTGTTGTGACTATTTTTCGTAGTTTAAGAGCAAGATAAATAAGAAAATAGTGAATTTCTTACAGGGCCCCAAAATGAGCTCCAAATTCTTCTAATGTGTACATAATCAAAGCACAGCCAAGCCTTTTTTAGATCTCCACCACCATAACAATTCATTCTTTTCACCTAGTTTACACTTGAAGTAGGACCTGTTGTGGACATCTTGAAAATATAGCACCTTTCTCACTCATTTAACGGTTTCCGTGGAAATTGAGTACCATGAAAGAACTCATAGGCACATGACCTCTTCAATTCTAGTATACTTGACTCTACATTGTGAACTCTGCCCTTACTCTTGGAAGCTAGTACCAATCTCTTAAATCTGTAAAACATTGAACATGATGAGTGAGAAAATATCATAATTATATATAAAACCTTATGGTACCAGAAATACTTATGGCATTGGATGAGTAGGTTGCATTTTTTGTAAGATCTCAACCAACTCTTGAAAGCTTATACTACTTCCAGATGTGACATGCTATCTTAACACAACATCAACAAACAACTAGTTGTTTTGTTATGTTAAGTTGCATCTTACGAGGGCCACTTGAAGTCACCTCAGACACTGTCTCTTGAACAAGGTGCTTTATTATTTACAATGCACTCCGAGAAGAACCCCTTTACGCTTCATGCATATGCCATCCTTGATGTATCATAAGCCTACTTATATTTATATCATCAAGCATGCAATGGTATACCATGGCATCACAATTCGCCTTCAATATAGGTTGACTCTTGCGATAGAAGCATGCCAAGGATCCATGTCCAGTTGTTGACAATCCAAGCTGAGGTACTTTTTATGTTGTAAAATAAATTAACAATTTAATGAATAATATGAAAAAAGGGTTAAATAAATATGTATCATTTCATCATGGGAAAAATGAAATACCTATCTAGAATGTGATGTTAGGCTTTCCATCAATGATGGTTATACCGCATAAGGCATTACAACATTGGAAAACTCCTTCACATAGACTTTTCTCCATATAGACTTTTCTCCATATAGACTTTTCTCCATATAGACTTTTCCTTACCACCCTTTTAAATTTCCCATGACTGTTCATTGGCTTAATCCAACAGTGTCCATCATAAGCCCATTCCATTCCAACCATTGGAGATTTAGAAGGATCAACATTGCATGGCAATTCTTGGGATCGGACACTGCTCTTGTCCAGAATAAGGCAAGAGGTAAGACCTCCTGCATAGATTTGGGTTTACATTGCATAATGACACAAGATAAATATCAAAAGCCCAAAAGAACTGTCAACAATACATTAAAACATGTTGCTCACATGGAGCAAGAACTGACGGTCAAGCTCATAGCCCCAGCCATGAAAGAAGAAGAACATCTCTTTCCAAGAGGAGGATCAACACCAAGAAGAAGAGCTATAGGAAGCATTGAAGGAAGACATGGATGTGTGAAGAGAATCTGCCACAACAAGAAGACTGAAAGAAGAGGAAGACATGGACGAATGAAGAGAAGTTGCCACGATAAGAAGACTGAAGACAAGAGAAGATGTGAGGCTCCAAGAAGTGAGGAGCCATGTGAAAATCTCAGAGAGAGAGAGAGAGAGAGAGAGAGAGAGAGAGAGAGAAACCCCACAACCCAATGTAACCTGCCCCAACATGAGTAAAACCACCTCTGAGAGCAACCGATGATGTAGGCCATGTGGTAGATATATGTGTGAGCACTTTAGTCAAGGTCACGGGCACTTGTAGTAGCCTTGGACACATAGAGAGAGAGAGTGTCAAGGACTATGAGCTTAGGGACTTGAGGCATTGGTCGTGGACTATCAAGTAAGAGGGAAACTTGGTATAGGGTCCAGGTGTGCTAGGAGTATTCACTTGAGAGAGGAGGTCTTGAAATATACAAGTGAATAGGGTGTGTGTGGGAACAAGCCAGACTGTAAAAGAGAATCTGTAAATGTGAGAGAACCTGTGAAAAGGTGAGAAGTATCTACTGGGAGAGAATAAAGGGTAGCATGAGGAGATTTAGGAGTTGTGGAAATATTCTGGGAGAGGTGGAGAGAATCAAGCAAAAGAGGTGGAGTGAATCAAGGAGAAATCAGTGGGATTAGATGCTTGGATGTAAACCCTATAAATTGAGGCATTGGCCTAATGAGAATTTGCTGGTTTTTTATTATCCATGCCTACATTAAGCTATCAATTAATTGCTCACTAATCACGTCTTAATTATCATCTAATCTCTTTGTTAATGATGTTGATTCTAGCATTTGATCCACCATAGCTCATCACATTGCTGTAATTTTAACAGAGAGGCCTCGGGCCGGTGAAGGTTGAAAGATGGACCCTTCTTCCTAGATCTCCATGTGTTTTCTCACACATGTATCATCAGATTCGCCAATAATCAATATCAACCAAATTGTTTTTTAAAACCTTGCAAGCCAATATGGGACAGTTGGCTACACGGTTCGATATCACCATAGATGTTGCACATGCTATAACATATCTTCATATTTATGTTGTGGTGAGAGTGAGGACTTTGTATGTGTTTGTTTCACCACCTACAAGTCAGAGGTCTCCTCCACAAAAAAAAAGGGGGGGCTCTAGGAGCCCCCTTTTTTCTTCCACGATGCAAGTGATCTCTAGCCACATGAGCCAGCCCTTCAAGCATTACAAGAGTAACAAGTAGAGGTTGAGGGAAACCACCACAGGAGCACTAATGCCTTGCATGCAGCTAAAGTAAGCAAAAGAGATGCAGATTAGAAGTTTGCATTAAGTGCCCCAAAAACTATAATCTTGGACTTAGCCATGCCACAAGTTGACCAAGGTGAATGCAAAGAAGGATCATCTATACTAATCTTAGAGGTGGTGGTGCATCTTCCTAATCTAGTGCAGTAGAACCATAGCCCCACCTAGTACCTCCACCTAGCACTCCAATAGGTATCACTCAACCCTTACATGTTCACACCGAACTCTATAGAAAGGTGCTAGTAGTAGTGGAGTACATGCATCGAACATGATGAATTTTAAGGGAGACATCTGCTTGGTGCAACTAGTAGAAAGGATGCATCCCATAATTTTGAACTACCATGCATGGTGTGCCATATGGAAGAATCCATATATAGAGGCTGATGTAGGCGTAATTATCCTAAATGAAAATCATTTTGTAGATCATGCTCTACTACCATGGTAGATGCCATGATGGATCACGTAGAGACATGGATTCAAAAAGGACTTGAAAATATGCGAGTGACATACAGAGCTCTCTAAAAGCTAGTCCATTTCACTACCATTTATGAACTAATTAGCATTGTAATCCTTTACCATCGTATCATAGCCCAAATCAAAGAGAAGAAGGCAGTGCAAGTGGCCTACCCTACTTTTGATAAAATAGAGGGTGATGAGACTCTTGATTTTATTGACGAGCTACAGAGGCAAGATTGCATAGAAAAGCATGGGAAGTCAAGTAGGTTGAGCCCTAGTGAGGAGCCAGTGTGAGAGCCAACAAGGATATTGAGGATGCCAATAAGGGTTTAGCAGAAGGGGACAAAGAGCCACCCTCAGGCATCATTATAGATGACTAGCCAAAGAATGTTGAAGCCTCCCAAGGAACTGGTGCAAAGAAAGAAGACAAGCCCAGGGGGTGGATTTTCCACACTTAAATGCTAAAGCTTTTGAGAAACCATCACAGCTAAAGAAGGAAGCAAGTCACAAGAAGGAGGTGAGGTCCCACCTGAAACAGATCAAATGATGAAGCTTTTGAGGAACTATCACAACCAAGGAGGAATAAGTTACAAGGAGGAGGTAAGGTCCCACCCAAAATAGATCAAAGAACCACACCATAGTAGGCACATAGGGGCATAGCAATTTTAATCCCGCTAGCCTATTTTTTGAAGTAGAAGAGAGAGTACAAGAGGAGATTCCCAAGGACCTCTCCCACCTACCAACAATCCATAATTATGATGAAACCATTTATAGGTTAGCAAGGAATATCCCTTGCCCAAAATAGCTATAGAGCAGCACACCTAGAAGAGTGCAAAGGATATAGGAGGCCAATCGATGACAAAGCATTTAATAGTGTAGAGATGAAGAACTAGCCCAAGTGGGATCTCTGCTACCTTTCAATCTGGACTACTAGGCCACATATATCTGGTTGACAATGCTGACAAAGAGAGATTTTTTGAATCCAAGAAAGAACTTTATGGTCTCCTTTTAGATGATTGTTTATCTCATGTGCCTTTCTTAATCTTAGGGAACAAGATATACCTATTGCAGCTTCAGAGGATGAGTTGAGGTATTACTTGGGGCTTTCCAATTACACAACAAACAAAGGGAAGGTAAATCTTAGTGACACAAATATCCGACCTATTGAAGTTTTCATGTGCAGTATTATTATTTAGGAAGCTGGTGTATGGTGATGGTTTCAAGTGGCTATCACAATACATAAAGTGATGCTGCTGGCACTGTGTTCCTTTGTAAGTATATACGATCTGAGATCTAAGACTCTCTATGTCGTGGAAAGGGGTGGTGGAGCTATATACGATTTGCCACAAATATATACCTCCACATTGATTTCTCAAAAGCTCTGGTAGAAAATCCATGTTTCTTTTCACCAATAAATTCATGATTGTTTAGATCCTTCTATTGATTTTATATGAACTAATGAACTACACATTATGTTTGCTTACTTTTGTTTTCCTCAAATTTCCAGGGGTAGAGCGATTGATCTTGAAGAAGGAGAGTGAATCATGGGACGACGAGGAAATAAATCTACAGCAAGAGGGAAAGAAATCTACAGCAAGAGGTACTTGGCACTTACTTTAAGATGATGCACATATTTTGCATGTATTTTGCGAGTAATCGATATTTTGTGTTGCAGGTAGCAAAAGCTATGGACTTCGATCTGGCCCTTCAGGTAGCAAAAGCTATGGACTTCGATCTGGCCCTTCAGGTAGAATTGTGAGCTAGGAGGCCACCTCTCACAATAGGGAGAATGTGACAGAGACCAAGCCTACTATAACCATTGAGCTAGGGGCTCTTGGTGAGGGAGAGCATGATCAACCCAGGGTGATGATCATCATCATGTGGAAAGGGGTGGTGGAGATGATGCTACTGTGGAAGAGGAAGGGGAGACATGTGATCAAGGTAGGGAGGTTGGGGAGAATGAGAGAGCTCCTCCTCATCCAAGAGTGCTGGGAAAGGAAATAGATATTGGATTGTTACAAGATGTTTTGGGGGAATTCCATGTGCGGAGAGCGATAGAGCCACCTCTTGTACCATTGTGCAGGCTTATACCCAATGAGGCAATTCATACAGTAACTAGTGAGGTGTCAAACCTTTGTGATGGTTTTGATGCCAATGGCTATGTGTCTACACAAGCACCATTCTTAGTCTCTATGCGGTGCAATCCTGAGAGTGATGAATTCCTTCATATCACATGCCTTGATTGGCTGGAGTGGGGACCAACATGGAATCTAGTGAATGATCAATTTGAAAGTGAGTTGGATGGTGAGTGGGAGGATCTAAAACGAGCAAGAAATTTCTTGTGTGGGATGGGAATCATAGGCTTAAGGCATGGCTTTCTTGGATTCGTGAAGGTAAAACACTTTGACCTTCCAATTATTTAATTCTTGAAAAATCTTATTTTTTAAACTCATTAAGACTTTGGGCTTTTGTCATTACATGTAGCTTATGAGCACTATTATCATCGTCGTGTGAGAGTAAGGTGTCAGTTCATTGAGGTGGACAAACAAAAAGAGGGGGAACTACTACTTGCTTTGAAATCCACCAATGAGTAAGTTATATACATGCATTTTCTTTTTTGAGTTAAGTGAAGTTTTTTTTTAATATAATGAAATGTGGATCGAAAGACTTGCTAGAACACATGTTTTTCCAACTTTGTCACATGAAGTTTTCTTGTTTCAAAAGTTTGGCCTAGCAGATAAGTCTTCTCTTCTTGAGCTCTTGGTGGCTGAAGAGTATAGAAGATGGGTTAAAGTAGAGATGGCAGTTGAAAAGAGGAATAACAATCCATGGTGCACCACCCCAGCTACTGTTTTATCACAGCTTGTGTGGAAGGTAAGACATACAATATTATGTCAAAAATGATGTTCTTTGTGTGATTTGAAAAATAATTATAAAATCTTATTGTTTGGGATTTTTTCTTGTTATTCCCTCATGAATGCAGGTTGACTTTACACATGCCATTAAGAAATCTATGGCCTCTTTGGATAAAGAAACACTCTCACCACATGAATATAATCAAGAATATAAGATGCTCCATGTTGCTAACCCTCCTGGAAATGGTGATGGTTTTTTTCAATTTCTTTATAGCTATGATTGGAGTAAGAAAGGTCTTGTACCACTCACCAAGGAAAAATTATATGTGCTATGCATCTCTTGATTGAGTCCATAGAGGTAATGAATACATAATTTATTATTTGTATTTACACATGTTTAGAGAATGTAATCAAAGTGTTGAATTCTTTCTACATGTGGGTAGGAAAAAAGAAATTTTGCTCATGGTGATAACAACAAGAGTTAAGGATCCTGCAACATCTACAAAGTTTGGTGATACAAAGAAGATACAATTACATGTGAGGAAGGAGACTTATTGGGAGTACATGCTTGATCAGGGCAAGACCATAGTTCAACAATTGTATGCACTTGGATTGGATCTCCCATTTGGTTTTGAGGATTTTTGGAAAGAGCAGAGGGACTTGCATGTTACACAGGCCTTCCCAGATCTTTGGTTGGACATGAAGGCAACATTGGAGCTATAGAAGCAAGCACAAATGGAGGAATCTTCCAAACATCTTGTGTATAGGTAATACTTAAGCCTTGAAATCTATTATATTTTTGCTTTATACATGTATATACATATTCATGAAACTTGTACATAAAACTCTTGGACAGATGGATACATCACTTGTGTAGACAATTCGTGTTTGTAAGCACCCCCGAAGCTATTAGGCCATGGATAGATATGGATAGTGAGGAGTGTATGTACCCTTCCACATGGACAGAGAGGGACATAAGTCGATGGGAGCTTAATCTATATCCTTGGTGGTTGGATTATCCACTTGGATAGATACATACAAGTGAGCATGAGTTATGGTGGATAGGTATTGTGTTCTTGTAAAATATTATAATGCATTACAATAAATGTCTTTTTGTTAATCTCATGTTTATTTGTTTAATCGTATGGTTGAAGATTATGAGGCTTATCAAGAAGCATTAGACAATCAAGAGAGAGATGAAAACTTAGAAGTTGATGGTCCACAACCTCCAATGGAAGAAGATCCACAACCTCCAATGGAGGAGGGCTCGACGGTAAAGAAAAGACCTCCACAGATGGTAGAATCATCTCGTTCTCATGAAGTTCGAAGCAAGAAAGGGCTTGACTATAATATGGGAGGAAAATAAGACAAAGAGACACCAAGAGCAACACACCAAAATGGTATTAAACTTTGCTACATGTTTAATTTTGATGCAAAAAAATTGTCACTCATGGAATAAATGTGGATATTGTAGATGTGCACTATTTCACACGTGGACGTGATTATGGAAGATGTCACGATGCTTATTGAGGCAACATACATGTGAGGACTTCAGTCAATACAACTTAGTCTTAACTTAGTTGGATATTAATCATATTAACTTTCATTACATATTGTTGGTTATATAATTGATGCTTTTTTGGGCAAGATTGATGCTAAGGACCTCTCACATCATGGTGCTCCATGCTTAGAGGTGGCTTGATTGGTTTGGGCTGACTTTCCCATAGGCTTGGCAGTTGACCTATTTCTAGATCTAGCTTACCCAGATTGGAATGTGTTCTCTAGGTACTTGTCTGTCTCACAGTAACACAGTTTGCTGCATCCTTCATAGCTGACGAAGGATGGTATGTGACTTGCAACTTGGCATATCATTTCCCTACCATATTCCTATATGCAAAGAAGGGATGATTCACTCTACATCACACATACACAATTCTTGTGGAGTATGGTTACTTATTGGAGTGTGGAGAAGAGATAAACAATAGAGCCTAAACCTATTTAATATATATGTGTTGTCTCTATCACATATTCTCACGTATTATTACTACAAAATTTTGTATGGTGTGGTGCTTCTTCTAGGTGCAAACCTTATTGACGGGTCTTTTGGCAAGGAAAGCATGCACTCCCAAAGATGGATCGGGAGGCAGGTGAGAAGATATCAAAGACACTATTTAATGCCAAACGCAGTATGTTGCATGAGTCAAGCCATCGACTCTCCTTTTTGAACGAAAAAAGTTGGGGGGTCCTTACATACGTGGGGGTGCAAAAAGAACGGAGCATTTCTACAAGTAAGTCCAAAATCAATCTATTTGAATATAAATGAATGGTATTTTATAGGATTGATGAAAGCAATGATCTTTATGGTTGACAGGTGGCTTGACCAGTACCTTCGAGGTTCCTGGAGATTGTGTTATTGATGTCTTTGCCGGATGTGGAGAATTGGGATGCCAATACAAGGACTCGCATCGCCATTGTCTTTGCATTGAGGGAGACACATATCTTGCACACAATGTCCTCCTAAATCTTCCATGTGATCCAGAAGATGAGTGAACTTTATCCTGTCTTAACATACAACTATATTACATGGATGTTTTTTGTTTTACATAAGCTTATAAGCTTATGGTTTGGATTTGGTGTGATATCCATAAGATTTTATGAGCGTATAGTTCTCATTTTTGTGTTATGCACATTGTGTATATGGATAGCTCATGGTTTGGATTTGGTATGATATGAATAAGCTTCCTATGAGCTTGTGGTTTTCATTTTGGTATTATACGTATCATGTATATATGGATAGCTCAATTTGTGATTAGTCAAGTTGAGTGATTGTGTATACATGGATATATAAGGATTTTTTTATACATGGATATTTTGGACCTCATAAGCATCCTATGAGCTTGTGGACCTCATTTTGGTGTTATGTGCATCATGTATATATGGATAGCTCAATTTTTTATTAGTCATTTTGGTGGGCTTCCTATTACATGAATATATAAGGATATTGTGGGTTGTATGTACATGGTTAATAGCTGTGAGCTTTTGTAATTCATAAGCTTATAAGCTTATGGTTTGGATTTGGTGTCTTCCTACGAGCTTGTGATTCTGATTTTGGAATTATGCACAAGCTTGCTTATGGTTTAGATTTGGTGTGATATGCAAAAGATTTCTATGTGCTTATGGTTTTAATTTTGGTGTTATGTGTGTATATATGGATAGCTCATTGTTACGATTTGGTGAGATATGTATAAGCATCCTATGAGCTTGTGGACCTCATTTTGGTGTTATGTGCATCATGTATATTTAGATATTACATGAATATATAAGGATATTGTGGGTGGTATGTACATGGTTAGTAGCTTTAGTTTTGTGATTCATAAGCTTATAAGCTTATGGTGTGGATTTTGTGTGATATGCAGAAGCTTCCTACGAGCTTATGGTTCTCATTTTGGTAGTATGCACAAGCTTGCTTATGGTTTGGATTTGGTGTGATGTGCTTATGGTTTTCATTTTGGTGTTATGTGTGTATATATGGATAGCTCACTGTTTCGATTTGGTAGTATGCACAAGCTTGCTTATGGTTTGGATTTGGTGTGATGTGCTTATGGTTTTCATTTTGGTGTTATGTGTGTATATATGGATAGCTCACTGTTTCGATTTGGTGAGATATGCATAAGCATCCTATGAGCTTGTGGACCTCATTTTGGTGTTATGTGCATCATGTATATATGCATAGCTCAATATTTTATTAGTCATTTTGGTGGGCTTCTACATTACATGAATATATAAGGATATTGTGGGTTGTATGTACATGACTATGGAGGTCGATAGCTTTGAGGTTTTGTAATTCATAAGCTTATAAGCTTATGGTTATGAAAAAGCTCAAAAAATCCTCATAGATGCCTAAAAAGCTCGCAAGAAAATTCTCACAAAAAAATAAAACCCCTCGAAAGCCTCTACTAAGATAGAAACCTTCTCCTCTATGTCTACAGACTCTCCCTGGCCTAGGTTCTATGCTAATAGCAAGCTAATGCACAGTTGCCTCAAAAACACCTTCGGATCACAAAGCCTCTTGACTACTAATAGCTGACTTCAAACTGTCAGCTATCACTCACAAACACTTCTCTCAACCTCAAACAAGATAGGGAAAGTTCTATACTCCTTCAGCTAAATGTTCTAATGTTCAGCTGACATTGTACCTTCGTAATAGATTCTGACTAAGTTAGAACCAATTGAGAATCAAGTCTCCCAGACTTCAAACGCACACCCTCAGGAGTTTCATCTCCATAAACACAATGAAGATCACATACATCTCCATAAAAACATCAAGACAATATATCAAATCCAAACTCTGTCTGCTTCAAATAAACTAAATAAGCACAATGAAGATCACATACCTCTCCATAAAAACATCAAGACAATATATCAAATCCAAACTCTGTCTGCTTCAAATAAACTAAATAAACTTCAATGTCTCAACAACCCTGAGACATGGGTTCAAGAAGAAAACATCATAAATCTCATGGATCCTCAAACTAACTCAGACTCACACCCTCAGGACATCTCCATAAACTCAATGAAAATCACATAAATCTCCATAAAAACATCAAGACAATATATCTATGCATGATCTCAAAGGGCTTCCAAAAGCTAGTATGTGGTATACCTTTGAAAGTGATGGGTTGAGTCTTACCACCCCACATTGGTTCCAAAGATATTGCTAATCTCATAGGAAGACATGATGAAAGGGCTTACGGGAACGAAGAGATCGATGCATGATCTTAATGGGCTTCCAAAAGCCAATATCTACTTGTATGCTTTTGACGGTGAGACCAATATATGGCTATGAAAGTATTTGGCCATACCACAAAGATCTATCTATTGGTGTAAGTTGGGACCTTCATTGAAATCACTCTTTTTTCTTGTTCATTGGTTCCTCCTCAAGGATGAAGATGATGAGTTGGAAAAACACTGCTATGTGTGGTGACTATATCAGGGTCAAGGAGCTTGGTGTAGTAGAGGACAGGTTGTTAAAGTTCTTCATTCGGAGTTGCACCTCTATGTGGTGGTGAGGGGGGTGGAGCCATCAATGTATGGGAAGTTATAGGCCATCCCTTTTTCTTCCATATTTAGGAACTTGTGTAGGACCATTTTCTTTTGATTGGCATGTACTTGGGGTCAATGCAGACTTCTTTAGATGGGGCCATGTATTCCTACAATATTTAGTGAGACTAAGGAGATAGGGTGTGTGCACTAGCAAGGTTGGACTCCTATGTGACCTATGGTTGGGTAGTCCTTGGGATTAATAAGTGCCAACCTCCTATGGTATGGTGCAGGTTGTTGATCTTTAACCATGTGTTAGCTCACAAGAGATGAATTTTGGCCATGTCAAAGGGTCTATCCAAGTGGTTATGGAAATTACCTTGGAATGTGAGATCTGCATTTGGCAGGTATGTGAGCTATTGTTCAAGGGAAGGAAAACCCTAGGTCCTTTGAGATCTAGCCCCCCTCATGGAATGATTCGAGGATGGGGAGCTAGTGGATGCAGTTAATGAGGTGGCTAAGTTGGAGTAGAAGCTTAAGGTAAGGGCTCCCATGTAGGATGGTGTAGATAGATTGATGGGAGGGTTAAGGATGGGGGATAGAGTTAGGCTGGATGGAGTAGTGGGTGAGTTTGACTCCTAGAGGGATTTGCTTCATTGTGCCGAAAATTTTTGAAGAGGAGGCTTGATTGGCTGGCTTCTTCTTTAGAAGATTGGTGCTACCCTCCCTAGTTTCCTTTTGAGAATTTATCAAGTTAATCCTTTTTATTGTTGGGATTATGGATTTGGAAAAAGGAAAAGGCCTCCTATGCCTCTTGTCCTATAGTTATAGTTAAGCCCACATTAATGGTATAAATGATGGCTTTAAGAAAGCTCTCATAGGTGGCAAGGGCTAGCTTGAGGTGATTGTTGAAAGATCCCTGCCCCCTCCACGCAACGAATTCAGGGGTGCTAGCAGCAGCGGAAGTAGCACTCCTTGCACAGGGTAGAGCCTCTCACTCAAGGCCTCACCCACGAATATCCAGACAAGAGACTAATCCCTCGGTTCTTCCAAAATTGAACCCGAAAAACTTCCCTCGCCCAGAAAGCACGGGCGATTCCTCCAGGATATTTTTATTCTAACGTAGTCAAGAGCCTTAACTAACCAAACTGATCTGACCAAACCAATAAGTCACATGGTCAGATCAAGGAAAAGACTTGCACTTGGATCATAGAGACCAACGTTTTTTTCCTTGTCAAGAGGCACAGCCGTTGATTCTTTTCCATAGAATAAGGACTATCCGAGATTTACTTCATCTATCGTACCATAACAAAATTGAGTCTCACTTTAGGGATCCATCAGTCTAGCCTAACCCCATCTAGTCCCATGGGTTAGCCAACCGCCCAACCACTATAGTGATAGGATCCATTTAGAAATTTGGTTATGTTTTGTCCCGGGTACTAGGGAAAAGAGTTCCCAGGCCCCCTAGCCGACGCTTCATGCAAACTTCAAGAGAGTCACACCACTTACACACCCAATATGAAATTGCCTATTTCACAGATTCAGCTCTGTGAAATAGGCAACCGCCCAACCACTATAGTGATAGGATCCATTTAGAAATTTGGTTATGTTTTGTCCTGGGTACTAGGGAAAAGAGTTCCCAGGCCCCCTAGTCGGCGCTTCATGCAAACTTCAAGATAGTCACACCACTTACACACCCAATATGAAATTGCCTATTTCATAGATTCAGTTGTCTTTAAAACAATCTTTTAATGAAACCATAATATCACTGATCATAATCCTCCAAAATATCCGGTTGAGTTCTAGTTTCCAATCATTCTTTCATTGGTGTACCTATGGCATCATTGGCAACCAAAACGCTCACCACTTGTTCACTCAGGGGCCTTTTCAATAGTTCCTAGCTCATAGTACCCAGAAATATATTCACTTATAAAAGTCCAAATGGACTCTTCGTTGAAGATCACCAAGATCAACCAACAGATCCATATAAAAGAGCCATGGACTCATCCGTTGAGGACCAGCAAGGTCAATCAACCAAATCCATGCCCGAGTTCAGAAAACAACTCTAACACCTTGTTCCATTTTCTTCCTCGACACACGTGTGGGTATCTTCAGCGATCCAGAGCCCGAGCACCGTATGGTCAGCACCCTCTAGGATCCTTCGTAGGTCACCTAGCGCTTCACTCATAGGCCGCTTCCTTGGTCCCTCATCCACCGTACCGGAAGCTCTCCATTTAAATCAAACCGAGGCTGGTCAAGATCTCGGCTGACCTTGCTACGCGATACATCCTCTGTTGACTCTCCGTCTCAGCAGTTGCAACTTTATCACTTTGGTCTCCACAACCTTATTCACAAGATGGTCAAAATGCTTCCCCAGCATTCTTGACATAAAACAGTCATTTAAAAACAAGTCATAAATACAGTTTCTAACGAACTCTCATCTTTTCACATCATTTTCCGTTATTCCACATTCTTCTAAATCAATTCACTTTGCTTAATCCACATCCAATCATATGTATTCTCATCATCCTTCATCCATTCTCATCCAATCACATCATATTACATCTCATCACATCTATCCACATCTATCCTCATCATATCTCATCCATTCTCATCTAGCCATATCCACATCACATCACATCACATCCATTTACATCTCATCTCATCCATTCACATCTACTCCCATCCACATCACATCCATTCACATCACATCTCATCCATTCACATCTATCCCGAATATGGTAGGAAGTCCTCTTTTCACATTATGCATAAAAATGAGCTATGTATTGATTTCTAAAAATTTTGCCATAGCTCCGCTGATATTACTAATAATTTTTAATATTTTTGGAAAGAGTAAGACTTTGTAGTATAATTATGATAGAATAACTATCATTTAGACCTAAATCTAATTTATGGAATTAAATCATAAGTTTACTATAATTTTATTAGCATATGAGCATTAAAAAGCCATTTCTTTAACCTCTAGCTTAACTAGCATAGAGTTTGATTTTTGAATTGAGAATTTATCAATGAGAAGCATCATTTGAATAGAGAATTGGTCATAGGAATGACCATTCTTTTGGGGAGAGAGAGATATACATAAAAAAACATCCTAAATTAAGCATAAAGATAAACTTTTTGTGATTAAACATTAGAATTCTTTAGAAAGCTTAACTTGTATTGAAAAACAATCCATTTGAAACTTCTCAAGCTTGAGAGGGGTTAAGAAGTGAAAACATTGAGAATATTAGAGAAAAACCATGAAATTACATCTTACCTCTTGATTTTACTTGCTTCTCTATCTTAGAAGAAGCCCCCAACCAATCAATTGGTTAGTGTGTTGAGAGGAAAGCTCCAAGGATGGTTGAAGAGAGAGAGAAGCTCCAATCTCTCCCCAAAAGTAGAGGATTTTTAAGGAATAATAGAAAATATGAGTATTTTAATGTAATACTGGCATGGTATAGCTCAAATATGAGAATACAAAAGAATGAGGGTTTATTTATAGGTGAGGGAGGCCACTAACTGAGTCCAACTAAGTTCTAGAATTTTCCAGCTTCAGTTTGGCTGAATTTGGACAAGATTTAGACCAGTTTAGCTCCCATTTTGATCCAGATTGATCCAGGAGAGAGGAGAGATAAAAATATCACTTTTTTTTTTAATTAAAAACTCATCCACATGTGTGAAATAGGTGCATACCTCAAAGTCTCCCCCCTCCTTACCAAGGTGTCAAAAATGTATCATTATTCCAAAATATCTCATTTTTTTAGTAATATCTCATAGTTTTTAACTAATAAACCTTGTACTTAGTCAAATCTTCATCTTATGTGAGCATTTACTCATTTTTGGGTATTTTCTTTTATTCTTTGGATTTATCTCATTCCCACACTTGGATTAATCCTATTGGTCCATAGGAACCTTAATTGGACCATAATCTAGAAATTTTTGAAAATCTAGACCCTTAGGCTAAGGTCCCTTATATCATTTTTAATTGATTCCTAATGCACATTGGAAAGTTCATTTTGAACTTTTGTTTCAGGGGAAACCATTTTAGACACTAGGAGGATTTTTATATCCAAAGATATCTCAATTTTGGATTACCTCTCTCTAGACATTTTCTCTCTATAGACCAAAACAGGGTAAAACAAGATCTTTCTTCTATTTCAGAGAGGGGAATAATTACAAGAACAGAAGGGGAGGTTCTTACACCTTTATACCTCAAAAGTTAGAGGGAGGAATCTTACAATTTTAGACAATGTGATATAGCCGAAGGCCCAATGGGTTATATTAGTTTTTGGGCATGTTACAAAGCTAAAGGAAAGAAGAGTTCATTGTTACTGGTGACAAATAAGATTCTTCATAACTATCATAGACAAGTGAAGTGAATCTACATGGACGGTTGAGTAAAATAGATCTCCATGGATGGGGAATTTAAGATCGAGTGGTGCTTTGGTGCTCTGAGGTCAAGGAAATTCTCTTTCTTGGTAAAGAGTTGAATTTATAAACAGGTGGCACACCAAATGGCAAGATTGGACACAAGTGGATATGATTCAATGGAGTATAAGAGTGTGGTGTTCAAGAATGATATATCTTGGTCAAAGAAGAAAAGGGTGGTGGAGGATGGGTTGCCACGCTATGTTAGTACAGGCTAAGATGGTGTGAAAGGTGAGGGTTGGGGTCCAATAAAAAGATATTGAATTGAAACAAATAAAGGGCTAGGGTTTGGTTGAAGAGGGTAAGGGTATCCACCACAAGAGCAGACATGATTTGGCAAGGCTGTGGATGTGGCTCTGTTAGCCATGGTGTGTGCGTGAATGTTACTTGTGCATGGGAGTAAATCTTTCATTTTTGATAAGTGCACGGTCATTGTGTGGGCAGTGTCAATTCACTATGTGGGTAATGCCTAGTGCCTAATTTATGGGAAGTGTAAGTTGGTTAGGTTTTGAATGGGGTTTGGACTTATTAGGTGGAAGCTCTTACACTTTCCCAGTGTGGTTTTTGGACTTTTGGGGAGGGAAGGTACCTGTATAAGAAAACCCAACAATACCATCTCTACCCTCCATGGGGAGTGTTCTACTCACTCTCAATGGAGAGCCATAATAATAAGCAGTAAAAGGAGGGTTGAGAAATGTTTTACATTCACTTATGATTATCGCAAAGAAGAGAGGATGTTGGCTTCACTTTCCAGAGTTGAATTGAGTTTTGATTTTAATATTTATAGTGGTAAGACAGGGGCATGGGGGTGATGGGGTGACGTGCAGTGTGGCCGGGCCATGTAAATAGAGGCAAGCTTGTTAAGGCTAGAAGGTGGCATGACCAAGGTGCAAGTGCTAATAAGCGACGGGAGTATACATAGGGCAGGGCCAAGTGGAGGGGTTGTGGCCTGTGTTGTTGGGGTTCCCAAAGGGGAGGTCTCCCTATATGGCTTGCATGCCTAGGGATGCCTGGCCACATGGTGGACATAGCATTTTTTTAATTCTGTTTTTAGAAATTTTAAAAAATGGGGGGTTTAGAAATTTTTAAAAATAGAGGGCTTAATAGGGGGAAATGGAATAAAAAATAAAAAATAATAAAGGGGGGAGAGGAATAAAAAGGAGGGAAAGGGGAGTTTTGTGCATGCATATATATGGGTGGGTGTGGGTGTGCATGCATGCAAGAATGTGTGTGCATGATGTGTGAGTGTGGGTGCATGCTCTGCAAATGTGGGTGCACATATAATGTGTAAGCATGGGTGCGCATGTAATGTGTAAGCATGGGTGCATGTGCATGGGGTGCACACCATATACTAAGTGTGTGTGCATGTGTATGTTTTTAGTTTTTTTGATGTTTATAGTTTTATTTTTGGTTTTTTCCGTTTTTATTCATTCTTGATAAAGGTGACTATGCATTTAAACAAGGGTATTACGCTACATATATACCATAAATGTTTAGGGTTTGTGGCATACTAAGTGTACTCAATAGGGCGAGGGCGAAGAATCGCTTGCCCATCCACGATGAAAGCTTGGACCGGTGCACTTGTCTAAACTTTGACCTTCTAGTTGGTGAGTTGATGTTGTGGGTGGCATGGCCACACAGGGGTGTCATGAGACCATGGGGATCCCTATTTGGGGATTATATGTGAGTGATAATGGGAAAAATTGGCACACCCTCGGTGAGTTGATGTTGTGGCGACCACATAGGGGGGTGTCATGATATCATGGGGATCCCTATTTGGGGAGTATTTGTGAGTGATAATGGGAAAAATTGGGACACCCTGGGTGGCTCATCTAAAATTAGAACTATAACCACTACACTCATCTAAAATTAGAACTACAACCACTACGCTTGAAATTGGTAGCACACCCATGATTTCTTCTGATTGCTTTATTGGTTGGTTTGGTATGAACGTCGGGCCTCCATTCCTACTTAGACTTTGGGGGTAACAAAGGTATGGCCTTGAATCTCTACACACCCACTTGGATTTGTCATTCAAAGTGAATTTGTGGGAGTTCAGGGCATAGGTTTATTTGATCTTGCACCTAGATATGAGGGTTCCCCTCTTCATAGAATCCATGTGCTTTTAGTGATTTTTTAAGGACCCATGGAAGAGTCACTATTGGGGGTTGGATACTGAGCCTATCACTTGGATCTTTTTGTCTTAAGGTTTTATCTAGACAATGAGGTTTTTGAGACCCAAATAGATGGGTTCCCCATGTCTTTGCTTCAGAGTCATCCAACTTTCGTTGTCTTTGTTGGTGAAGGTTTGGTTTTCCAAAGCATTGAAGTAAGGAGAGTATTATGTATTAGGGGTTACCTGAAATGATAACAAGGAGTGGGAAGTTGATGTGTTTGAGATAACCTTGTTTACCAAAGGTACATTAACCATTCTGTACCGAGCCTAAATATTTTTTGGTTCTTCTTTGCTAGGAGAAATGTAATCAATGTCCGTGATACATTCCCTTCTGAGGTTGATACCTTCTCTTGTTGTTCATGTGGGGGTCACATAAACTTGCACGGATAAAACTTGCATGATGTAAGTTTAAATCTAATGAAAAACTCCACTTCAAGATAACCAAGTCATGGATTGGGAATTGCTTATGTGATGGTTGTTGCATCTTAATCTTATCCAGGGTGAGAGGTCCATAGTAATGCTTCAACTTGCCACCATTGAAGTATCCTTCCATCTCAACCCCATCTACGGTCTATCTTTACTATACCTAAGGAGAAATTTTGGTGACTCAGTAGGACCTTGGCCTTTATACTCAAGTTTATATTTGGTGTTCTTGACAGTGTACATAAGCACCATGTCTCCTACCTCCATGCACTTGTCCTTGAGTTGGTCGTTAAACCACTACTTGCACCATAGTTTTTCAACCATCAAGGGATCACAATCTTTTCTTGCTAAGTTTCTCTAAAGAAATTAATGCCTCCCTTGAGGTTATGTTGTTTGGCCATAATTTAGAGGCTTAGAGCTAAGTGTTCCATTAGCATGACTGCATCAAGCCCAAATGCAAATTAAAAAGGTGTGTTTTAGCCACCTCACCTTATATGCTATGCACTCTAAGGCCCATAGAGTAGAGTATAACTTGTTCTTCTAATTACTCCTTGATGCCTCTACCATATTGGTAAGAATAGTACAAAACCTCTTGTTTATGCTTTCGGCTTGCTTGTGGTTGGGTAGTAGGGTGTTAACATTCTCTGCACCATAAGGAACTCTTTGACCAAGAACTCCACCACTTCATTTATAAAAGTTGTACCGTGATCCCTCACTATTTCTAATGGGCATCTGAAAAACCAATAATCACATTCTCATAGAGGAACTTGGCAGTAGATCTCATGTTAAGTTTTTTCTTTTTATGTAGCTTTGGCCTTGTCCAATTTTTGTAAAGTAATTGGTGATGAACAATAATGAAACACACCTAGGTTCTTTAGTGCCTAGGGCTAATAGGGCCTTTTCCAATTTTTGTAAAGTAACTGATGATGAACAATAATGAAACACACCTAGATTCCTTAGTGCGTGGGCTAATAGGGCCCACGAAGTCTAAACTTCATTTTTCAAATGGTTGTTTTGGAGTTATAAGATTGAAGGGAATTTCAATCTTCTCTTAAATCATGGCACACCTTTAGCATTCATCACACCGTTTGACAAACTCATTTGCATCTCTAAAAGAGTGTACACCATGAGATTGTGGCCTAAGAACCTTGTGGGCAGTCGTGTTCCTAGCAAAGTGTCCTTCACCTATGCTAGAATGGGACTGCTTAAGAACAATGACAAAGTTATCTTCATGAACTAATGCCATCTTGAGTCTTCTTATAAAGTATTCCTTCTATTAATTGATAGGGGAAACTTTCCTAATGAGGTATCTAGCTTTATTCCTTTTGATGGGACGATCAATGAGAAATGCATTGGACAAGAAGTGGGTGATGTCTTCACTCCATTCTGATACGTGATCAATGTGTAATACTA
Source organism: Cibotium barometz (assembly GCF_041138505.1). NCBI lineage: Eukaryota > Viridiplantae > Streptophyta > Polypodiopsida > Cyatheales > Cibotiaceae > Cibotium > Cibotium barometz. The sequence continues at coordinate 24,459,448 of NC_141056.1, read as the reverse complement.
TAGCATCAAGACGATCATCTTCTACGCCTACAGAGGGTTCACCATTTGGAATTTTGGAAAGAAGGTAGACATAGACATGCACAAACCCCTTTTGCATGGTGATGGTGAAATTGAACTCCAAAGAATGAGAAACCATCTGCTAGTAATGTGCACATGGTGCAAGGCTTATTCACCAAATACAAAAATGCTTAATGGTTGACAAAGAAAATAAATTTGGTATAGATAGGAGGTAGTGCATGTACTTATTCACAACATATACCATGGCTAACCCTTATCTTTCATCAATGGTTCTGTAATTATATTCACCACTCGCGCTGACTCCAATAGACTGTATTCTGACTTCTGACCCAGCTGGAGCATGGTTTCTCTCCATGTCCACTGACCCTCTTAATCCCTCAAGTCACTCGAACTCCACTAGGACTCACCTCTTTAGACCCACAGTTGACAGCTGCTGTGTTGACGGTTTACTAAATTAGGAATATCTTCTCCTTCAATTCTGCCTGACTGCTAACACCCCAGCTGACAGTCAGACCTAACTCAAAACTTTCCTCTTCAATACAAAGAGACCAAAACCACTCCTAAACACCCACAACTAACCCCTATTAGGCCTCAGTTGATCTAGGCCAACTCCCTTCTTACATGTCACAGTTTTTAACTGGCACCTAGACCACTAGTAATGCTTAACCTGTCAGACTGAGTTCTAACTACTTCTAATTGTCAGTCCCCCATACCTCACAAATGTTAAACAAAACTAGACCAATACTCTAACAATGTTAGCTGACCTTGCTGACACAAAGTTGATCAAGCTGCCTCTTTTGGAACTTGCTAACTTAAACACAAGCTAACTAACACATATCTTATTCAACACAAGTTAGCTCTTCATTCACACTTGTTTCTTCTCAACAAACTCTATCAAAACAACATAACTAAAACCAAAACATAAGATTTCATCAATCCAACATAAACAAACTTCCCTATGTATATACAACTGAGCACATCTCAACACCCCTGAGATTTGGGAATAGAATAGAAAAGAGAAAAGCACCACAAAACCAAGGGACTCCTTCTCAAATATCTCAACAAAACCCTATATTCTCAACTTCACACAGAACTAGAAACAACCACCATAATTGCAGCTGCACACACTATAGACAACCACTAACAAACACTGTAGACAATTTTTGATGAAGGCTTTGAGCTGGTCCAAGTTCCAACAAAATTGCAATCTCAGAGGTCTTAGGAAACCCACCTCCTAAAAGACCCTATCACCTTTGCAATTTCTCCTCTAAACAAAGCCTATGTTATCCTCTGCTCACACAAAACAGTCGCAACAAACTTCTCCAGAACTGCTTCACCCCCAGCCTGATTTTTTTGACTTGCTCTCGACTCTATTTCTTCTTTGCGCCCTTTCAACCTTCTTCTCGACTCTCTTCTCTATGCACTTCTCGACATCCAGCTCACACACAATCCAATTTTCTATGTCTGCAAACTTTTTTTTCCATGCGGCTCCAATTCGAAGCTTCTCTCCACATCCTCCTACAACTATTGCCCTTCATTCATAGTCTCCCCTCTCTACTGCATACAAGTGTACTTTTCTTCTATTGGCTAGGGTGGCAATGGCTAATTTCATTTTTTTGAAATTGACCACGCATTAATTACCTTTTCCTAAGGTTTGTAACCATACATCAATGATTTTTTTTTTTCTTGGGGTAGGGTGGACATATCATTTGGGCATTTTCTTTGGGCACAAAAAGACCTATCAATGTGAAATAGATAATGAAGGATATAATAGTCAAGTCTAGATGTCCCAAATGTATGCACAAAGTCAGTTAACGTGATGTATAATCTGATCATGTCAGGTAGCAAAGAAAGAAAGGACCATGGTAAGTACCAGAAGGGTAATAGTAAATAATCATGGTTTCACGTGAACTCACCTAATAAGCACCAAGTATGCGAACAAAAGCTAGAAAAAACCCAAATGTGTGAATCAGGACTATAAAAGTATGAATAGTGTGAAAAAACACTAACAATGCCAAAGTGTGCATGAATCAAGGCTAACAATGCACAAAATGCACAAAATGCACGTGAACAAGCCCAAAGAATGCATCAACATGTGTGACACACCTTGCATGGGTGAAAAATCACCAAGGAAGAGCAAGGCATATGAATAAAACCCATAACACGCACGTCGCATGTGAGCACCTCAAACATAGCCAAAATAATGTCCATAAGACACAAAGCATGTGAACAAAGCTCACAACTCACCAATGTACATGAATAATTTCCCCACATCATACAATAGCTAAGTTGCATGCGAAACACCCCTAAGGCCCAAGTAAATGTGTTGTGGGCAAGAGAGGAATGTGGTTTGGACCAAAGGTCTGAAGAGGCCAAAGAGAAAAACCCTAAAAATTAAAGTTTAAAAATCTTTCGTTTCCTCTCATGTTGGGAGCTTCTCTTTTTTTTTTTAACTCTCTTTCTCCTTTATCTCCTTAGGAGCGTGCTTTCCTAATGCTAATGGCTAAGAGCTCCTTGCTCAGTGAGGGTTTGCTTCTTTCTTCTTCTTCTTCTTCTTCTTCTTTGTTTGGTTTCCTTGATTTTATGCTTGCTTGTAAAGAAGAAAAAAATATATAATACAAACCACAACCCTTGCAGTGGTGTCTTTAGTGATGGGACCATTAAAAGGAAAACCAAGCAAGTTTGTGAATCAAAGTCCCCTTTGTTATTTTTCTATATCTTCATAGGAGTCTAAGTCCTTCAATGCAAACCACCAAGATTTGACTAGGCCGACAGTCACTTTCTTGATGAAAAATGCACCACAGTAGTGTAGTCCATTGTCCAATATTTGCCCTCTTTCAATGAGAGCTTAATCAAAGCTCAATGATGAAAAGGTTCTCGTGTTATGTTATTGTAGACTGAATCTTGATTATACTATCATGTTTATAACATTAATGCACTGTTGTAATCACTTTCTTGATCACAAATTGCTTGTATTATCTTTTATATCTGGATCTAGATTTCATGATTTTACACAAGATTAACAGAAATGGTAATAGGCAATAACGATTAGATGCTTGTACCTCTTTTAGGCAAAGATTTGAAATCTGATCAAGCTTTCCATTGCTAAAATTGTTGTAGACTTGATTTGTAGCAGAGCTTTACTAAAAATCCATATAGAACGTTTGATTTGCACAATGCCTTTGTAATCTTTACAAATTTGCACCAAGATTCTTCAAAGCTTCACTTTGCTTAGTAAATTTTTACACGATATCTGCTCCAATCTAAATTTTGCTTTGAAATCTTCACATTTCTGCAGCATAAACTTATTTAAATCTGTAACAGACTGTAAAATTACACAATGGCTCTGCACTAATATGCACAAAATTGTAATCTAAACAATAACTCTACACATATCTTGAATTCTGCACTCAAATCTACAAAACAAAATTGCAATAACTCTATAATAGTTTTCAATCTATTGACTTCTATTGAAAATTACATCAAAATCTACAATATTTACAATCTATCTCCAATATCTTTGAGAATCAGCACCTTCCTTAATGAATCTTTCACCAAAATTGCCCAAAAACCAAGAATCTCCCCAAGAATGCAAAGAACTCAAAGGATTTTGCAAATGATATAGGAGACTAGGATTTATGTGAAGATTTGATGGAAATACACTCTACTTCATGCCAAATTTGTTGAAAATTCAAGAAAATTAAGCAAATTTTCAAGAACATCAAGAAATACATCAAAATCAAGAAAATGAATTTTGAAAACTGTGGAAATCTCTAATCTGAGAATGATTAACACTAATCATGATCAAAAAATATATTTTTTTTAAAAATAGATTAATAATAATCTAAAAATGATTATCACAAATCATAATCAAGAAAATGTATTCTAAAATTTTAGTTAAGAATAATCCAAAATGATTAATCTCCTAATCAAAGCATTAAGATCTAAGCCAAAAGCTCTAATATCAATGCAAGAAAAAGCAACATCTAGATTAGTTAGGATTAGCCTAATTAGTCTAATTAGCCTAGATTAAAGAGAAATCTTGAGAAGATGTCTAAAGGTATCTAATGTCAAGTAATATTCAAGGGTATGTAAAAGGGGTCCAATGTCCATGAGCCCTACGCCTAATAAAGTACACATGTGAATGACCCTAAGCCCAAGTGTCGAAGTCCCATCCCCCATGTACATGTGCATACCAAATCTACTTCATTACATCTTCCCTCCACTCTGAATTTTTGAGTGACACTCTCTCCCCTGAGGAGTTAATAGCCCCAACACTGACAACGATTAGCTACACAAAGGAAACCCCATCACCTTTTCTCTTGCCTATAAAATATACTAAAATGAGGATGTTGTGGGGGCCAAATTTTTGTGATAGAATATGAATCAAAGTTCGAAACCCAATGCTATAGCCTAAGTTATTTTTTAAAGTCCTCATGCAGGTGATGCCTTTTAATCCCACAACATGATTATTCCTTGAGTCCTATGGTACCTCTCTAAGAAGTCTTCATTATGCACCATATCAAAGCACCAATGATAGAGTGGGAGGAATTAATGAGAATGGTATAGGAAGGTACCTTATGGGAAAATGTGGCAATGCATACAAAGCTCCTAAATCCTCAATTACAAGATTTTATTGAGAAAAGGATAGTCACATACCTTATTGCCTAGAGTAACACGATGGGAAAAAGAGAACTCTATTGGAGGACAATGACCCATATATAAATTACAAAATAATAATTAACAAGATATAGAGTAAAATTTGCACATAACACAACATTGGGTCCAATTACAAGTGAGCCGACACTTTCTCTTCGTGTATTTTAATCATATTGCTTCAAATAACTTATGGGGCTCAAAATAGTATCTACTTTTACAAAGACGTCGACTTCAACAAAAATAGCTTGCTTTATTGAACGTGCAAGCCAAACTACTTAAAATAGGTGTGAACCACAAACCATATAAATGTGTACATCTCTTGTAAAATCAAATATGCATAAGGGAGATTTCAAATGTCCCAATAAATATATCCGTTGTTGATAATAAATATGGACGCCACCCAAAATAGAATAAATTGGCACAGGTTTTACAAAATCAAATAATAATAATCCGTCGACACCCAAAGTTAAGTGTCTCAAAATCTTCCTAACCACCACTAGCATCATCCAATCCAAGGATCTACACTTACATCAACTAGGCTTAATCAATTAATGAATTAATTGATTAAAATATAAATAACTATATAAAACTCAATAAATCAAGATGATGTAACCCATGCATGTATGGAACTACCCGTGTACATGCAAAGTAAGCTATAATCACCCGGATTTAGAAAGGCATCTTAATCTAAACCCATCTAGGAGAACTTATGAATAATGAGAAATGCAAGAATATTAAATTCTATAAATTTACTCCTCATAGTATACCTTGGGGGTAAGAAGCAACTATCCTTAGTTGTCACAAAATTTGAAATCATTATGGATGAGTATGAAGATAAGATGCAATCAAGGATGGATAGGCAGCAACGAGGGCATGATCAACGAGCCATTGAGCCTCTTCAATGGGATGGCCTTTATACTTTACTAAATATCTATGATAAATGTTTTCTCTTCTTTTTATTGTCTATTTATGGTTTAAAATAATTTCAAGCTCCACGATCTCAAAATCTTCATCTAACAATAGAGGCTCATCATAGATTGGATATGTGAAAAGAAGGCATTGATGGATTTTCCCACATAATAAACTATAACCAATAAGTTGCACTACTCTTGCACCTTATTGCTCACCCTCTGATCTCTCTCTCTCTCTCTCTCTCTCTCTCTCTCTCTCTCTCTCTCTCTCTCTCACTCTCACTCACACACACACACACACACACACACACACACACACACATATTCAAATAAATGTCCATGTCTCCACTGTGTCATGATGATCTACTCCAATGCTAATGTAAGCCTTGATTCTTATGATAGTTATGCTCTATGGAAGAGTGATCCTATAAATGAAATGATGGGTTTAGCTTATATGCAAGCAGGAGTATTTGTTATGCCGATAGCCCATGGGGAGGATGTAATGCTAGCCGATAGCCAATGGGCATGTGTACCCACTGGTTGCCTAAGCCTTCATAGGTCTTGGAAGTTGACCTTTATGGGCTGGCCATGCCATATAACATGCACTTCTTCATTCAGCATTCAGCAGTATAGCAGTACAACATTCTAAGTCAGCATTCAAAACCATTCAGTCAAAGTCAACATCATCATAGATCTTTTTAGATCTCAATTGTAACCATTGCATTTAATATAGTTACATTGCATTGCATTGCATTTAATATAGTTACATTGCATTGCATTGAAACCATTCTCTATCTCTTAAGTATTTCTAAGTGCAGTTTAGTTAAGGCTAAGGTTGTTTTACTACAATCAATCCCATGCATGTTACAATGCCTCAGATTTAGCCACGTTTATAAACTCAACCACATTTCCACTTATCCTATGTGGCAATTTGTAAAGGATCTAGAATCTCATAATTCTTTTTTGGATGGATTTGTATTTATGTGTATTTTATCACACATCAAAGGTTTCATGTTATTTGCCACATGAGTGAATGTAAGTGGATAAAAGTAAATGGATAAAAAGGTGAATTCAATGATGTAAGCAATGAAAAAAGTTTCACATGGGAGGTGGAGATGATTCACATGGGAGAGGTGGAGATGATTGAGCTTAGATCATGAATCTTGAAGATGGAGGTTTTCTTGTAAGAGGAAGGTTTGCTTGAAGGAGGAAGATGAAGAGTTTATTTGTATCTTGCAGGAGGGGTCAGAGGAGGAGTCAAAGGAGAAGGGGGAGGAGGAGGAGGAGGAGGAGGAGGAGGGGTTAGAGGAGGAGTTACAGGAGGAGTCAGAGGATTGGAGGACTCGGGGGAGGGGTTAGGGGAGGCAGAATAGAGGACTCAAAGGAGGAATCAAAGGAGGCAGAATAGAGGAGTCAGAGGAGGGGTCAAAGGACTCGGAGGAGGACTTGGAGGGGTTAGGGGAGGCAGAATAGAGAGGACTCAAAGGAGGAATCAAAGGAGGCAGAATAGAGGAGTCAGAGGAGGGGTCAAAGGACTTGGAGGAGGACTTGGAGGAGGACTCAAAGGAGGGGTCAGTGGAGGAGGACTCAAAGGAGGACTCAAAGGAGGGGTCAACACCCCTCTACTGACTCCTGTCTGATTCAGTCCTGACTCAGCCGACTTCATACCTTTCCACTTTTGTGTCATCTGACACTTACAAACCCTCAAACACCTTAGATCCCACAATGATTCAGCACTACAGTCCCTTACCCAACATCAACTGACCTCTAGAGCTTACCTTGTTTTACTCTAGCTCACAAAACTTGTCTAACTCTGATAGGCTTCTAGTTGTTAGATTTGACCCTAAATGGCTTCCTCTTAACCCAAAGTCATATTTCTAACCTTCTACACTTTCAGCTGACTTATCCTTACACTCAGACACTAACTGACCCTTATCTCACCCTATACCTAGTTGAGGTCTTTGAGTAGGGACATCATAACCACCATAACCAAAACACCATATCTCCAACACTACATTGACATCGAGTTCTAGACCATAACACCTAGAGCACTATATGGTTTTTGCAGTCTGCGAGTTTGGGGCTTGCTCGATTATGTTCGCTCGGTGTCTTGTAGCACTCATGAGCATTTAGCATGGCATTCAAGCATTAAGTGAGCATTTAGCATGGCATTCAAGCATAAGGAGCATCTCCATCATGTACCACAACCTAACCAAGCATTTACAATAGTTAAATCATGTACCCAAGCATAGATCACACTATTTACAGCATGTATAGCAGTGTATGGGGCTTCTACAGCACCTACATCAGTACATAAGGCATTAAAAGCATTTAGGGCATGCATCACAACAGGTCGGGGCCTATGGAACCATCCGACAGCATAGAAAGAGGCTTTTGGGCATTTATGAGGCCATGGAGGACCCAAACAAACAAGTCGACAACATTATCCTAGCTGAGCAACATCATAAATCCATATATAAAGAAAATGCATCATTCATTCCAATCATCTCCTCCTTCTCACCGTTTACAGCCCAAGGAGTAGGGGAATCATTCATGGTCACCATTTTCTCTTTCTCATCAGTATCCAGCCACTAGAGCACACTAAGAGGGGAAAAGCAGTCATAACATTCAGTTCTTCATTCAGCATTCAGTAGTACAATAGTCTAACATTCTAAGTCAACATTCAGAACCATTCAGTCAAAGTCAGCATCATCATCATCATCATCATCATAAATCTTTTTAGATCTTAGTTGTAACCATTGCATTTAATATAGTTGCATTCATTGCATTGAAACCATTGTCTGTCTCTTAAGTATTCTTAAGTGCAGTTTAGTTAAGGCTAAGGCTGTTTTACTACGATCAATCCCTCGCATGTCACAGTGCCTCAGATTTAGCTCATAGATCTCTCTCAAAATCAATTGATTGGATCTATCCCCAAGGCTTTTGGCAACTCTACAACCATATAAGCATTAGGTCTGGATAGCAATGCTCTAACAGGGCATGTTCCTCTTGACCTTTGCACAATTCCAACCTTAAAATACCTTCTCTTGGGCCCAAACAATCTTAGCAGAGAACTATCGAGCCTTGTAAACTACTCTAGCTTAGTTTATCTTTTTGTATCTTACAACTATTTTATAGGCCCCATACCAAATCAGTTTAGCTCCTTCACAAGCCTCTAATCTGTCTTCCTAGCTCGCAACAAGCTCACCGACCATATCCCAACTACGCTCACAAACTGTACCAACCTTGACACTCTTCTCTATGTGAAAATGGTATTTATCTAGCCCTAAAAAGAAGAATTTTTTTGCATTTTATTGGTTTTATTATTTGTTTGGCTGACAGTGGCTGATCTCAAAAGCCCCGCTTAAGCTCCAACACGTCAGCGGTTCACATCATCTCATGGGATAGCATCCCTCTCTGCTACATAGAGCATACCATTGTTTTACATCAGCTCGTGGGACAGCAACCCTCTCTGCTACACTTCAGCACATTAGTGTTTTATCTTCACTCTTTGTGTAAGATTCCTCCCTCCAGCTTTTGAGGTGTAAAGGTATAAGAACCTCCCCTTCTGTTCTTGTAATTATTCCCCTCTCTAAAATAGAAGAAAGATCTTGTTTTACCCTGTTTTGGCCTAGAGAGAGATAATCCAAAAGTGAGATATCTTTGGATATAAAAATCCTCCTAGTGTCTAAAATGGATTCCCCTGAAACAGAAGTTCAAAATGAACTTTCCAGTGTGCATTAGGAATTAATTGAAAATGGTATAGGGACCTTAGCCTAAGGGTCTACATTTTTAGAAATTTTTAGATTATGGTCCAATTAAGGTTCCAATGGGCCAACTGGATTAATCCAAGTGTTGGGATGAGATAATCCAAGAGAATAAAATAAAACACCCAAAAATGAGTAAATGCTCACATAAGATAAAGAGTTGACTGAGTACAAGGTTTATTAGTTGAAAATTATGAGATATTACTAACAAATGAGATATTTTAGAACAATGATGCATTTTTGACACCTTGGTAAGGAAAGGGGGGCTCTTGAGGTAGGCACCTCTTTCATATGTGTGGAAGGGTTTTTAATTCAAAAAATTGTGATATTTTTATCTCTCCTCTCTCCTCGATCAAACCAAATCAAAAAGGGAGCCAAACTGGTCCAAATCTTGTCCAATTTGAGTCAAATTGAACCTGGAAAATTCTAGAACCCAGTTGGGCTTGGTTAGTGGCCTCCCTCACCTATAAATATATCCTCAGTCATTTGTAATAAAATATTGGAGCTATACCATGCCAGTATTATATTAAAATAATTATATTTTCTATTATCCTTTAAATTTTCCTCTCTCTTGGGAGCTTGGAGCTCTCTCTCTCTCTCTCTACAACAACTCTTAGAGTTGCTCTTCTCCTCTTGGTGGACCAATTGATTGGTTGGGGGCTTCACTGCAATTATGGTTTTCTCTAATTTTATCAATAACTTTCTTCTTCTCAACCCCTCTCAAGTTTGAGAAGCATTCTAAATGATTGTTTTAATTCAAATCAATCTTTCCCTTAAAGTCTTAATGTTTAATTAAGAGAAAGTTAATCTTTATGCTTATTTGTAATTCTTTGTGTAAGTAAATCTCTCTCTCTAAAAGAATAGCCATCTTTATGGCTAAATCCTTTGAAAAAGGATGCTTCTCAATGATATTCTCTTAATTCAAAGCTAAACTCTAGGCTTGATAAGCTAGAGATTAAGAAAATGATATTTTCATGATTTTGTGCTATTAAAATTATGGTAAATTCTTTTGGATTATTTATGAATAGTTAAAAACTACTCTAATTCATTCTAAATGAGAAATGGATTATTCTAACACATTGGGAAAAGAGGAATGTTGAAATTAGCTCAATCTAGTGGGATAATCATAGTTATGTTTAATTTTATGGTTAAAATTATGATTTAAATTCATAGTTTGATTTTAAGCGTAAAAGAGGAACTACTATCATATTTTCATTACAATCTTTTATTCTTTTAGAAAAAAATTGAGAATCATCAGTAATAGCAACGAAGCTATGGCAAAATTTTTGAAAAATAATACACATCTTATTTTTATGCATAATGCTAAAAGAGGACTTCCTACCATATTCTAGGATTGGACATCCTATGCAAAAAGAATGATTTTCATCATATTCATGAGAAATAATTCTTTTGTAATAATGCATAATTAATTGATGATGAGAAAAGAGTAATTTTTGGTAAATTTATTTTTATGCAAAGAGAGGAATTTCCATGATATTTGAGATCCAAGTAATTAAATGGTAAAAGAGGAATTTTTGGCATAATTCAAATTATGACTATTTATCAAAAGCGAAATTTTGAGCATTATTAATTTTATTGGAAAATATGGGGAGAATTGATTTTTGTAAATCCCATGAATCTTTTACTCGAAAAGAAGAATATTGAATATATTTTACTTGAGAAATTTGAGAAAGAATGTGAAAATATCCATCGAGAAAACTTGGATAATTCTTATTCAGAAAAGAGAATTTGGAATCCCTGGGAGGATCGAGGATCCAATGAGTAAACGGAAGTTTAGAATTAATTCTCATTAATGAAGCTTAAAGAATGAAAATACAATACTTAAATGCTCTTTCTGAATTTTTACTATTTAATTCTGTTAAGGTTTATTTTTCTTTTTTAAACCTTCAACAACACTCTAACACGTAGATTCAATGGGATCGAGAAAAAGTACCTTTAACTAGCCCAAGCAATTGGCAGAAACTTAGAAAAGTCCTACAAGTATCAAAAGTAGAAAACAGTACTAAAAGTGGATGTGATAAGATGTGATGTGGATCTGAATGAATGTAAATGAATGTGATGGGATGTAAATGGATGTGATGTGATTAGATGAGATGTGAATGTGATAAGAGGAGATGTGAATGTGATGTGATGAGATGTGAGTGGATGTGATGAGATGTGGATGAGATGTGGATGAGATATGGATAGATGTGGATGTGATGTAATATGGATGGAATGAATGTGATGTGATGTGGATGGATGTGAATGAGATGTGATAAGATGAGGATGGATGTGAATGAATATGGGATGTGAATGGGTGTGATGGATGTGAATGGATGCGATAAGATGTGAGTGGATGTGGAGAGATGTAAATGTGATGTAATGAGATATGAATGGATGTGATGTGATGTGGATCTGGTTAGATATGAATGGATGAGATATGATGTGGATAGATGAGATGTGATGTGATGTGGACTTGGGTAGATGTGAATGGATGTGAAGTGATGTAAATATATGTGAACGTGAAGTGATGATATGTGGATGTGATATGGATTTGAATGAACGTAGATGGATGTGATGTGATATGGATTTGAATGAACGTAGATGGATGTGATGTGATGCGAATGGATGAGATGTGATGTGGATATGTTGTGACATGATGTGATGAGGATAGATATGAGGAGATTTAATATGATGTGATTGGATGAGAATGGATGAAGATGATGGGAATACACATGACTGGATGTGGAATAAGCAATGTGAATTGATGTAGAAGAATGTGGAATAACGAGAAATGATGTGGAATAATGTGGAAAGATGAGAGTTTGTTAGAAACTGTATTTATGAAACCTGTTTTTAAATGACTGTTTTATGTCAAGAATGCTGGGGAAGCATTTTGACCATCTTGTGAATAAGGTAGTGGAGACCTAAGCGATAAAGTTACAACAGCTGACGGAGAGTCAACGAAGGACGTCTCGCGTAGCAAGGTCGGCCGAGGTCTTGACCAGCCTCGATTCGATTTAAATGGTGAGCTTCCGATATGGTGGATGAGGGACCAAGGAAGCGGCCTATGAGTGAAGCGCTAGGTGACATGTGAAGGAGCCTAGAGGGTACTGACAATACGGTGCGGGCTCTGGGTCGTTGAAGATACCCACGCGTGCATCAGGGAAGAAAATGAAACAAGGAGTTAGAGTTGTTTTCTGAACTCGGGTATGGATCTGGTTGATTGGCCTTGCTGGTCCTCAACGGATGATTCCATGACTCTTTTATATGGATCTGTTGGTTGATCTTGCTGATCTTCAATGGAGAGTCCATCTAGATTTTCTTATGTGATTATATTTTTGGGTATTATGAGCTAGGAACTATTGAAAAGGCCCCTAAGTGAACAGGTGGTGAGCGTTTTGGTTGCCAATGATGCCATCGGTACACCGATGAAGTAATGATTATAAATTGGAATTCAAGCTAGATATTTTGGAGGATTAAGATCAATGATATTATGGTTTCATTAAAAGATTGTTTTAAAGACAACTGAATCTGTGAAACGGGCTATTTCATATTGGGTGTGTAAGTGGTGTGACTATCTTGAAGTTTACTTAAAGCGCCGACTAGGGGGCCTGGGAACTCATTTCCCTGGTACCCGCGGAAAACATAACCAAATTCCTAAATGGATCTTATCACTACAGTGGTTGGGCGGTTGGCTAACCCATGGGATTGGCTGGACTGATGGATCCCTAAAATGAGACTCAATTCTATTAAGTTACGATAGCTGAAGTAAATCCCGAATAACCCTTGTTCTATGGAAAAGAATCAACGGCTATGCCTCTTGATGAGGAAAAAAGCATTGGTCTCCTATGATCCAAGTGCAAGTCTCTTCCCTTGATCTGACCATGTGACTTACAAGTTTGGTCGGATCAGTTTGGTTAGTTAAGGCTCTTGACCATGACGGCATCCCTCTCTGCTTATCTTCACCATCGACACCACTCGAGACGACGGCCCTCTCTTTCCTCACCACCCCTCAGGTATTGCAGCACCCTTGTCACCAAAGCTTGCACCACTCGGGAGGATGACAGCCCTCTCGGTCCCCGAGGGGACGACAGCCCTCTCTGGTATTGCAGCACCCTTGTCACGAGAGCTTGCACCACTCGGGAGGATGACAGCCCTCTCGGGAGGACGACAGCCCTCTCTGGTATTGCAGCACCCTTGTCACCAGAGCTTGCACCACTCGGGAGGACGATAGCCCTCTCTACTCTTCATCACTATTCAGGTACTGCAACACCCTTGTCACTAGAGTTTGCATCAACATCTACATCATCATCACCTCATCTTTCACTGCCCACTACCACCTCAGAGTGCCTCTACATCCACCAACGCGAGCCTTCCACACCGACCACCTTACGGAGTGCCTTTGCCTCACATCGACGCGAGCCTTCATTAATCGATTGTGCTTCAACTCCGACGTCATCTCCGCTTCTACACTAGTCTTCTACTTAGAATCTCCTCACATCAGAGGACCTCTTGTATATATTTTCACTCACCATCAGAGGACCTCTTGTATATATTTTCACTCACATCAGAGGACCTCTTGTATATATTTTCACTTAGCCATTTCATGCTGTGTTGTTTCGCTTTGGTCTCTCGTGCATTTGGTTCTTTCGTCCTTTTTCCCTCCCATTCTCCTCTCTCATAACAATCTTAGCGGTCCCATACCCCCAGAGTTGGGAAAGCTCACTAACCTCATAAATCTTCTTATGAATGACAACAATCTAACATCCACCATTCCCCCTACACTTGGAACCTACACTTGGAAATTGCTCTAGTTCTCTGCCCTCTTTCTTGATCAAAACAAGTTGGAAGGCCATATCCCCTTGGTAATTGGGAACTTGAAACTTCTCACCAATCTAAGGCTCTTCTTGAACTCTCTAACTAGCCCCATTCCCACCTCCCTGTACAACTGCACCGACCTTGTGACACTACAGCTTCAAGTGAATCAGTTTACTGGCACCTTGTCGGAGATCAGAGTATTCAAGAGCTTGGATTATTTTTCTACTTTTAGAAACCGCCTAACTAGAGCATTCCCACCACTGAGATTGGAGCTTGCAAAAGCCTCCGATCCCTGTACTTACAGCAAAACAACTTGACTGGCACTATACCAAGCACCTTGGGCTCATTAACCTTGTTGCAAGCGCTAGATCTAGGGGAAAATGCACTCGGTGGGCCCTTGCCCGACACCATAGTAACCTCACTTGGCTGTCTTTGCCACTCATTAACCTTGATGGTGGTATTGCATCCAAAATCATAGCTTTGTCTAAGTTACAATACCTTAATCTAGGTCATAATCAATTCACAGGCAGGATACCTGAAGGCATCAACAACTGCAAAGCTCTAATATTTGCTCTACCTCAATCAAAATCTTTTTACCATAACTGTACCTTTAGCTCAAGCTTTTTACTACGTTGTCTTTATGGGGCATCAACCCTACTAGAGCAAAGGAGAAAGCAACAATCATATCTACTATGATTGTTGGCCAAGAAGCCATTGGCAACGCTCAACTTGCCTAACAGTAAGGTTTGCTATCTGACATGGTTATAAAGGTTTCTGTACTTGTAATGATTTCCTCAATGAATTTAAGGGTCAGAATTGCCTAGGCTTGTGCAGCCATAGTAGATACATGCTGGATCAAAGTCATGACAGAATCATTGACATTGATGTCATGGTTGAAGAGGGATGTGCTATGGTAGAAAGTCCCGGAGTACCAAAGACATTCAATATGGAGACCCTAAAGGTAAAGAGGTGACACAAAACCATGTTGCTTAAAGTGTTAATAGGGAAGGTCGTCATGCCAATCACAACATCAACAAAACCATCTTGGAGTGAAACTTATAGACAAGCGAACAATGTACACAAGAGTGTGTATTTGTACAAGATCGTGAGCTTCTTAACACATTGTCTATATTTAGTATCAACATACCTAGATAAACAAAGTAGCTAGGGGCGCGAACGAGCGGAGAAGCAGCGCAACAGCGGCGGCGGTGGCTGCGATAGTTGGCAATCGTCCAGACTCAATGGTGCAGGGAAGCAATGTAGACAAAGGAGATGGCTCCTACAAATTCGCGGGAGCCATCTATTTTGGGTTTTTTTTTCCCAAAGTGTCGTGTAAGCAACGACCCTATAAGTGATGTCTCTTACACAACGCATTGCACTTTACTAGTGTCCCTTACGGTGTTGTTTATACGAGGCATAATCATCCATCGCTTATGCAACCCTTATTGCGAGACGGGCTCTGCGACATGACTTTCTTACATTTAAAATGCGTCGCTAGGGAGGGTTGTTGTAGTGAATGTTGATTGTTGGGGTGTTTGTTTGGCACCCACCAAGCATCCGACCTCCAACATATATGAGAGTGAATGGTAATGATGCATCCGCTACTACAAACTATGGGTTTACACACTTCATTGACCCTTTTTTTTTAGTCACTCCATCGAAAAGGAAAGTGTGCCACTCATATTAGGGGGAGAAATAATCATCCACTACGAGGTGCAGCTAAGCGAGGCATTGAGACTACAAGGTTAAGAATAAACACTACTAGCTTTTTGTTGGTAATGATTCAATACAATCATGGACATTGATTTTTAGTTTTTCTTTATGGTACTTTCACAATGGAGGGGGAACTAGTCCTTGATTGCTTTGTAGGGACTAGTGTCATGGCTAAGGTGCGCAAGGAGCTTTGTCGACATTGTATAAGCATAGAAAATAATTGGTTGTGCTATAATCAGGAGCTGGCTCATTTGCAAGATGTGCCCATAGACCTAGGTTCCAATTTGTTTGAAGGAAAAGAGTCTAAAAAGATTATTCAAGCAAGTACGAAACCTCAAATTTTGTTGGAGGAACCTTGGTGTGCGGACAACCCCAATGGTTTCCAGGGCATGGTACATATGTACCACATGGTGCTACTTCTACAGCTCGGCAAGTTTCTTATTATCCCCACCACCACCTGGAGCTACCAATACAGCCCAACAACTTGCTTACTATCCACCACCACCTGGAGTAGAAATGACACAAGCAATGATGTCATACCCTTATTGTATACCACAGCCTAACATGACCAACCCATATCAATATCCGAATTGGGGGGGACCTCCACAACCCAGCATAAACCAGCAAGATCATGCAACTTCAAGTAGTGCCAATGCCCCACATGGAATATGAGTCATGGAGATGGCCATGTCATTGGTTGCTAAGAACACTTATTGATGTTTTTCATGGATTTTGTATTCACATATTTTATGTATGGAATATCTCGCAAAAGTGTGCAATGTGTTGGTGTGTACATTCATCAATAACCCCAGAGAGAGAGTGAGAGAGAGAGAGAGTAATGTTAGAGGTACCTATGTGTTATGATTTCAACCAAGAACACTTTTTATTGATCTTTTCCATGGATTTTATTTTCAATGTTTCATGTATGGAAGTGACTTTTATCAATATCTTGCAAAAGTGTGCAATGTGCCAGTGTGTACATGAATCAGTAACCCGAGAGAGAGAGAGAGAGAGAGAGAGAGAGAGAGAGAGAGAGAGTAGTGTTAGAGGTATCTATGTGTTTTGATTTCAACCAATAACACTTATTAATGTTTTCCATAGATTTTGTATTCAATATTTCATGTATGGAATTGACTTATATCAATATCTCTTGTAAAAGTGTGTAATGTGCTAGAGTGTACATGTATGTATCAATAACGAGAGAGAGAGAGAGAGAGAGAGAGAGAGAGAGAGAGAGAGTGAAAGAGAGAGAGTAATGTTAGAGGTACCTATGTGTTACGATTTCAACCACTCGCCAATTTCACAAAACTGCTCGCTTGTAATTACTCGCAGTTGTCAAGGCACTGTGGCCTATGAGGGTACCACATAGGTCGGATTCATGTTGTGTGGACGTCATTTGTGGGGTGCATCACATGAAAGCAATTACTCGATACCTTGCCCTCTTGATCAAGCTTAGGTGTCGTACGAACATTAAAGTGGCCTCAAGGTGGTGCCCTAGTGACATGTTCTCGGACCTTGGGATCTCGGACATGGCTAGCTAGGGAGATATTGTACTCGGATGTGTAATTCTCAAGAACTCGGATGCATGATTCTCAGGTGACTTAGATGTGTAATTCTCGAGAACTCGGATGCATGATTCTCGGGTGACTTGGATGTTTAATTCCTAGGCCATCAAGGTTTATGGTGAATGTTTATATATAAATTTGAATTATGTATATATAGATTATGATGTTTGTTTTAAAGAATTATCTTAGGAGGAGTATGTGTATACCTATTTTTAGAGGAATGTGTACATACCTATTTTTAGAGAAGTGTGTGTGTACCTATTTTTAGAGGAGTGTGTGCATACCTATTTTCAGAGGTGTGTGTGAGTGAAAGCAAAAGTGATGGGAGGGTGCGTACTTGTACACTGAATCCGCATATTGAGTGGCTCGACGATAGGCTAACCTATGGGTTGGATGGGGTAGACTCATTCCACGAATTTGGGCAAGTGTGTGCGTTTAAAAAAAACAACTTAGGAGTAGAAATTTAACTGTATGAATAAATAATGCAAGAAGTTGTTTGATTAACTAGGAGGAATCACCTACATTACTCAAAGATAGATTTTTCTAGTCGAGCCTCGGGGAGTTGCTGGGATAGCTACTCATCCCTGAGTGAGACTCTACCCCTATGAAATAGTTATGTTATCCCAATAGTCTAAAATTAGGGGATAGGGGTCTCACCCAGGTACCAGGAGATGGACTCCTTCCCCTAATGAGCTTTTAACACATTTTGCTATTTTCTTTGTACTTATTTCAAATCATACAAACATAATAATATTCATTCATTATTATGTTTACAAAAATGTGTTATTTTCACCATGAGATGCATGCTCTATGCATGCCTTTAGAATGTCACACACGGATGTGCGCGCGCACACACACACACGTGTTTACATGTAATAAATTACAACTCACACCCATGTTTGCATGTAATAAATTACAACTGACACCCACACTACGTACTTATACACAGCCCACACATACGTGTGCACTGACACGTGCACATATACAAACATATATATGCATGTATACACACATCACACACGCACACATACATTCCTGTGTGCGTGTCCATGTATACACATACACACATATATATGCATGTATACACACATATATCACACACGCACACATACATGAATGTGTGTTATGTCCATGTATACGCACATATATTACACACACATACATGCATGTGTAAGGTTTGCATATATACGCATACACATCACACACATATATATATACACGTATAAACATACATAGCCATGCCCATTCAAATGTGCATGCACACATATACATATACGCATGCACACACACACCCATACATATGCATACACACATGCACACCTATTTATAGATGATCATATCTACCATCTACCACACGCGCATGCACACATACATATACACACGCACATGCATAGCAATGTACATGCACACGTACACATGCTCTCTCTCTCTCTCTCTCTCTCTCTCTCTCTCTCTCTCTCTCTCTCTCTCTCTCTCTCTCTCTCTCTCTCTCTCTCTCTCTCTCTCTCTTATGTAAGCCATCTCTTTGGGAATCATAAGCATTTACAGCCTCAAAAATTGCATGTTAAAATTACTTGAAATAAGAATTCCTCTGTTGTGGTAAACATAACTTTTTCTTTTTCTTTTTTCCTTTATGGATGAATTTTTGTCATATGCCAAAAGTGAAAGCATAGAATGAGATTGACTTTTTAAATAGAACAATTGCACAGCTTCCTAGGCAAGTTGTATATATTGAATGTGTTAAATTCATGTTATTACATCTTTAAGGTTTAAAGGTGGATATGAAAATACCTAAGAGCTAAAGATGTACCAACCTATTTGATTGAGGTCATGTAGGATAAATTATACTATAGACTATGTCTCTTCTCGAGTTCAAGGGTTTCATAGATGGGAATTTTATCATATGACTAGTATGAATGATGAAAGTTACTGCCTTGTTTGATATTGAAATGCTTTTGTCGTTACATGAAACCCATGTGAGGACCATTAAAGTGGCTATAAAAGCTTGAAACGTGATGTGTATGGTTTGATCATCTACTTCTTGTCTGCTCTCAACTATTCCCTTTGATGCACTTTCTTTATGGAATCTTAATAAGGATTCAAAGATAAAATAAGAGTTACATACTAAACTTTAATTCTATGGCTTGTTAGTTACACACGTTGACAATAATACTTTGAACCTAGGATGTCATGAATTGAAGTTGTCTTCATGTGTGAAAAGTTCATGTCTTTATTTAAAGCGTGTGCACACATGCTCACACACGCGCATGCATGCGCACATACACACCCACACACGCATGCACTTGGATTTTTTGGAGAAAACACGCGACTAACATGATACCTTATCTATATTAAAATTCTAAAGATTTACATTAAACTTAGACCATGCTTTTATTTTTCACATTAGTAATAAGCATAATCTTGACCTTCAATCAAGCAGTTGATATTTTAGAGCATTATAATTTTTTCCCCTTAGAGTATACAAGATTGTAATCTTTGCTAAAAACACAATATCTTGAAGAGAAGTTAAATCCTATATTGCTTTAACATCCATTATGTGACGCACTCATGAAACAAAAGGAGTCTACATAAGTAAAAACCTTGGCAACAATTAAGTTCTAGAGAATATGAACGAATGGTACATTGGTCAATAAATTAAGCATGCGATGCATGCTTCATCCAACTTGTGAAATTCAAGGCTTAAAAGATGATGGACAGATTTTTTCTACTTAGTTGCAACACATTATGAGGGAAGCTAGGGGCTTGTGTACTTACATGGTGAAGGATGCATGCTTCATCCAACATGCAAAATTGAAGGCTAAAAGGATGATGGACAAATTTTTTCTACGTAGTTGCAACATACTTACATGATGAAGGTTGCATCAATAAAGTTGTATGGGAAGGCGAGCAACACCACCTATAACTACCTCATCTTGAATATGTGTGTGATGATGAGGTGGTTGCTGGAAGGGGAGAGTGGTAGGGGAGAAGGAGGTGACGTGACCACTAACCACGTCAGGGAGGGATGAAAAGGTGGAGAGAGAGAGAGAGAGAGAGAGAGAGTAACTTATTAAGTTGCTTTGACCCACTAGACTTGCTCATTCTATAGGCTAATAGGGGGGCCGATAACGAGGGAGAAATGTTTTTTCATTAATTTGTGTAAGAGGCGTAATAGGAAAACCTTAAAAGTGCTAAGGTATTATTAGGTTTTTTCAACCTTATTTAATGAAGGTTTTTATAACCGTCATCTCATCTCATTACCACATCAATTCCTCTCTTGCTCTGCGTCCCCAATAATCTCTCTCTTGCTATCCTCTATCGTCATCAACCTCTTGCTACTTCTCGTGATGCGGTCTTCAAAGGTGCCAGTGATATGTACAATTTCCATTCAAGTTCCCTCACTGCCCGCCTTGGCCTAGATGTCACCCATGTCTATCTTCTACCCTGTTAGAAGACAATGACACATAGCTACCCACACGAGGAAGGCTAAGCTCGTGCGCATCCCCCCACGTCTCTGAGAGAGTCGATGTTCTCTTCCCACAAGCTTTTGGGGAGGGACGTGCGTCCTCTTGGGCATGTGTAACAATGTTCTCATCCTTTTGTGCCTCCTCAGAGATGATATATGGTCTCTCTTCTCAAATTTAAGGAATCTGAATCCATAGGATTTTTCCGTATTGAAAACAAAAAGTATCGATGGAGGTAAATCCCTCATTAGTGCAGTCGTTTTTGAGGCTAGAAACTTGAGCCTCAAATGACATCCAATTCACAATACCTATCTAGGTTATGTAGGAAAAATACTCTTAACTTGGCCTAAAGTAGGATTTGAAGGCTTGCAAACTATGTAAACCGCCTTGGCCTATGCAAGGCAGGGGTTAGGATTGGCGTTATCCTGGAGCTTGGTGAAGAGAAGGAAAATTGAGGCCTCCAATTTTTCAAAAAATAGTAATAAATTGGACAACATTATGAAGGAAATGCTTGTTCAAAATTGTGCCTATTTACTAGGGAGATCGTCCATTTAAAATGTGAAAGGTGGGTGATGAGCCACGTCATGGATCAATCATGCAGGCGGCATGATGCACCATGCGAGGCAGGGAGGCTGCGGGGTATTGCACTGTGCAAGGCGCGGGGGCCACGTATGCGTAAAAAGGCGGGTGAAGAGCACGTGCGTGCGCGTCATAAAGGGACGGGGTGTGTGCAGTGTGCACTTGTGGGGCCGGCGTGGCCGGGGCAGGCCGTGCACGTGGACGCGGCAACCGGCAGCGAGGTGGTCCACGTGATGCGCAGGACACAGACCGTGACCGACGCGTGACTTGTGAGCGGCCAGGCGGAGGGGGAAACGGGCAGCTGCCGGTCTACCGGTGAACTCACGTGCTTCTGCTTCTCAAGTCCCTCTTTTCAGTTTTGGGTTCTCAAATCTCTGATTTCTGCGAACTTCAGCCTGCGTTGGGTCCTCAGATTTGGCATCTTCCTCGCTTTCAAAGGTTCACAGGTGAATCAAGCATTGTTTCTACACTGTTTTAGCTTTTATTGAGTATGATTTCTACACCATATCCTTCAAATTTCCTGAGCAAATTCTATGTTCTATACGCAAGGGTCGTATACCAACACCATGCTTTTCTGAGGAAACTTAAGGTCAATAATTGGCTGGATAGAATAACACAAAGGCTGCCATGGCTCAGTTAGAGTCTGGGATTCCAAGCTCTCAACAACCAGGCCCCGCTCCTTTGCCTCAACAATCCTTGGATTTGGAGGCCCGCGATTTGCAGCAACCTGCTACCACTGAAGGTTAGCAGATCATGCTTCCTTTCAAAGCCTCTCCCATGACATGCAGCTATAAATATTTTTCGTTCTCTCTCAGCGTGAAATTAAAATCCTTGTAGCAGGAAAGGAAGCAACTATCCACGATTTTTTGTCGCTTTGTGGCAGCGGGAGCACATCTTCTACTGTATCTGTAACAAAAAATGGTACAACATGTGGCTTGATCAAGACAATTTTTTACGTTTTATGTTAATTGCCTGCACGTGTGGGTGTATTCATGTGCGTTTATGGGTGTCGCGAGTGTACATTTCACTGTGTGTGAAAGGGCCTAATTTACAGTGTATGTGGGTGGACGGGCCTGATGCACATGTATCTATGACATGCCTTTATGTGTGTGTGTGTGGCCTGATGTACAGGGTGCATATGTTCATATATCCATGCCTGGTGTACATGTATCTATGAGCGTCTACGACTTTTTGCAAACACATATCTGTGGGCGTATGGGCCTGATGTACAACAAGCTTGATATCTATATGTTTATGTGCCTGATGTACTTTATCTATAAGCATCTGCATACATATACCTATTTGTGTGTGATTGTAAACGATGTATCTATGTGCCTGTAGTTGTGTGTATGCATAGCCGTGCCTTAACGCTGTGAACAGGCACTACATGTGTTTATGTTTTGTATAGCATGCACGCTCGATCATGTGTACTTGTTACCAAGGGCCCTTCCCCCTTCCTCCCTGTCTCTCCAGACACACACCTTCCCCCCACTTCACTTGTTTTGTGCTCATATTCGTCTCCTAATGGCAGGATCACAATCTTCTGTGACAACACAAGATCTTCTACAGCCGCTGCAGAAAAGTATAAAGCCTGGCAGCAGCAATCTATTGCCACATGGATTTGTACTCAGTGCTACCAAACCTCATACGAGCAGCGGAGACTACGGCACGGGCCAGCAGACTACTTATGCTCTTGTTAATGGAACGTTAGAGCTACCATCGAATCTTCAGTCAAAGTATAGGTCTTCAAATATAAATTATGTTGCAAAAGCCCATGTTCCACATGGCATACCCATCAACAAGTATGATTCAGATCTCTCTCCTTTTATGTTGTTACAGTAGCTTCATGTTGATTTGGGAAAACT
The DNA here is from genome assembly GCF_041138505.1 of Cibotium barometz. Lineage (NCBI taxonomy): Eukaryota > Viridiplantae > Streptophyta > Polypodiopsida > Cyatheales > Cibotiaceae > Cibotium > Cibotium barometz. The sequence goes on along the minus strand of NC_141056.1, from coordinate 24,436,086 downwards.
GCCTGGCTTTAATGTGGGTTTATGATGGTCCACTATTAAGTTTTGCATGTTCACCATGCTGAAGGCACTGGCAGCAGCAGCAAGTTGGTTTAGAGATATTAGATGGAAATAAAAGACCGGCAAGAGTCCCATCGGAAGATGATGATGATGAAGATGATGAATCACTTGATCATGGCTACCATCCAAAGAAAGAAAGCCGCTATCAAAAATGTAGATTACTCGACTTGAGTCTTGGTGCATGTTAAAGCTTTTAAATTTTGAAGACTAGATTGCTATTTTCACCTAATACTTCTAAAATCTGCAGGTGACACAACACAGCAGCTGGACGGGAAAAGTATGGATAGCAAAGGGATTACACCAAGGTCCAAACACTCGGCCACGGAACAACGCAGGCGCAGCAAAATTAATGACAGGTAATATCATGTTGATTGATTGCACTCAAAACAATAGTTTGAGCACACCGATGACAGCAAGTAGAGGGTGGAATGGGCAGGCCCACAGGACTGCCATAGGCCTTGTCAAAGTTCAGTTGACTGTCTTGGGCCCTGTCCAAACCCTGCCACAACAGTTTAACAATCGGGGCCTCTTGAATTTGTTGCTTATGCAGGTTTCAAATGCTGCGACAACTGCTACCAAATGCCGACCAAAAAAGGGATAAAGCCTCTTTCTTGCTAGAGGTATGGGTCTGGTTTCTTTAACTGTTTTTTGAGATCTTTCAATGCATTCACTTGAATGTATTAAGTGCTCCTATAATCTTGATTTGGCAGGTTATTGAATACATACAAATGCTGCACGAAAAGGTTAAAAAGTATGAGGCTGCAGAGCATGGGGGGCAACAACAAGAGAGAGCAAAATCCATCTCATGGGATGTGCGTAATTTCAATTTATATGGTAGTAGTGTTTGAAAACCTTTATATTTGTAGATGCTGGTGAGTTGAATGTTCTCTAAATTTTTCAATAGATCGAAAGAGGAGGGCTTGTAGTTTTGAAACTTTCTCCAACTATGTCACGCAGAGGAATTCTGGACACCGAGATGCGGCAGCAGATGCTTCATATGTTCCGTTAGTGTCCACAGTCACTTATGATACCAAGGAAGCCCCGGATTCAAATGGCTATACGAGAAGTCGGTCAAGTCTGCTGAGGATAACGTGTGAAAACAGCATAAATAGCTCAGAGTTGTCGTCCAGCATGGCACAGGTTTCCGCATTGCAGGGCGTGCCGACCTGTCTTTCAAACTATGAGAGCAAATCTCTAGTCAGTAAGCCCACACTGCTGACTTTCACACAGCCTCCAGCTATCTCGACATTAGAACAAGCGTCTAGCACCATGTTTCACAGTGTCCCACATTTGATGCCAGAAGGGCGGACAATGTTTGGCCATTTGCTTCGTCAGGAGGAACAGGCTGCAATCAAAGCTAAATGTTGTCTGTACAACAAAGTAGAAGCCATAGCCTTGCCGCAGTTGCAACAAACGAGCAATCTATTGGCATCTCAAACCTCAAATTATGTGCTTGATCAGGACCATGAAAAGTTCAGAAGCCCTGAGCGCAATCCAACGATTTCAAACCACAGGAAGCCCGATGAAGAACTGGAAGAAAGAATGAGGTCAAGTCAAGTGATAGACATGTACCAAACCGACATTGGCTCTACTTTGAAGGAGTCTGGAAAGGATGACGGCAGGCCAGCACTTGGTCTTGATGGAAAGGATGACGGTAGGCCAGTATATGGTGTGATTGATGGACCTAAAGGAGAGCACAAAGGTGAGGTTCTGGAAAATGAGCAAGAGCCACCTGCAATCCTTGGTGGTGTTATCAACATATCGTCTGTCTACTCACAAGGGTGTGTAGTCGTGGTCAAATTTTGCAGTTGATGTACATTATAGACTCAGTTACTGCCTAGGCTTACATGGTACGGCTTATTGAGATTGTGATAAGAGGTTTGGATTGTGGTTTGATAAGATGGTCTTATGCATTATCTTACCAGGTTGTTAGACACGTTAACCCGGGCATTGCAGAGTTCTGGGATAGATTTGGCCCAAGCTACTATATCTGTCCAGATAGACCTTGGAAAGCCTGGTGAATCGGTACTTACAAGCTCCAAAAAGGTACATGTATAAAGCCTTACTGGCTAACTAGCATTGACCTGTTACCCAGCCAAGATCAAGTTAGTGTGTATTGCTTAATAAGCCGGATTTTTGTTGCTGTTGCAAACAGACTGCAACAATGAGTACGGGAGTTCCGCCATCCCAAAGTAAGGAAACTGGGTCTTCACAAGAATCGGAGCATCCAAAGAAAAGACCGAAGATTGAAGTCAATCCATTGGCCATTTGATCTACTGGGTTTGTGGAAAGAAGTTTTGTCCTTTGGGGGTGTACCCTGGTTGGGTCTCTTACTTGTATAGGGCATCATTGGGTGGGGGCATCTTGCTCGGTGGGGTAGGGCAAAAAGCAAAAGTTATGTAGGCTTTTTTTCCAAGATGGTCTGTATGAAAGCAAATTTTTGCATCATATGTAGCCTGCTTTTCTTTTCCCTCCCTTTCTCTTATTTGTTCTGCAGTATCCTTGATCTTTCTACAAGTAGGGGGAAGCAAGTCTTTTGGGGCATGCCGGCTCACATGTGGTATGCAGCTAATCTAACTAAAGTAGGAAGCATTGCCCAAAACAATGCAGTGGTTGGTAGCTAATTAAGAAGCTTTTCCCAAAAGAAAATGTGTCTGAAATGTTAAGTTTGTGTAGCCCTTGTGTGGGTTGCTGGAAGAGATGGAAGCCCTTCTGTCTTGAAGAACTCCCGAAGCTTAGCAGATGGGCAGATTGTATAAGTGGCTGAGTGTGGGCGAACTGGTCAGTCATGCACAGCTTCATCCAAGCAAGAGGGTTGCCTGGTTTACTCAGAAGCTGGACCAACACACTCGTTGGCCCGATGTTGTGGGTCAAATAATTTGAATGGACATTTGGTGAGCCGGAAAAGGTGAAATCAAAATGTTGTTTAATACAGTGCCACTAGTGACTTTTTGATTGCTCCCATGCCCTGTTTGGTGCAACCGATGGACTGTTTCTTACTGTAAAAAGGCTGATCAAGCTAGCTTGTAAACATTTGAGTCTGAAGTCCATCTTTCCTTTAGCAAGTTAAGTTTTCCATTCTACCCTTTGATACAAGTTCTTTCACTCAATTCACTTTGAATGTGTTCCTTTCTTCCTGCTTGGTCTCTCATTTTTTATCAACTGTCTCAATGATTACTGGTGGTTAGTGGTTGCTAAAGCCTGTGTGATAAATCTGGGCCAAAGCGCCCCCCTGCAAATCCCAAAAACAACACCCCCCCCTCCCCCGCACAGCACGCGCCCGTGCGGTGTGCCTCTTACCTCCCTTTACCTTCCTCCAGTTTGTGCTTCTTAGACCAAGAGAGAACATCAACTTATGGCGGTTTAAAGAAGCATAGATTGCCTATGATCAGATCAACACAAAAGCTCACAGTTGCACAAAGCTAATAGAGAGGAGCAGCTAGCAGCAAGCTACACTTGCTTGAAAATTATAGTGGTAGCAACATTAATTTCAACCTGAAGAGTAACACAGTAGAGGGCAATGATGAGAATAGTGTGGAAGTTGGAGGCCGAGAATTAAGACCAAGGCGCTCAAGAGACTATTTGAAGATGGTTGTATGCATAGGCGTAAAGGGCATCACAAGATTCAAATAACAAAACCAGGCCAGCCATTGAGAAAGAACACGGAAGTTGAACAATGGCTGTCAATTGTGTACTTGGCCTTCACTATTACATAATTGGTGTGAGGCTAGTGTTTTGAAGTACACACTAAGTATGATATTGTAGTGGGAATGCTATATTTGTTGGGGGTTTCAAATGGAGTTATGTTGTCTTGCATTGATGGTCTTGGCTACTTAAGCCCATTTAGTAGCCCATATGGAACCAACAAGCCATGTTATGAGCATTTTGGACTTAAAATTCTTGCAAACTGGAACAAGGTTAGCTTTTTAAACATCTTGTATCCCTTTTTCACAAATAATGCATATTTTTGAAGTTTGCAAAATGAGCAAGAAGCACCAACAAAGCAAATTCAACTTTGTACACATTAGTAGTCTCCACATGAAGCCATAACTCTAGCTCATGGACTTCCTTTCTATTTTTGATCAACTACTACAAGAAGAAAAGATGGGTGCATGTCTTGCTAAAGGAAGGGCATTATGCTTTGCAAACTATAAACAATGGCTTGCGCTAGCTAAACTTCAACAATGTGCCAAGCTAAAGAAGTTTGAATTAGATTAGGGAGGTAAATTCATGTCTAGTATTAATTGCATGGCTCTTTGCAAGGAGGTGTGGCAACAATAAACAACTTAATGTAATTTATAATCAAGAGCACTATGTATTTGCAAAGTCAAATCAAGCCACTTGCAAAATTAAAACAAGTAGCTCAATGGTTTAGTTTTATTCAAGCAATGCAATGCACGATGTAGCCTATATTCTCAATGAGTGTGCAACATTGAGCTATTTAGGAGATATTCATGCAAGACTTCATATGTAGGAGATATTCATGCAAGACTTTATATAAGGCCCTCCTAGGATAAGAAACCTTCATGTGCACACTTAAAAAGTTTGGGTGTGAATGTTTTGTGCATGCGCTAGAGAATGGGTTAAATTCTCAATAAGAGTGCAATAGTGAACTATTCAAGGCAAGACTCCACAATAGGCCCTACTAGGATAAAAAACCCTCATGTGCACACTCGAAAAGTCTGGTTTGAATGTTTTGTGCGTGCAACAGATACTTGAAAAACCAAGCTGAATAAAGAGCCATAAAGCACTTTCTTAGTGTGGAATCAAAGATTAGATTGTTTCAAGTCAGCCTCTATCAAGAGTACCAACTAATAGACACTCATATATACCAAAGGTTTTCAACATCTCTCTAGCATATCTCCATAGAATAGAGTACCTTTACTAAGAAATGAGAATCTACTAGATTTTATCCCCAAAAGAGTAGTAGTACATCAGCCCAAGATCTATCGTCTAAAACTCACTACCATGCATTTGTTGATTTTGTGAAATATTCTTCTTATATAAATGAAAATAATTGTATCCTTACCTTGGTTAAAACAACATACAGATTTCCCATTAGCTACAAACTACCAACCAATGCACTAGTAATGCATATAGGGCATGTTTTAGACCAATTACAAACTATCAACCAATGCACTAGTAATGCATATAGGGCATGTTTTAGACCATAGAGATTCTTAAGCAACATACACACCTTGCTTCTTGAACCAAGGACTACAAACCTAACAACTCATAAACATAGACCTACTCATTATTAAAATTTGCATCCATTAGATACAAGGATGATGTGAATTATGGCCAATCTTGGTGTGAGAGAACAAGTCTTTATCTATGCATATTTGTTTATGACAAAGTCTAGCGTTGCACTTCTCCAAAATACCTTGGATCTATACACTCACTTGGTGACAATCACCTTGCGTCTTTAGAATAATATACAAGGTCCTAAACTATGGTACTTCATGATAGTGCCATACTCTATACCTCCAATATAAATGCATAGTTTGAAATATTTTCATTATGTAGCTACCCCACCATCATCCATGATTATCTTGTTTACCAAAGGATCATACAATTTGTTACCAGAAGCGACTTCTCCACTCATGAGAAATATTGCACACATGGGAAGGTCAGTACGCTTTCAAACTAGTAAGAATAATTAGGTGCAAGGTTTATCATTAAAAAAACATTTAATAAGTCTAAAAAGTTTTGAGGAGAAGGTGAAACCTTTGAAACAAAAATTATAAGGTTTTTGATAAATGTGTGTGTGTGTGTGTCTATTAATTATTAACCATGGACAACCAAGGCACAAGGACAGGAGAGAAAAAAGAAATCCTGGATTTATAAAAAATAAGAGGAAAAAATCCTTTCATTGAATTTGTATCAATCGGAGCTTAAACTATTCAACAGAGTACACGTGTGAGTACACACGAGCTTACACTGTTCAACATATTTCATTGAGTACAAATGTGAGTTGCAAAATCACACACACATGTGATGCAACTCCCACACCAGTGCTCACATAACCAAGTCGTAGTGTAATTTTTCCGGTTGAAATTCGAAGTTGCCTTTAATTTTAAGGGTTGAAATTTGCACATTTTAGTTATAAATCCCAGAATTTGTACAATTTCTAGTGATTTTCAAGCATAAATCCCGATTAAGCCTACGCATTGCCTTTAATTTTAAGGGTTGAAAAAAAAAAACATTTTTTTCGAGCAGTGTCCCACACACATGTGAGTGCACATGCAAAATTGCATACACATCTAACATCAATGCTTCAATGCATGTCAACCATTTGATGATGGTATCATATCTTCTTGCAAAGAATGATCTTTCATTTCACACGTTTGTTCCCACATTGGATTTACTAAGAGAATGTAATTCTCCCAACATTCCAGAATAAATGTATAATATTGATAAGGCTTGTGCAAACTTTGTCCTATACATTGGTAAATTTGGAAAATCATTGTCATCCACTTGCTTGGGAAAAAATAAAATAAAAAATTACCATGTTTTGGAATAATGAGACATGAGTCTACCGATATATCCATCGAAATGCACATGATAGTTTAAGCATCTTATGTGGATAATCATCTGAGTGTCCTTTCTAAACCTCTTAGATTTCAGGGGGAGAAGGGTTATATGAGTCCTTGAAGAAATTGATGATAGACAATGGGATTGTAGTTCACATAGACAATGGGTTAGATATGTGGACTCGTGTTAGGAAACAAGACTAAAAGAATAGACAATGGGTTAAATACACGGGCACTTTGGATCTGATATAGCTTTAGTGATGATAGGAAACAAGACTAAAAGAATCTTGCCCTTGAACGACATCTATTAATTGTGGCATACATTACTAATCTTTATGCATCTAAAAGCATTAAGAAATTTCCATTTATAAAGGAAATTGAGTCCACTCTTTATGACGAATCTTTCCCTTTATGATGACATCTATTCATTGTGGTGCATAGTACTAATCTTTGTGCATCCAAAAGCATTAAGAAATTTCCATTTGTAAAGAAAATCGATTCCACTCTCAATGAAGTAGATCGTAAGAATAGTTTGATGCTCATTTCCCTCTAATTAGAAAACCTCCAATTAGAAAGATTCATTCAATAAGGTGGTTGAGTAGGCATAAGGTTCTAAGTAGATTTTATAAATCACTAAAACCTTTACTTGAATTCTTTCAAACTGAAGATCCATTACTATTTGAGAAATTAACTTCCTTCGGATTACTTTCTTGGAGATTTATACCAACATTTGATGATGCTAAGCAAGTTATTTCAAAAGTCATATGTTGACATCATTAGTGTTTCTAATATCATAAAGCTGAGGTTTGTGCCTTAGAAATGCACTTTTTGTTGCAGAGCGTGACTTGGACATGAATGCAAGTAAGGTAGATTCTAGGGGCTTCCCTATCCTCCTCAATTATGGACTTGGCCATGAATGCAAGTAAGGTAGATACTAGGGGCTTCCCTATCCTCCCCAATTATGGACTAATCAAAGGTTTTCTTCATGGTTTGAGCTCTTCAATTAAAGGCGATCGTTTTTAAATAAAATAATTATACATTATTTTAAGGGATGATCGTGTAACGAACTTTCAAAAAAGATTCACAAAGTATTATTGAAGATTTAAGAGAAAGGTTTGTAGATCATTCAATTAAGGGATCTAGTATAGATCGTGTAATTAACTTTCAAAAAAGATTCACAAGAATTATTATATATTAAAGATTTTAGAGGAGCTGGCCAAATTAGTGCACAAGTGTTGTGCTCAATACGTAGGCACGGATGCAACACATGCAAGTAGGATGGATGACACAGACAACCAAGACACGTCAAAAAGTGACCTAAAGACTGATCCCAAATGGCCATACATAGGTGGCCATATAGAGTAGCCAATAACCATGGGTAAAGGAGAGGGGCACACCCTCTAATTAGTAGAGCAAAGTTCTTCTTAACCATGGCTAAAGGAGCTCTCTTGTAAAGCTTTTGAGACCTATTTAAAGATCATCATACTTGTATTTGTATTTAGTGCCATTTAAGTGCCATCATAAGCAGATATGTAATGAAGTGCATGAAGGTGAGTCATCCAAACTCTTGATGCAACTGCCTGGTTGAAGTCAAAACCATTGGAGATGCTAAAGAAATACTTCAATTGACTTGTGAAGCTAATGGAGAACTTCTTCACCATTCTTAATGAGTGTGGAATCTGGGCTTCTATGGGAGAGATATTTTGGTTAAGGGACCCAGTTGTTAAGGTTTGGGTCATTGAATAGAGGAGGAAGTAGTGGTGATAGTAAAGACAACTTGTTATGCTTGTACCTTTTAAGTAGTGGTGGTGATAGTAAAGATAACTTGTTATGCTTGTACCTTTTAAGGGAAATCCAAGCAATGGGTCATACCATGGACTAAAATTTTGTCCACCATGCCCCCCCATCTAGAAGAGGTCTTGGAAGGATGTCAATAGTCAGGCTATGGTGCTATTGAACCTTGTTGTTATTTTTCTAGTGGGTAAGTAAATACTTGATTTTACTCATGGAGTAGTTGCTATAGTAGTTAGCTAGTTGAAATGAAGAATGGCGAGCTAATTAGCTTGCCCATTGATCTAGTTAGTTGTGGATGAATTATAAGCTTATTATTATTGAAAAGTATTTGATGTACTGCTATTATTGTGGACTTGTGGTTTAAGTGACTCTTTCACGAGCATGAAAATCAATAGACTTTTATGGGCATGAAAAGACATTTTCATGCTCATATCATGTGGTGAGATGTTGATCTTTCCACCTTAGGCATGACTTGTGGAGACTACTTGATGATGTTAGTATTCCCGAACCTTTTTAGTTTTAAAAAATAGTTTGGTTTTTCTTAACCGTGAAAACATTAGGTTATTTTCATGGCATAAAAATTTCATGCAAGTCACTTTGGGTGGAATTGAGTTGATGATGAGGCTGGGGAGAAGTAAGTAGGATTTGTAGATGTCTATCAACTTTATCTTCCTTTTTAGGATGATTTTCACAAGCATGAAAAAACATTGTTTTTCACGTCATGAAAAACACTAGATTTTCATGGTGGTGGTGAAAATGTTGATATTGGTGTAGAATTTTCCATTCAACCTTCATACATTGCAAGTTCTCTTCCACATCCATTCTATCAAGGTACCATAACATACAATAGGTTTTGTGCACACTAGAGTTGTGTTCTTATGGCTACCCTCATTTTTGAGAGAGTGTCTTCTTGTGTATGTTGCTAACCTTCTACAGTGGGCTCAAAATTTGGGTTCATATACATATTATGTGCATGTGTCAACTCTAGTGTGGATGGGGCATGCGAGGATATTGAACCTTGGAGTTGCCCCTCATCAAGTGGTGAGGCAGTAGGCAAGTTTACTTGTTGGTTACCCTTATTGAGTTGAGTGCAACCATGTTCTTGTGGCTGCTTTTTGCACTCAATTTGGTCACTGAATTTTTAGTAATTCTCTTTGGCCTTACAAATGCACTAGCTACATTTGTTCGTATGATGAATAGAATATTCCTAAATCACCAAGATTTTCTAATTATCTTTTTTGATGACATTCTTGTTTTCAATCACTCTAAAAAAGAACTCGAGGATCGTTTAAGAACTATTTTCAGACTTCTAAAAGAGAACCAATTATATGCAAACCCTAATAAAAGTTCTTCTTTCAAACTGAAATTGAATTATTGGACACATTGGCATCCGTGTTAGCCCTAAGCAGATATCAACTATTAGAGACTAGGCCATTCCTAAAAATGTCCATGACATGAGATCTTTACATTTTTTATAGAGAGTTCTTATGGTTGATGTTGCTTTAGCCTCCACACCATGTGAGACTTTTTTGCTTTTGTCACTAAGGTTGGAGATGAGGCTTTGTTTTTGCCGATTTGTTTAGGCACCCATACGAAGACATTGCCTTCATAATACCCTTGAGTATGTAGTTGGTGCATGGGCACCCATCTTTTTTGAATCTTTTGACTTGGGAGTTGTTGTTGTTGAGGTCTTTTTGTGTGCGCTATTACTTTGGAATCCACACTTAAGTATTACATTCATAATATCCTTGGGCTTGCAAAACAAGTTCTTTGGAACCCACAATGTTTGAGTTGGTAGAGGTTGTGATCAGGCTCTTGTGGGTTTTCATGGAAGAGTTTGTGGTCATGATCTTATGGGTTTTCATGGTAGAGGTTATGGTTATGCTATTATGGTTTTTCATGGAAGAGTTGGTAGTTGGGTACCTTTCTGTCCATAGACTTTTTAGATTTGTGTTGAGTGCACAACGTGGGTGGATGAGGTAGCCAAATTGCTCGTAGTAGCCTTGAGCTATAAGCATCTATTTTTCCACCCCTCTTTTGATACTTTGTTAATATTCAGACAATGATATTCATGGTGGATTTACCTCCTTTAGTGGAGCTAAAGGTTTGGTACCCTTATTTTCATGAGCTTGTGTGGAAGCACTTTTTGTGGGTTTGGGCAGCATTGATGATGATGCTTGGGTATGCAAGAGAGGGGTTATTAATGTCGTGGTCATGTCATCAATGGATTTACCTTTATCAAGACTATAGTGATGATCTTTGATAATGTCATCGACACTGTAGGGATGTTTACAAGAGGGGTTGGCAATGACAAGTTTTGGTGATAGATTCTTTTCGCCTTTGGTGAGGTTGGTCAAAGAGGTGTTCTTGGAGTAGAGGCTCTATCATGGGGAACTCTCAACATACAGGGTATGGCAAGCTAGACTCTAAGCAAGATGGTTTATTTGATGTTGAGGTTTTTGTGAGCAAGATTTGGTTTTTGTTGTTGGTGTCGACAAGATTGGTGGGACATGTTTAGGAATGTCTGTCGACTTAGAGGTTAATAAGTTGGCACATAGAGCATGTTTCTTTGATGGTATCATTAGAGTGAAAAAAATAGTGTATTTGTTAGAGAGGGATATTGATAGAGAAATCCTATCTTCGAGTAGGGGAGCTTTGTAAGATCCCTCCTTGTGTGTTATGTGTAGATAAGTTAAAAATCTCTCTTTCTATCTAGGAAAAACCTAGTGAGAGAAATATATTCTAAAGTAGAATAAGTTTTGTAAAGATAATTAAATTGGAAATTTTATTTTTGATCCCAAGATCTCGCAAAGGAAAGTAGCATGCAAATTAGTAAGCAACCACCTAAGATTTTGAGTGCCAGATATATCTCAAATCACCTAGCAAATGAGGATACTCTAATTTTTTGTTATACCCGGTATTTTTGTAAATATTTAAGTCAATAAATTATGCCAACAACTATTTAGTCTACTAATTTTGAAAGCGGTCGTTTGTGAAATTATCTTTGTTTGCCCAGTAAAGGTTTAGAGAGAGAAAATAAGTCTAGAGAGAGAAATGTGAAATTTAAAAAAGTGTTTGAATGGAAAATTTCTAAATGGACCCTAGACTCTATATGTGAAAACAAATCTTGAATCGAACTTCGCACGGGAGAGATTTTAAGAGCGGAAACGTAAAGTAGTCTCGAGAGTAAGATTTTTTGAAAACTAGTCATTCAAGACCCAAATCGGTTCATATAAGTTATCAAAAATCCATTTCTCAAGAACTATTGGAATCCTGGATGGTACAATAGATTAATAGAGCCCCAGTGCTCCATAAATGCACTCGCGTCACACTGATCCCCATGCGTGTGAACCAAAGCTCGGAACTCACTATCGAGACTGTGTTTGTGTGTCGACTACATCGGAAGCATAGAAAAAAATTTGTGGAAGCAATGATTAAAAAACTCTTAGAAATTAAGGTATTTGCAACCTAGTATAAGGTTTGGAAAAAAAATAAAAAAAAGGACTTGTATGGTTTGGACCTTAGGCCTATTTAGCATATGGTGAAATAGCCTATAGGACTTATGCACTCTTAAAAGAGAGTAAATCCAAGTAAGAAATTGTACACTCAAGTGTGAGAAGCCATTTGGGCTAAATAATGAATCACATGAGGCCTTTTAATAAGGTTAAAGGCTATGCATTTATGAGTTGCCTATAAATTAAGCCTTTGTTATTCATTTTAAGCAACTTTTTGAACTATTTCTTTCTTTAAAGAAAGCCACCACATGCAAGAAACCTCTCCATCTCCACCTCTATTACTCCAATCACTCTAGGTAATGCCCCATTACATTACTAAAGCATTATTTAGGTGATTAAGCATTAAGCTCTTAAAAATTTTCCCCCTCCCTCAAAAAGAAAATTGATGCTTTTGGGGAGCTTCTTGTGCTCAACCCAAGCTATGGGATGCTAGGGGATTGCAATGGGAAGGAATAGCACAAACCGAATGGGTGTTTGGCTACCCTAATGCCCTCCAATGATGCTTAATTGGGCTTCCCAAGCTCTTACAAAGAGAGAGGGAATTTTTGCTTTTTTCCTCTCCCTAGAGCTTGAGAAAAAAATAAGTTGCTAATGATGGCTTGATTAATGGTGTTTATGCTCTTGTTTAACTTCCAATGAGCTCATAAATGAGTAGGGAAGGGATTGCTAATGCTTTGAGCAAGTGCTTGATTGGTTTAATGCTAATCTTTAATGTTTATATTTGCCCAAAAATATTTCTTTTATGTAAGATAAATGGAGAAAAATAGGATGTCTAGAGCTTGATAAGTGTGGGTTATTGAAGTAATCTCTTTAATCTTTTCAAGTAGATTATGGCTAGCCTTAAACTTGAAGTAGATTATCGGATGAATTATAGATCAAGGGGATTATTTATGATAAATGTCCATGTTATTTCCTCAAGTATAGATGTTTATAGATGGTATCTAATGCTTACATGCGTCTCTCATACTCTTATTGAGGCATAAAAATGAATTTCCAAATCTTGATTAGTAAGTCCATTAAAGTTTTCCAACTAATGATTCTAATGATGCTTGTTGATGTTATGAATCTCTCAAAGTTACAAGTGAAGATTAGTAACGGTGCCAAGCTAGAGAAAAGGTTTTCTTTTCATCTAATATATCATGACCAGTAAGTCTCTCATAAGAAGAAGAATAGTCAAGTAAATAATATGGTTACGCTTCTCTTAAGTAATGATGTCATGTAATAATGTGGTCAAGTAGGGAAGGAAAACTAAGTCAAAAACCTCTAGTTCCCTTTCCCTGTCCAGGGTGCCTTTTTATCTATGAGGGCAATGCACCCCAATCATGTATTACCGCTCTTCCTCATGCCATCGTACCCAAACATGCTCTGTTGGTGATAAAATTTACAAGCATGTGGGGGGGACTCTCCCCCAAGTTGTATTTTTAAAAATATTGAATACATGCCTATGCCAAACTCACCCAAATGTGGAAGGAGAATTGTTAGCCTTCTGCCTCCGAGAAGTTTAGGTGTGAACTAAGCTGATCACGGGCACTTTTTACCCTATGCTAGGGCAGGGTTTTTTCCCTATGAGAACATGCCCTTAGTGTGTGAGCAGCCACGTCAGCCCTAGTGCTATGGCTACTAGAGTTGTACTCCACTCACTCATTATCTTATTCAAGGACATTCTAGCTATCGCCATCATCTCAATCACTCTTTGAGCTCGTGTGCATGTTTTGACTGTGAGTCTATGTAGAGCATCTTCTTTCACATCCAACATTGGTATCATAGCCTTATTATTCTATTGCCGCTCCTGCTTATCTTCATCTCATTAGCACCACCACTCGTTCTGGGTAAGATCTTGCTCTGCGTACTTTCACTCAAATCTAGGTTTTTACCTTCTTTTGTACATTGGTGTTATTTTTGTTAATATTGTCGTACATTCTAGGCTCAACCCTGCACTAGCTCTTCACTTAGCTTTCAACAGATGTTTTTAGTTGATACTTCTCTCTGCTTTTGTTCAGTCATTCACCTTTCTTTTGACATTGGACTTCTACATCCATCATCTTTAAGCTATCAGCCTCTTAGCATTCTTCTTGAGCATTTGACTTTTGCATCATTTGATTTTGCTTGGTCACCTCATTTAACTACATCAGCCAGCGTTGCCTTATCTATAGCTCAGCCCTTTAATTTTTGCATTCAGTATTTGGGTTTTAGTCTTTAGCATTCAACACTTTGCTCTCCACTTTCAGCGCGTGGCTCTCAACATTCAGCACTTTGCTCTACATTTAGAAGTCTATTTTTCTATCTTCGACAGGCAGTTAGCGCTTCGCATTCCGAATTCAGCATTGGGATTACTTTTCTTGCCAGGTTTACTTTCAACAGAGTGAGATTACACGTCATCTTCGGATCTATTATGACACGTCAACTTCAGAACTACCGACTCCATGTAAGCATCGGAACTGCTAACTGTTAACCCTTAGTTATCCTTAGTCATTTAATAATTATCCGGGTCGAATAGCTATGAGGATCCAACCAACATACTAAATGTATGTGATGCTTTGTATCACACTTATTAGCATCTTATGGCATAAAGCTTATGTTCTAATTCATTCATTCATTCATTCAAAGAATTAGTAATATATATGCAATCACTGATGGTTAGCCAATTATATGTCTTTTATCTATTTGTACTGTTAGTTTCCTGATGTTCTATATCTGTCATAAGTTAATAATCGTATACGTTGGCTTTCCACTAACACTTTGGTGATCCTGCTGTGTTTGATTTCCTTTTGATTCTCTTGGTCTTGATTGTTTACTAGCATGATATTTTCCATGCATGAATTTATCACTGGTTGAGGGATTACCTCTATCCCCGTTTATGTCTGGATTATGGTTGTCGATGCCTATGCACTTTTATACATTGATCACTATCCCGTTGAATCACCACCATCAATTTAGCTAGTCATTGGGGCATTATTGATTGCATTGAATTCCAAACCATTCATTTTTCCAATGGGTTGTGTTATTATTGCCATCAATTCTTACACTACATTCCCTGTGCCATGTGGTTTGATAATTTTCATTGGTTTTTTCCATTACTGAGTGGCATGCTTGTGCTCTTTGATCCGGATACTAAACAGAAATTGAATGATCTGGAAACTCTCTCGGACGAGCAAGGGTATGATTCCTAATAGTCGTGGACCCCATAACTAACTGTGAGCACAACGTTACGCTACTCACCAGGAGAGACTTTGCCTCACCGTGATGGTTGACAACAATCCTCCAAACGACGCCAATTAGTATAATTCGGATCTTGGAGATACATGGGAGGAGAACTCCACTGACAAAGAATCTAGCAGTGATCCCGGCAGTTCGAATGGCCTTGTTCATGCACAGAACTTATCAATCTCATTTTTGGTAATTTTTGAAATAAGTTTTCTAATTAAAGATTAATTTCTAAGCTAGATAGTAATTTCATAATTAATTTAAAAAAGCATGTTAATTAGTGAAATAGAAGAAATATAATTGTTCAATTATGTTTTGAAACATGTTTTATCAATGCCAAAATGTTGAATATGTTTGGTTTCTGTTTGCTATGTAAAACTAGGATTTTATGTGATTTTAAGAGGGCTGTTCCTCCCCACATGCTCACAAAGTTTGATCAGTGCAGGAGCATGTTTAGGTACGATGGCATGGAGAAGAGCGAGATTTTCCATGGCCCCTCAAGCACTAAGAGACTTGAAAATCCACACTGGGCACTAATTCCTAATCTAAACAGCTCATCGGGTTTCCTTAAAGTATTTAAAGTTCAATGGCAATAAAAAGGAAAATCCAGATACCCATTGCTGAGCACAGTTTGACAAGTCACACTTCTAAGAAGGGAAAGCATAAGCACAACTGAGATTCCTCAAATGATAACCAAGAAGCGGAGGACACTTCAGATGTGGACTCGCATTTGGATTCGAATGTAGATTCTAAGAACCAGAACTGGAAGCAGCAGAACCAAAAGCCGAATAAGGAAGTTAATGTGAGCGACTATTGTGGCAATATTGGCGAAGTTCACTAGAGGAAGTGTGGGAGGAACTAGATCCAAATTTCGTCCTAGAGTTTGGTGTGCCAAGTGCTCCAATGAAGGTCATACCAAGGAGGAGTGCAAGATGACCCCATATTGTGCAATCTACGCGACCAACACATATAGCACAGAAGCCTACCGATACAATAGTCATGTTCATCATCCGCCACATGAGCTGTAGGTCCAAGGCAACCCAGTGTTTCCGTCCAACAAGTGGTGCGTGTCAATCTGGCAAATTACCAAGTTAGTGCAAGAAGCACAAGGAGCACTTCGGAACAATCGGTAGGTTCCTTCCCAGATTCCATTGGCAAGTCCGACTTTGCAATTAACAAAGCACATTAAGGCAATTACGCTTGTCGTTCCTTCTTCTGGAAAGCCTACCAAGGCCAAAGTAGGAAGCAGTTAGTGGATGGTGTAAGAAGAATCTGACATTCAAGAGAAATTGACAAAAGATAGAGGCCGGAAGTGCTAGTATGCACCGGGGCGGATGCATGAAAGAAGTCCAGTTGGATGAAGGAGGCCGAAAAGAGCAAGTTTGCATAGGATATGGGAAAGATGTCCAGTTTGACGATACTCCACCAAAGAGGCGTGAAGTTATATACAAGTCAAAGGAAACCGAAAGCTTTAGCCAGATGGGGGACCGAACCCCAATGAAGATAAGTCAGTCAAAGCAAAATGATATTGTCTGAAAGTTTGGATAGAAGAAATAATCCAAATGTGAAGCTGGATAGAATGTTGGATTAATTGCTATATCTGGTACCCAATTATCGGACACAGTTAATCTGAAAGTTTTTGGGAGAAGATTATCTTGTTGAGTTTCCAACCACAATGGTCCGTACTCCGAAAGATAAAGAGGATCAATCCGCTTTCAAAGTCCAACCCAGCTGTAGATTGGGATGAGGCAGTTCTAGAGGTAACGGTTCAGATATACGGGAAGACCATCGAAGGTGTGGTTCTCGATGATAGATCTGGAGGAAATATTATCACAGATAAAACCTGCCAAGAACTGGGCATCCTTAAGCAAGAATTAGAACTGGCTCCATATCTCATCCGAATGGCAGATCAGTAAAGAGTGAAGTTGCTTGGGTTAATCTAAAACTCCAAAATCTAGATATGAGAATGTGATTACCTCTAATAGCTTTCATTGTGTTGGAGATGGAAGGAGTTTTCGAATCTTACCCCATGCTGTTGGGAAGGCCATGGCTGAGAATCCAGATTTAGTATCACTCTTTGAAGTGGATGTGGATAAAATTGTTTCCCATTATAGTCCAACTCCGGATATGGTCTAGTCCCCAACATCCTAGAGCACTATCTTGGATAATACAGGTGTACCAGAGGAAGTTCAAGCTCTCATCCAGGTAGAAGAAAATCATGAGAGAGCGATGAAGCACAGCCATAGGGTCATAGCACGATGAGCTCGAAGACATGAATCTGGGTGATGCGGAGGATCCAAAGACGGTTCAAATCAGCAATAAGCTTGATGCAAAGTTTAAACAGAATCTCTAGAAATTACTAACATCATATGTGGATGTATTTGCTTGGAGTTATAAAGATATGAAGGGAGTTGATCCTTAGTTTTATCAACATCATATCAATCTTAAGGAGGATGCCGTTCCAGTAAAGCAACAACGGTACTGAATGAACCCTAATTATGTAAAGCAGGTTAAGGAGGAAATTGATAAACTCTTGAAAGTGGGGTTCATATATCTAATGGATAAGGTGAGTTGGTTCTCGCCGCCGATAGTGATTGTACTGAAAAAGAACGAAAAGCTCCGTGTCTGTGTGAATTATCGAAAGCTCAATGTTGAAACTCAGACAAATCCTTTTCCACTTCCATTCATAGATTCAGTGTTAGATATTGTAGAGCAAGATATTAAATGTATTCTTTCTTGGGGATGGTTTCAGTGGATATAATCAAGTCTTGATGGCTCCGGATGATCAAGAAAAGAGAGTGGATATAATCAAGTCTTTATGGCTCTCCAGATGATCGAGAAAGAAGTTTTTGTTACAAAATGGGGGGTATTTTCTTCCAATGTGATGACATTTGGTCTGAAGAATGCTCCAGTAACATTTCAATGAATGGTTCAAGAAATTTTCTATGATTACTTGGTCACATTTATGAGAGTATTATTGGATGATTTTAGTGTCTTCAGCAAAATGGTGGAGCATCTTCTATTTTTGGCACTCTGTCTAGAGAGGTGCCAGACAACCCATCTAAATATCAATCCGGGGGCTCAATGTGCATTTGCAGTCACTAGTGGATATTGTTAGGGCATGTAGTGTCAAAGCCAGAATTGCAAGTAGTTTCCAAGAAAGTAAAAGTAATTAAAGCTTTAATGGCACCTCGCAATATCAAGGAATTACAAAGATTTCTAGGTTAGATTAAATGGCATAACAGATTCTTGCAGTATCTGGCGGATGTGGCTTATCCAATGTATCTTCTCGCGAAGAAATATGTTCCATATGTATGATCAGAGGCCCATCACCAAGCTTTTTGATATTTATTGATGTTGGCAATCGTGTCGATTGTTCAACCACCAGATTGGTCCATACCATTCCATGTCTTTGTTGATCCCTCAGATGTAGCAATTAGAAGTGTACTTCTACAAGAATCTGAGGATGAATGGTTCCAACCAGTTTATTATGCCAGCTAGATGTTGTCCAGAGCTAAAAAGAATTATTCTACTACGGACCGAGAAGCACCTAGAATGATTTATTCAGTGAAGAAGTCCCTGCATTATCCTTTGGCAATAAGTGTACTTTTAATGTGGATCATCAAGCTTTGGTGTTTCTGTGGTTAATAATCCTAATTTATCAAGTAAATCGGCAAGGTGGATGCTGATATTGTAAGAATTTGAATTTATTGTTCATCATACACCAAGCAATTAATATGTAGTAGCTAATTTTCTATCCCGCATTAACACTCAAGAAGCTCCGAAAGGTGTATCAGATCAATTACCAGATGCGGATTTGTTCCAAATTGCAATAGCTCTGGATTGGTATGACAAAATACTATGTTTCTAACAGAATGAAATTTTCTAGAAGATATGACCAGAGATCTTCGGAAGCGTTTAGCTCTCAGTTAGTAAAACTTTTTTGGTAATTGCAAGCCAATTGTACAAAATGGGCACATTGATCAAATAATCCACCAGTGTGTACAAGCAGATGAGCAGCAAGCTGTATTGATGGGAAGCACACCAAGGAGTAAGTGGTGGCCATTTTTTTGGAGAAGTAACAAGCCGAAAAATATTTTAAGCTGGATTATGGTGGCCTACCGTGATTAAAGATGCATGGAAATTTGCTCGAGACTGTGATGTTTGTCAGCGGGCCATCCAAGT
Organism: Cibotium barometz; assembly: GCF_041138505.1. NCBI lineage: Eukaryota > Viridiplantae > Streptophyta > Polypodiopsida > Cyatheales > Cibotiaceae > Cibotium > Cibotium barometz. Next base: position 24,416,798 of record NC_141056.1, on the reverse strand, counting down.
CTCAGCCAAGTGCATTGGATCGGCGGATGCCCCATAATCTAGTGCTTCCAATGGAACCCAAAAATGGGGTATGGATTTTGTCTGACTATTTAAACCAGTAGCTCAGCAAATAGGCAATAAATATATTTTGGTAGCCACAGATTATTGTACCAAATGGGTGGAAGCCAAAGCATTAAGAGATAATAAAGCGAGTTATGTAGTAAAGTTTCTTTATGAAATGATTATGACGAGATTTGGGTGCCCAATTAAATTAGTCAGTGAGATCAGGGTGGACATTTTTCGAATGAAGTAATTAAAAGATTAACTCAACACCATATGATTATTCATAAGAAGTCCATGATATATTATCCACAAGCAAATGGTCAGGCTGAATCTTTCTTATTGAGAATTTTGAAGAAAGTGGTCAATGAAAACCGAACAGATTGGGATCAGAAGCTATATTCCACACTTTGGGCATTTCGGATAGCTTGCAATTCAGCAACAACAAGACAAACGTTGTTTTCCATGGTCTACGGACTGGAAGCGGTGGTTCCAATGGAGTTTGTGGTACCTAGCTTAAGAGTGGCGGTGTCTGCCTGATTATCTTCCAGAGAATCCAAAGCACACTGATTGGAACAGTTATTGGCTCTAGAAGAGAAGCGGTTGCAAAGTGTCTAGACATCTCATGTTATCGAGCATCGGAGGAAGCTATGGATTGATCAAAATACAAAATTTTGATTTTTTTATGTTAATGATCTAGTTTTATTGCTTAATTCTAGTTTTATTGCTTAATTCTAAAATGGTTCCACATCCAGGTAAATTAAAGTTGCAATGGACAGCCCATACCAGATACTTTCCAAACTCGGCACTGGCACATTCGAATTAGTGACACTAGATGGTGTGAAACTACCGAAGCCCGTAAATGGTTTCAGATTAAAGCCCTATTTTGGACAATTACCAAAATCAGCGTCTATCCTAGTGTACACTATTTCTGTCATACATTTATCCACGACGTGTCTCACTCCACGTTGCAGTCATGTATTGGTTCATCAAGTTGGGCCATTATTACCATAAAATGGGGTGGCCTTTCTTTAACCATCCTTCACTCACGTCTGCATCTTCATTATTGTCATCATCGTGAAATCGTGAGTAAATCTTTGTGGTTTGGAATATCATTACCATGTTTTAACGTTCTTCTTACCTACTTTTCATCCTTTGTTTACAATCTTTTACCAGAGTTCATTTCATAGTTTTCGCTTTCTTGCCTCTCTTTGCTTTCACTGTTTTTATTGTTTTCATTCCGTTCATCGCCTTCTCAGCTTTCATTGTCCTCCAAATTCAAAAGTATAAGTCATGGTTGAGTTTGAGTAGCTCACTACTATTCTCGATATTAACTTGAACCGAAACAGAGCTTGTGGCTGAAGCAAGTGAGTCTCTTGCAGTTCACATCTTTATCATGGAACCAGCAGGCGCTTGGCCCTGAAGTGTTAGAGCAGATGCTTGAAGTGCAGAAGAATCGTGTGATCAAAACTACATAGGGCAACATTCCGTTTACTGTAAAGTACCCTTTTTACTTTAACTTTAATGCCTATCAACCATTGCTTAGATATTTCCTATTTGAAATCCCTTGAACCTTATTTATATGCAACCTTTTACATATAAATTATCTTTCCTAGTCTTACCTTTTAGTGTTACTTATCAGTCTCATAACATTTCCTCCCCCTTGAAAGAAAAGTTTTCGTCCTCGAAAACAAAACTGGGTAACTTCTTTTTGAGTATGCCAATCTTCTCTTAAAGTTTGATCACACTCAATCTTTTAGGTATCGTCAAATATCTCAAAACCTTCAAGCACAATACTTTGGAGAAAGATTATAACCTTTCCCCCCTTTTAAAAGAAATAGAGTTATCCTGAACTCTTTGGTTCACCTTATTGCTATCTCAAAAGATAACCTTCTCTTTTTTAAGGTCTAATACTTCACTTCTTTTCAAGAGAGTACTTTTACTCTCTTATACTAGAGCATGCTTATAGTCATAATAGAAATCTTGTTTAAAGATTTGTAACTTTTCCTTTTAAATCAAACTTAAACAAGTCTTTAACTTGGAATAAGTTATGTTTTATAAGTATTTCAGTTAGAGAAACACTTCCTTTAGTAGAAGAATATTACTTCCTCGTTTATGTGCCCTTAAACTCCTTAGTATCTTTTTCTTTTAAGAACACACACTGTCTATGTAAGTGTCGTTACACCATACAAATCTGACACGGTGTTGTTGAACTTTATGTTATTCTTAGAACAATGAGATTAGCTTTAACACCTTCTTCTAAGATGAATACTTTATTCTGGTTGATGCTAAACATGAGGACAAACCAATATGATTATGTCCACCAACTTTGCATACGTCCTTGATCAGAGGCTTGTATGCAGTTAATGACTTTTCATTGCTCTTTTTTACTTCTCGGGTGTCATGATCACTTAGAAGCTTTATTTGGTTACCATCAACCTTTTTCTAGTGCACACTTGTATACACTAACTAGAACCAATCTTTCGGATAATCTCCTTTCCGTGAGACACAATTCCCAAATAAGATTGTTCTATTACCTTTTAGTACCTTACGTACTAGTTGACCGACCTTGCATACCATAAGAAATGAAGAGTAAAGTAACCATTTACTACCATGGCCAATTCCTTTTACTTCTCGACCACCGTTGACTCAATCAAGAAATTCTTTTGGATGAGACAACCTCAACCTTGCTGGGTCAACTGCTTTTGATTACTCATATGTTAGCATAGCACACATCACTAGGTGTCCCATTCCACCTAGTTGCTCCTAAGTACCTTGAATAGCTAGTCATTAACACTAGACCATGCCTTTTAAAAGTTTGGATATCCTTGATTTCGGATCTAGGTAATAACTTCTTTTTTGTTACACTTGAATAAGTGAAACAATGTCCACATAGACATTTATTTTTATTGGTACTTTTATGCATATAAAGAAACAATTGTAAGGTTCCTTGTACCATGTCTACCATTAGGAAATCCATGAGCATAGCCACTCGTAATTGTGCCTCTCTTTAATATGGTCAACTTTTCTTTTCACAACTGAGTACGTCTCATTACAAGCACGTACTCATACCTTTACAATGTGGCCGAAGCAGACATCACTTTATTATGTCCTCTTTTTCAAGGGATTATACTCTTATTTATAGATAGACAGACTGCTTTTACCAAGCATTAACTATCTTTAGTGTCCCAAATCAACATTTGTAATATGTTTTGGTTCATGACCCAAAGTGGTACTTTTCGATGAGTCATACCTAAACGAATCTAAAAAGATTACGTTTGAGGCACCGTGTGACCATTCATTAAGGTTAAACTTCATAAATGAAGTTACCTACTAATAGATGTGAATTGTACTCCATTATGAGCCAACTTACATAAATCAAGATCAAACGCTACAGTTATTACCAATCTTCAAGCACTTGTACACAACATAAGCACTAAAAGAATTCGACCTTAAAGTGTTTGTATGTGCAATACTTAAACATCATCATTTATCTTTAGATAACCTTTTGAAGTCAATGAAAAATCAATTATCAAACGAATATCCCCTTAAGTAACAAACTTCTTCAGAAAGGTAAAACCTCATCGGAATGTGTTTGTATTGAGCTCATGACACATAACTTTTGATATTGAAGTCTGTTACTAAATAACAACAAACACAAACTGTGTTTGCTCAATAGGTTAGCCACATAACATTGTAAAAGACCCTCGACCATAAGTTTCCAAAGGAATATGATCGACAATATAAGATCTTATGATACGAATTCTCAAACCAACTTATTTGATGTGAACTCAACATAACATACAAACATACATGTGATATGCATAAAAATATTTAAACTTTAGGGCCAACAACTCTATGTCCCTTTGCAAACCCAATTGTATTAGTTTCTCAACCATGAAAAATCTCATTTATTGTGCAAGCAAGGGTACTATGTACACTAAGACATGTAGACTATAACTCAAATGAGTTACTTGAACATAAATCAAAGACTTGAAAAACAAGTCCTCAACTAAACTCTCAAATAGTTTGAAACTTGTCAATACATAAAGAGAGCAGGGAAAAAAATTTGTCCATAACTTTCCAGTGCTATGTCAGTAGTAGTACACCCTTAACTCCAAAAAAAACATTAACTATTGATTATCACTAGTACTTTACCAGTAAACAAACTTAATTAGTGTTCTTACACCCACTAGTCAACTGTATTAAAACATGTGACCAATCATCCTTCATAAACTTGATGCAAGCACGCAAAAATTAAACATATATATGCTTCTAATCACATGCTAAAGGCACATAATATTAAACTTCAATCTCATGCATGACCCATACATGCATGCTTATGTAGATGCTCACTTGCAAAAACTCAAATGTCCACACGAGGCCAACACCAGAGTAACTAGAGCAAGAAGCTCAAAGAATCTAGTGTGAAAGACACTAGACCTATACTTCCCAAGCCCCTCATACTCAAACACATACGTCATGAGTGTGAAATATGTACAAGACCTTCTGAACATAATGGTTCTTTGTGATGTACAAAACTTATAAATATTAAGATGACACAAGCCATGTGAACAAATTCATTTTATAGCCTCATATGCAAGAATTTGCAAACAAAAATGAGCACCAACCTTTACTCCATGCTCTCGATGAAGACTTTGATGAAAAAAGATTTTTCCCATGCCCATCAAGCATATAGCATAAAGTGCATTGCGTGTGACTTTTGCGCAATTATGCGGTCTCCAACTTCGAACGCGGGATTCATCCCATCGCTAGCAATGGGATGAATCTTCTTTCAGGTAAAAACCATTCCAACAAAAGCCATGCTTATCTTGCAGACCACATTCATCATCTCGACTATCATTTGCGCATCTTCAGGCCATTAGATCCTATCTTGCAGACCACATTCATCATCTCGACTATCATTTGCGCATCTTCAGGCCATTAGATCCATTGGAATTGTTGCCATTATAGCTGCCACCTGCCATGACCGACCCCAACCCATGGAGGATTCACATCGATATCTTTTGCACATGAAAATCCTATGTGATACCTGGTGGTAGCATTAATGGAAGCTCAATGGTGGCCAACCCATGGAGGATCATCATCGTCATCTTTTATGTGTAAAAAACCTCCAGGCTTCATGATGTGTGGTGGCATTAATGGAATCATGATGGCCAAAAAGATGGTGCCGGCTTAGAAACTAAGGCTTTAACATTGGGCGCTTGTTCTAGTGGTTGATGGGGGCGGCTTCTTGTAACCTGGAGGTACCAGGTTCAATCCTCGGCTAGACACCCGATAGTTACAATGCCCTCGCTTTGTAGAGGATATGAGGGGTCCTCACGGAGTACTTTGCTCCCTTCTAGTAGCCAAATTTAAAAAAAAAAAGAAACTAAGGCTTCTAATTTGTGTCAGCGTGGTTGTGTACTTCCTCTCGTTGACGGTAGCGCATCCACTAGTGAACTAGAGTAGCCTTCTACTGGCAAGCTTTCCCATACCAGTAGACATCCAAGTTCCGACTCGGACTTCGGCCACCTCCAAATATGGATCATAGCGCCATCCCAATATCAGCATGACGAACCCTTATCTGTTCCAACTCAGTCTGGAGGTGCATTAATACTACTCGACGACTCGGTAGTGCTGCAAAATGCGAAGGGAGCAGTAGGATAGTGAACCCCCCACACCATCGCATATAGCCCTATCAAGGAGAGTAACAACAGCCCACTGAAGCTTGGGGTTCGAACAACATATAATTAGGTCCTTGTGCTGTAGTGATTGGAAGATTGGAGATCTCGGCAACTGTATTGGACAGTTGGTGCACTCATATCCGATCCACCACAAGATGAGCTAGGGAGGACACGGAATGCGAGAGGCACTTTGAAGGAGGCAAGCTTAGGAAAGGGATGGGGTTAGAGGAAGAGATGAAAGACGATGAAGGCCCCACCGCTGCCCGTGGGCTGACAATGGAGTCCCACTAGAGCTTGAAAATTAGGGTTTTAGGTGTTGGGATGGATCATCATCAGCGTCTTCATCACCATTGACACAACAATGCCATCTTACCCTTCCCAACGATCTCCTTCAAGCTCCCAACCGATTTGCTCAGGCCATATCAATGACCTCATTATCTTGCAGAGACAAAACCAACAACATGCTACATTGTGTAGAATAACTTTTATCTACCATTTCAAAAGAGCAACAAAAGGTCACCAAAAGACCAAGTTCTTGAAACTATCATGGTTGCAAAAGTGTTCAAGGGCAAAGCCTTCAACCTCTGAGAAACGTTGCATACAAGTTGCACATGTGAAAATCAAACACAGAGATAGAGAGAGAGATTGCCATGAAAATTGTTTTCCTCCTTGAATTCCTTACGTCGTTAATGGCCATGGCTTCAACCTACAAAGAAGTGCACAAATCATGCACTCGGATTAGCTAGCAAGGTCATGCAAATCTAGATCTTAAGATCTCTTAACAACTTAAACTCCTAGAAAAAGTTGCAAGGGATTTAAAAAAATAAAGTCTTAGATTAGCCCTTCTATAGAGGACGTCCTTCTGACGTTTACAAGAGAACCAAGAATGAATATGATAAATTGGTTGAAAAGTCTTGCAATCCTCAATAAATCCATTGCAAAGTTTGATAATCAAAACTTCAAACTTTCCTTTGTTTTTCCAAAGAGAAACCATACCATAATTGCCCTATGGCTATTCAAACTTTATATCAAAATAATATAGAAAAAAGATGAAGAAGAGCACCTTATCCTCTTACTAAAAAGAGCAAAAGATAACTTATCCATTTGTTGTGTTCATCGTCGAGAAGCATGAAGAGTCCCTAATGCTAGCTCTAATACCAATGTAATGCTCCTTGCATTATAAGCTTGAGGACTTGTAAGACTAGAACCTTGATTCTCCACCCAACCATATCCCAAATAGTCCCTTACCTGATGGTTATATAGACCTAGATGGTGCATGACCTTCCAGCTTTAGCCCCTTGACCTTTCATTGGCTAGACATTGCCTTTTCCTTGCCCAATGCCTCTTCAACTACCCATGTGTCACTTGGGCTTCCATTGTGCACCATCTACTTCCTTTTTCACTTTAACTTTAATTCCTATTAACCATTGCTTAGGTATTTCCTATTTGAAATCCCTTGAACCTTGTTTATATGCAACCTTTTACATATAAATAATCTTTCCTACTCTTACCTTTTAGTGTTACATGTCAGTCTCATAACACAGCTACATTGTGTGGTCCCATAGAATGTGCTCCTATTGGGGCTGGATGATGGGGGGGTGGACAACACCTTCCAAAAAGAGTTGTGCTAGGCCTTCTTGGTGGCTGCTAGCCCTTGGATGTATTCTTGGTGGCCGCTAGCCCTTGGATGTATTCCAAAATGCTTTACATCTCAACATCGTCCAAGATAATGGAAGAGGAGGAGGCAATGTCCCTATCTTTGTTGTCTTCATCTACATCTTCTTGTAGCTTATGCACCAATTAGTTATCGGTGTCATAGAAGAGGGATAGTGCCCACCTTATAGCTTACAAAGCTTCTGATCAAAGGTGGAGAAAAGGGTTGGGAGGGTAAGTGCCACATGGTGCTAGATGAGATGCATCTGAGGGGGACGATATGAGTCAGCCTCCTCCACCGTTCATTCCCATGCAGTCTCCCTAGCTTAGCACCTAGGAGTAGCCACCTAGTCAACATTATCTCCCACTTTAGGGTCATGGCCTGCATGGAGTTAGCACAATCCTGCCTCCGATGTTAGGATGGAGACATTCACACCCCAAGCTTGGAGATGACATTATATATTTTCCTCCCTTGAAGCCCTTGCTCTACTTTATTGCAATGGATGCAACATAGAGCAGGTGTACCATAGGGCCAGAGCGAACTGGAGCTTTATGGAGGACAAGATCAGGGATCACTTGGCCCCCATCTAGCCTCAGTCAAACACTGTGATTATCCCCCCCTCCAAACTGAGCTCGAAGCTCATCTCTAGAGGAGAGGGTGTCCTAAGCAGGTCCCACTCCCCCATCCTTAGTGATGCAGATCATCTCTTAGAATGTCCACAGGATTGGGGGGGGGGGCACTTCTATCACAGAAGCGAAGAGTGCTTCTCCAAGAGCTCGTGTAGGAGGCCTAGTTGATCTTTTGTTCCTGTAAGAACATTATCTTTCGGTAAGGTGTACCTATAAATGCAGAAAGATTTTGCTTGGACGCAACCATACTCTTTGGTGTCCCCAGCTTTTGGCCCTAAGGGGAATCAGGGAGGGGCATGCATTTTGATCATTGAGCAAATGCTTTTGTCTATTCTAGATTCAGGCATCATTGTTCATGGGAGGTCATAGTGGATTATTGTTAGGTTTGGGGAGGATCGAGTGGGTTTCCTCAACATTTATGCCCCCAATAAGGTGGTGGGGCAGACTAATTTTTGGGCCTAGGTGAGATAAGCTCTTCTTCCCCAAGTAGATTTTTGGTGCATAAGTGAAGATTTTAACATGCTGGAGGACCAATAGGACATATAGATGAAAAGGAGTCACAGATTGCTGAAGAAAATCCCACCCCACAGCTAGTGTGTGTAGGCATATAAAGCATGGCATGAAAGAGCCAAAAGGTGCTATATTAGTTGGTTTTCAACGTGGGAGTCTTTATGATTATGCATAAACACTGAAGGAGGCTTGGGACACCTTAGTGAAGATGCACAATATAAATGCTCAAGCTCGAAAGATGTATAGGAGCTGCATAATGTGACTAAAGGGAAGCTAAGTATAAATATTTACTGAGTGAAGGTTAAAGGGCTTGCAGATGCCCTTGCTTCTATTGGATCACTAATAGTAGATGAAGATGATATTGATGTGATAGGTGATGACTTCGTTTTGACCCCATTAAGCACTGTCTCCTAGGGAAGGATTAGTGCACACACACACACACACACACACCCCTGCTAGCAGTCAATTTCTACCGAATAACTACACTTTTGTCCATTAAATTACCAATCATTTTTTCCTCATTAATTCTTTGTGCAATAATTAATTTATTAAAGACTTTTGGTGCCAAATATTTTATATAGATATCTTCTTAGCATTAAATCTAGTTATTTATCCTTTTGGCAAAAATTATATTAAGGTGCCTAATATTAGCATACATATCTCAACAATAATTAACGTCAACCACCTAGCTAGCATGCAAGCAAAAAAAGTGCCAACTATGGAGCTCTTAGCATACCACATTGTTGTCAACTAACTAAGAAAACTACCATGTCTACCTATAATTTATCTGCTAGCTATGTGATGTCCTTTCCAAGATGGCTTCCACTCTGTTTCAAAAAAAAATGTGCAAGCTCTTAATGATAAGTGATTCTCATAACATAAGATTCTAACAAATCTAAAGCTTTCCACCTTCCTTTTCTTGATAGCTTAATTGAGTCCCTTATGTCGATCATCCCATAGAATCCTTCGTCTTTATAAACTCCTTGATTTTTGATTTTAAACACAAGTGCTAAATCTCGAGTTGAGATCCTTGAGCAAAGATTCACTTCTACTTACATCAGATGGTTGCTACTTATTAATATGCTTTCCCAAGGTAGAGTCTAGGCTCACATGAAGTCCCTAGAAAAACCAACTTTTGTTACTTCTTGCTTTGATGGATGTAGGTAACAAGAAGCATGTCTTTTAGCTTACACCACTTATATATGATAATTTTATTATTTATTTAAACTATTATTTATCTTATTGCCTACATGCAAGGTCACAAATTTGGTATATTATATGTCAATAATGGCATATTATGCTTTGGTCAATTCCTCTTAGCCATTGATATGCCCTAATTTTGTAGCTATATTATCATGTAATCTAGCTCCTAAAAGATCGGTCACCACCCACCGTGGCATTAAAGTTGTTAGTTGTTTATGATGCTCATTTCACTTTGTTGAGTGACTTGGGGCTTATGTGGCACCTTCAACATCAATAATTTGGAAGGGGCCCTTGTACTTGTTTGTAAGCTATTACCCAAATTTTTAAAGTAAAATGTAAAAAAGCCACTTTGGTGTTGCGTATGTAGCCAAATAATTATGCTCTCATAATAAATAACTCATCGAAGATGAGCAAAATAATAAAACGGCATACAAGAAATGCAAATCATCATAATGCAGTGAAAGATAGGAAGCATGCAAGGTTAGTAAAGGATTATTCAAGAGAGAAAGAGACAATGAATCTCCTTGGTCTTGTGCTTGAAGGTAAGCAATATAAAAGGAAGAAAAAAGAAGTAAACAAGAAGCTTTCTTTTGTGTTGAAAGGCCACACTTTAAAAGTGATAGGATTTTAACAAAGGAAAAGGAAAGAAAATGATAAGTCTTATTGCCTTGCTGGCCCACACATCCTTGCTTGTATACTTTAAGTTTTGAAATATATTCTTCATTATTATAAAAATCATTCACCACAAATCTATGACAAATTTTGATCAATACTAGTACCCAAGGTTTTATCTAGTAACTTTATTTCAATTGATGTGAACAAACCTACATGTAAGATAGCTTTTGGTTTTAATTAAGCCATTTAGGTCAATACTAGTCAATCTAGTAGCTTTATTTCACTTTATGTGAACAAACCATATATGTAATACAACTTTCAATTTTAATTAAGCAGCTTAGAAAGACATCACTCTCACTAGCTCCATATGTCATTTACCCACTAAAGGCATCTTGGGATAAATAGGAATTTGGATAAAGGGGCCATAAAAAAGTTAAAATGAATGTTTTAATATTCTAAAGATATCAAAGCTTAGAACAAGGACCTTAAAATAGAAAGAGCGTACGTAAGGGACAAGTAGAGAAGCAAAAACTATTGTGTTTAATTTATTTGTGGTAAATACCCTTATATTTGAAAAGATCAACTAAGCAAAGAAATGAATAATGAGGATGTACAATAATACGACTAACTATGTAGCACAACATTTGGGCTCAGTTTCGTTGCTCAATTTAAACACCTACTTTGCATTATAGTGCACTCCTACTCACACATGAGTGCATGCACAAATGCATCCTAATGTTGTTCACCCCACTTAAATTTGTCTTTCAATAACCAAACAAATATCGAATCACAGAAAGTAATAAGTAGAATCATTTGAGGGAGCAAAAGTCATCTAAAAAGTTTGATGGTAGAATACATGTCTTTATACTGGAAAGGGTCATCCTAAAACCTACAACTAGCACATTTTTAAAATTGTGTGTTGAAACAAACTAAAGAATAAAGCACATAAATATAAAAAGAGTGCTAATTGTAAATAAAAAAGAAGCGCAAGAAAAACCACACCTTATAAAAATTTAATAACTTGAAGGTAGTAAGGATGTATTTGAAGTAAAACTTACCCCCCCCCACACGTATCAGGTTTGTGTAACTTTCAAAATAGAAAAAAATGGGATTCCTTCTTGTATATTTAAACATAAAGCAATTCATAAATTGTTGTCTAGGAGATTTGCTATTTTGAGTGCAAAAAAGGTACAATCGTAGATCCTTTTGAGGGTTGTGTGTGTGTGTGAGAGAGAGAGAGAGAGAGAGAGAGAGAGAGAGAGAGAGGGGTAAAACATCACATCCACACTGACATGCCATGTATGATCTATATGATAGCACTGAAGTGCAAGAGATACTAGCTAAACTCCGGGTATTCTGCGTTAGAAGTCAGATGCTTCAATTACTACGATCGGGTGCGTGCACCTCCGCACATTCCACCCACACACACAGAGAAGGTTGGCTATCGGCACTTTTTAACAATTAGCTTAGGAAGAAAAATTGCTAAAACATGTCACTCAAGTTTGAGCACTAAGGTATTCTTGATTAGTTAGTACTTTATGGTCCGAGAAAATTAATGAAACTAGAGGCATGGTTTTGATGAAAAGAAATTTAACCTTAGAACTAAGGCCTCAAAATAGCAAGGGAGGGCAAGGCATTGAGGGACTTAAATGTTAGCGCGCTCTCTCTCTCTCTCTCTTTTCTCTCTCTATTTTTTTTTTTGGCTGTCCTGCCCCTCACGCAAACATACACACACTATAAGAACGAACGCCTTTCTTTGCTTTTCATCCTATTCATGGTTTTGCCCTTGCCACAGCCACAGCCATAGCCATAGCTTGCTTTAGGGCAACCTACGACCGAGATTGAGAAGAAACGTGAAAAAACAGTCATCGAACCCCAGGCTTTCAGAGAAGAGAAAGAAAAACAGACCTTTGAAACACTTATCGCCACAGCCGTAGCCACAGCTTGCCGCGACGGCAACTACTGAAGAAAAGAGAAGACAAAGGAGACCTTGAACCCTAGTCACCCAGCGATCTGCATTTCCTGCAGCCGCGAACCGTGCTTCTGATGGTACGCTCCGTGGCCGTGGAGTTTTCTTGTGCTGACTAATCCAACAACTCGCCATAGCCAGATCCCACCATGAAAGCGAAGAAGAAACGGGGTGTTGAAGTGGTATGTGTTCCTTGTTTTTTTGTGTATCTTTCTGATGATCAAGCAGAAGAAAAATCTCTCTTTGATATGAATTTTGCTTTCACTTAGCTTTTTGGCTTTTTGGTTTTTATCTGTGAAGGAGAATTTTGAAATTAGTATTGCAGAAGTACCATAGCTCTACATTACTTTCAACGGAGTTTTATGATCGCTTGTTTTATGGGATTGTGTGATTGCAAATTTGCAACAAAATACACTTCTATTATGAACAAGAACGCACAAATGCTTGCAACCCCATGCGATTCAAACATGACACTCATGGCTGGGTTCAAAATTGTTAACCTTGCCATCCTTAGCTTAGACAAATGTTAACTTTTCCATCTTTAGCTTAGACCCTGGGACTTGCACTCACGAGGCACCAGCTGACACCATCCCCTAGAATGGGATTGCAGCTTGCGGGTTTATGCATCTTTTTGATGTGGGGAAAGGAATGGCCAGGGAGGGGTATGAACTGGCCTTAAGGATATATATGTATGATGGTAGTTGTGGCCATGGAAGTAAAGATATCTATCGTGTTGGGGGCATGAACTTGCATATGCATGTACTATGACGATTCTGGCCATATTAGTAAAGATATCCATTGTGTCAGTGTTGTCATGATCATTGTATGATGCTTTAAAGTGAAGGTATCCACTTTACCTCTTTGCTTCGGTGGTGGTCCTGTCTTCATCATGATAACGATCACAATTGGTACAGTGGTTACTAGCTTTTGAATACCTTATCAACCCTCAAGACTGGATTCTTTTTTGGTCGATAAGGTTGGTTCACACTTTGATGAAAGCTGAATTTGTCATGTGGCAGCCCTTAAAAGTTCAGTCATTTATCAGCAGTGTGACCAGTCTTCCATTGGAGAGCATAGAAGTTCCCCTTGCCAGATTCAATTGGGAGTATGACAAGGTAACTGATCAAATGCATTAGTCAATTATCGAATCAGTGTACTTTGTTGCCACTCTATGGGGCTGTGTTTTTATAACTTATTTCTCATCGTCTTTACAAATTCTTGTCGGTATGCAGGGGGACTTTTATCACTGGGTTGAACTCATGAATCACTTTGATTCATATTTTGAAAGGCATGTTCAACCAAGGAAGGATCTTCAGTTAGAAGGGGAATTCAGTCAAGCTGTTCCTCCATTCCCAAAGGAAGCTGTCTTGCAGGTTCTCAGGGTGACTCGCATTATCTTAGACAATTGCATCAACAAACACTGCTACAGCTCTTATGAGGTGCGCATGAACATCTTGAAATTTATGTGCTGTGTTTTTTTTTTTTTTGTGACCAGCAAATAGATGCACATTGTTTGTCGGTATTAAAATCACTTTTTCTCTTGGACAGCATCTATCCTCCCTCCTTGCTTCCACAGATACTGACATCGTGATAGCTTCATTGCAAACCCTTGCTGCTTTTGTGAAAAAGCCAGTACAGTCTAATCGTGCAGTTCGATGGCATGGAGATCAGACATTAAACACATGCTTATTTGCCCTTTCTCAAGGGTGGGGGGGTAAAGAAGAGGGTCTTGGGCTAGTGGCTTGTGCAGTGGAGGATGGGTGTGATCTGAATGCTCTGAGGCTGGGCTCTAACCTTCACTTTGAGTTTTATTCAGATGCATCACCAGAATTGGACTCCGAAGGGAGTGATCATGGGGCATCAGGATTGAAGATTATTCACAAGGAGGACCTACACAGTGAATGCAGAAGTGATCTTGATTTGTTGTGGGAGCTAGTTTCTGAGTTTAAAGTGCCATCCAATCTTAGGTTTTCCCTTTTGACACGGCTCCGTTTTGCAAGATCATTTTCTCATTTGCATGCTCGCAGGCAGTACCTCTGCATTCGACTCCTGGCTTTTACCATTCTGCTGCAGTCAAATCCTGATCCTGAGGATTTGTCTGCTTTCTTCAGCAACGAGCCCGAGTTTGTGAATGAACTTGTAGCACTGCTGCACTGCGAGGATACAGTGCCTGAAGACATTCGCTTACTAGCAATTCTTGCTTTAGCAGCACAGGCTCAAGATCGACCTCGCCAGTCGAGTGTTCTTAGTGCCATTAGTGCAGGGGGAAATCGTGGAATATTACCTACTCTTGTGCAAAAAGCTGTCAGTTGCTTGAGTGGCACAAACCTTAATTGCTCAGTCTCATTTGTGGAGGCCCTTCTCTTTCTTGTCACAGTTTTAGTATCTACGTCTGCTGGATGTGCCGCTTTAAGGGAGTCTGGTCTTATACCTACCCTACTTCCCTTTCTAAAGGACATGAATCCTCTACATACACACTTAGTTGCTTCAAGTGTACATATTCTGGAAGCATTTATGGACTACAGCAACCCAGCTGCAACTTTGTTTAGAGACCTGGGAGGGCTGGATGATGCCATTAAAAGGTTTAAGTCTGAGATTCGCTGTGTAGAAGAGGATGCAAATAGGTGTCAGGAAGAATCAGTTTGCTTGGAGAAAGGCAAACTGCCTGCTCGTGATGATGTAAATGAGCAGCAAAGCTTAGCTCTGCCATCAGAGACAGCAGTCTCGTTCCAATCAAGGTTGCTGCTTAAAGTTTTGCTTCGAGCAATTTCTTTGGGAACCTATGCACCAGGCAATGCTGCAAGAAGCCATGGTTCTGAAGAGAATGCATTGCCCTCTTGTCTGTGCACAGTTTTTAGGCATGCCAAAGAGTTTGGTGGTGGTGTTTTCTCACTAGCGGCATCACTGATGAGTGATCTCATCCACAAGGATCCAACATGCTTTCCAGCTCTTGATTCCGCAGGTTTGCCGGCGGCATTTCTGGATGCAATCACTGATGGAGTGCTGCCGTCCTCTGAGGCTGTGAGTTGCATACCCCACAGCCTTGATGCCTTATGCTTAAACAACACAGGCTTGCAGGCTGTTAAGGACCGGAATGCTCTGGGCTGCTTTATCAAGATTTTTACTTCCAAGATGTATCTTCGAGCTTTGGCAAATGAAACTCCTAGTTTATTAGCCTCTGGGTTGGATGAACTGATGCGCCATGCACCAACTTTACGGGGAGATGGTATAGATGCTTGCATAGAGATATTGAAAACAATTGCTGCGATTGGAGGCATAAGTGATGTTGCTTCAGAACCTTCACATGAAGAGAATGATGTAGATGCCCCTGTTCCCATGGAAGCAGACTCAGATGGGGTTACGCAACAGCAGTCTGAAGCAGCTACTTCTGAAACTGCAAATGGTGAGGCATACCTTCTGGAGTACATCCACAATGCTGCAAGATTGCTGGAAGCACTTCTGCAAAATGCAGATACAAGCAGAGTATTTGTTGAAAAGAAAGGAATAGAAGCTATATTGAAACTTTACTCACTGCCTAATCTACCGATGTCATTTGGGGGATCCTCGGTTGCTCATAGCATGTCTTCAGCTTTCAGGGCCTTTTCACCACCGCATGCCATCCCGCTTTCTCGTGCTATTTGTGGTGCCTTACATGAGAGCCTCACTTCTACTCTAGAAGCATTGAATTTGTTGGCTGGTGCCAAGCTTTCTGATTTGGACACCGTGGAAAGGGCAAAGCTTATATGGTCCCTTTCGTCAACAGAGCTTTATCTCTCTCTCTCTTCGGTGTTGGTAAGGAGCACAAATACTATGATGACTGAGCTAAGTGCTGATGGGGTTGATGTTCTGTACGACATTGGCAAGGTTTATCGAGAAGTTCTTTGGCAGATTTCTTTGTTTGATGATGCAAAAGCTGAGTTAAAGAGAGAAGAGACAGGGAATGCTGTTGCAGCAGTTAGTTCTCAAGGATCTGGTGGCAGGGAAGGTGAGGAGGATTCTGGGGTCTTTCCTGCTGTGCAGTATGTGAATCCCGTGTCCATACGGGATGGTCCAAGCTCTCATTGGGATACAGAGCCTGATTTTTTCCCTATGATTTCAGCTGGGGATGGATTTCATCGTCGAACACGAAGAGAACAGGGTGCAGTGGCTGATTTGTTTTCACAGCGGCTACGTCGTCTTGCACGGCATCCTCCAGCTCAAGCTCCACAGCTTGATATTGAGGGGCCTTCTAATGGTGGAGAGGGGTCACAGTCACTGGAAGTTGTGAAGCGCAAATCTCCTGACTCTGTAAACTATGAGGTGATGACACGGCTTGTATCTTCTGCTCGTGGCTTGTGTGTGGCTTTGGGAAAGTCAATGGTAGTGCCCTCTCGCCGACGTGATGATGTCGTGGCCCCTGGATCAGCTGCAAAGGCAGTTGCTGCAGCTATTGCAAAGCTCCTATATGAGAACTTGAGTTTTGATGGTGGGTATGGCTCTTCACAGCTGGAGATATCCAAATGTCGGTATCTCCAGAAACTGGTCGATGACATATTGCTAATATTGTTTGACAGTCGCAGGCATACTTGCAATATGCTTCTCATAAATAATTTCTATGCATATGATGCTTTGGGACGACTCCTTGAAACTTTCGAAGGCATCAGCCAAGTACTTTGGACAGTTTTACAAGCATCTGATCTGCCCATGGAGGATGGGGTTTGCAAGGCAGACATCAATGATAGTGAAAGTGGGTCCAACAGAAACGCATGCTTGTTGGAAACATTGCAAAGCTATGCAAAGCTAATGGAACATCTGGTTACACCCACGTTGCTGTTGTCTCCTCAACCAATGGCTCAAATGCTGGTTCAGCAAGTTGCTGGGGGAACTGTGCCTATTCCAAGGGAGCCAGAAGCTTTAGTACAAAGGTTACAGTCACGGGTGTTGGAGGTTATACTTCCTGTCTGGAATCACCCCTTGTTTGCAAAGTGTGGTGTGAGTTTCATAACTTGTGTTGCTTCAATTATTACTCATATATACTCTGGGATAAATGACATGAATGACCAAAGAAGTGCTGGTGCTCGTGTGTTGGGTCCTCCACCTGATGAATCTTCTATTTCTATGATTGTTGAAATGGGGTTTTCCAGAGAGAGAGCCGAGGAGGCACTAAGACGGGTAGTGACAAACAGTGTTGAGATGGCCATGGAATGGCTTTTCAGCCATCCTGAGGAACCGCAGGAGGATGATGAGCTGGCGCGTGCTTTAGCACTTTCTCTAGGGAGTTCTGATGCTCCTGGTGATGCTGAAGCTGCTAAAGGAAAAGAGATTACATCTGAAGAAGATATTGTTAAGGCTCCACCAGTGGAAGACATGCTGGGCACTTGCATTACATTATTGCAGAATACTGATGCTGTTGTATTTCCACTCACAGACTTGCTTGTGACAATATGCAGTCGCAACAAGGGTCAAGACCGTGTCAGGGTGGTGACTTATCTGATTAATCATCTCAAATCATGCCCAATGGAGGATCTGGATTCAGATGCTAGTGTGCTTTCTGTTGTTTCACACATCTTAGCACTGGTTCTGAATGAAGACTGTACAGCACGGGAACTTGCTTCAGAGCAGGGCCTAGTTTCTATTGTTTTAGACATCTTATCAACTTTCAACCCACAGATGGTCTTAGAGACCTCAGTTGCTGCTCCAAAATGGACAACAGCTTTGCTATTAGTTTTAGATCTCTTTTTACAGTACAAGCCAAAAGTTCCACAAGACCAGCAAGAGCCTGTTGCTATCACCACTGCTAGTGGCTCAGGTTCTCTTCCAGAACAGAAGCCTGAGACTAGTGACCTCAACATTGACAATGCAAATGACACAGATGCAGACCCCTTTATCAGTGTGCTGGGTAAATCCACAGGCTTTATGACACTAATTGAGCAGCACCGTGCCATGACAATTGCTTGCAACTTTCTTAACGCCCATATCCCAGCAATGACAGTGCAAGCTGTTCTTCAGCTGTGTGCAAGGCTGACTAAAACACATTCTGTGGCAATGCAGTTCCTTGAATCAGGGGGCTTGGCTGGTATTTTGAGTCTTCCAAGACGATCTCTGTTTCCAGGCTTTGATAGTGTTGCTGCTGTGATCATCCGCCATCTTCTGGAGGATCCACAGACTTTACAGCAAGCTATGGAGCTTGAGATAAGGCATACACTCATGGCAACATCTCATCGTCACAATGGACGCATAACCCCTAGGATGTTTTTGACAGCACTGGCGCCTGTTGTCTTACGGAATCCAGCCATTTTCATGCTAGCTTCAGCAGCTGTGTGCCAGGTTGAAAATGTAGGTGGACAACCTCACATTATTCTTTCTAAGGAGAAAGAAAGAGAGAGGGATCGAGAAAAAGAAAGGGATAAGGATGACAAGGAAAAAGAAAAAGAAAAATTCAAGGCTTTGTTTTCTGGAGCAATCTCTAGATCTTGCAGTGATGGGAATTTGAAAGCACAAGACCCTGCAAGCAAGTTCATGAAAGGCCATCATAAGAAAGTTCCCCAAAGTTTTGCACAAGTTATAGATCAGCTGCTTGAAGTGGTGCTTCATTCTCCGGCTCCGGTTTCTCCAACAGCAATGGAGATTGAGGATGCAAATTGCAGCAGTGACAAAGGGAAAGCAAAGTGCGATCAGAATGCTGTGCATGGCCAGGGAGACTTGTCAGAAAGGTCTGCTGGCTTAGCTAAGGTGGCATTTATTTTAAAATTAATGATGGAAATTCTTTTGATGTACTCTGGTGCAGTTGGGGTTGTACTACGCCGGGATTCAGAAAGCAGCCAAGGCAGGGTGGCAGGCTCAGAAATGATTGGTCATGGCGGTCTTTTGTACCATATCCTTCACAGGTTGCTTCCTTACTCAGCTGAAAGGGTGACGGAAAAGCTGACAGAGGATGAGTGGAGAGAAAAGCTTTCAGATAAGGCTGCATACTTCCTGCTGGCAGTCTGTGTACGCTCTGCAGAAGGGAGAAGGCGAATTGTTTTTGAGATTTCCAGGGCATTATTCTTATCAACAAACAATGTCCTGAGAGGTGGTGAGAAAAAACTACAGCCGCCTAGTAGAAAAGTGAGAGCTTTTGTTTTTCTGGTCAATATCATCCTATCTGCCCATGCATCTAACAATGCTCAGGCTCCTGGATTTTCAACCGATATGGCTAAAACCATGATTGATGCTGGATTAGTGCAGTCATTAACAAGTACTCTTCAAGTGATTGATTTGGACCACCCAGAAGCGGTCAAACTGGTCAATGCAGTGCTTAAAGCATTGGAGGCATTAACAAGAGCTGCATCTACTGGGGAGCAGCTGTATGTAAATGCAGGAGTGAGTGAGAAAAAAGCGGCAGTAGAGGAAAGACCGCCAGTTCAAGGTACCAATGCAGTAGAAGGACAGCCTCCCGATGGCTCTCGACAAGGTGGAGGGACCCCTACTGTAAGTGATCCGGATCTTGGTGAAGTGCGAATGGCCGAAGAATGCATGCCAGCAGTTGTAGAGAATCATAGTGTTACTGACAATATCATGGAATCAGATCCACCAGGCGTTGCTGACATCACAGATGGAATACGTTTGGAGTCAGATGCAGAAGTTTTCATGCAGTCCTCTGTGAATCCTCCCGGGCGAGGGGAAACAGCTGCAGCAGAGATAACCTTCAGGGTAGAGCATAGGCCAGAAAATGGGCAAGATGAAGATGATGAAGAAATGGATGGAGATGATGGTGAAGAGGAGGAAGACGATGAAGATGAGGATGAGATGGAAGGAGCAGAGGGTGTCACTCATCTTTCTCCCCCTGACACTGATATTGAAGACCATGAGGATCATGGGCTTGGTGATGAATATGGTGATGATATGGTTGAAGAGGAGGAAGAAGATGATGATTGGCAGGAGAATCGTGTCATAGAAGTACGATGGAGGGATGGCTTGACAAGGCTTAATCATGTGCAGGTTTTAGGACATGGTGGATCTGCTCCCCTGGTTGACTTTCCAGGGGATCCTTTCCAGAGCATGAATGAGATATTTAGTTCCTTTCGAAGGTCAACAGTAGTAGAGCGCCGCAGGCCTGCAGGTGGATACAGACCCTTCTCTGAAAGATCGGGAGGAGATCGTGGGGGGGCTTTTCAACATCCTTTGTTGACAAGACTGCCTTTATCAGTATCAACTGGAGGAGCAGGGAGTAATGCAGTGTGGACAGCAGCTGGCAGCATCACAAGCAATGCTGATGCATTACTGGGGGTGGGTGGATTTGATGTGACTCCCTTCTATATGTATGACCATGTCTTGTCAGATAGCACAGGCAATCGCCCCTTTGGAGAGCGCGGTGTTGGTAGGCCGCTTCCTCCATTGCTTGATTTTTCTATGGATCCTGGGTATTTAACTGGGAGAAGGGGTGCCAGGTCAGATAGCCGCTTAAGCACATGGACAGATGATGGCCAGCCGCAGGCAGGGGTGTATGCTGCAGCAGTTGCACGGAGCATTGAGGAGCAGTATATTTCTCGTTTAAGGAGTCTCATCCCAGGGGTGATAGAGCAGGTTGATAATAATACACCTGCAGCAGCAGCAGAAGCACCAGAGCAAGTGCAGGATACTGCAAATATGGAAGGAGTGGAGTCAGATACAATAGAAAGGATGACTCAGAGCCCACCAGATGCAGGTGCTCCCAGCAGTGCTACTGCTGATCCACAAACAGAAGCTCAAATAAGTTCAACCAGAGACTCACCCATTCCACCTTTTGAAAATCAAAGTGCTGTCCCTAATATTCAAGTGCAAGACGAAAGGAGCGCATTACTGTCAACGGATGCAGAGGTAGGAAGTCAAGACAGTGGTGCAACTGCATGTGATAGTCTTCGTAGCCTGGACGCACAAATGGGCAGTGCTTATGGTCATGATGCAGCAGATATACATGATGATCCAGAGAGGAGTATAGCCTCAGAGGTTGCTCAAACAAATATGGAAATAGATCCATCCAGGCCAGTGGAAACTAGTAACAGGCAAGGGCTTGGTGCGCATCAGGAAATGCAAGCTGAAGAGGCTGCAATTTGTGCTCATTCCCCAGCAACTGGAAATGATGTTGAACTGCCAGGACATGGAGATGGAGATGGAAGTGCCAGACAGACTGAAAATGCTACTAGGCATGAAGGGGGTCAAGAGATGAACACGATTGATCCAACATTTTTAGAAGCCCTTCCTGACTATCTTCGCGCAGAGGTTCTAGCATCTCATGAAACTCAAAGTGTTAGAGCTGCAAACCTTCCTCCACCTCCCCCGCCAACAGAAGATATAGACCCTGAATTTTTAGCCGCCCTTCCGCCAGACATTCAAGCTGAAGTTCTTGCGCAACAGCGTGCTCAGAGATTGATACAGGCACAGCAAGTTGAAGGACAACCTGTTGATATGGATAGTGCGTCCATCATTGCAACTTTTCCAGCAGAGCTCCGTGAAGAGGTAAGGCTAAATCCGGTGGCTTTGCCAGGGGTGTGAGTATGGCTGGTTAATGTCTGATTTTCCTGTTTGCACCAGGTACTTTTAACTTCCTCAGAACAAGTCCTGGCTGCCTTGCCTCCATCTCTTCTTGCTGAAGCGCAGTTGCTACGTGAGCGGGCGATGAACCAGTATCAAGCTAGGGGGCTGTTTGGAGGTGCTAACAGATTTGGGATCAGAAGGAATAACCCCGCTGGTGGTCTGGATCGTGCCGTAGGAAGCACAGGAGGTTTGTCAATGGCAAGGAGATCAGGAGTGCTTGCAAATGCAGGCATGAAATTTAGAGAAGTTGAAGGAAAGCCTCTGGTAGATATGGTTGGATTGAAGTCCATGCTTCAGTTGTTGCACCTGGCTCAGGTTTTCTTTCAAAATGCCATGCATCACTACTACATCAAGATTTTTTTCTTAGCAAGATTTTGCTTTGATTCCATGTTTCTGTTTGCAGCCTCTGGGCAAAGGGCTTTTACAACGACTCTTACTAAACTTGTGTGCACATAGTGTTACACGAACTTGCTTAGTGAAGCTCTTGTTAGACATGCTCAGGCCTGGAGTACAACCTTCTTCAAGTGACTTTGAAACGGCACGTCTCTACGGCTGCCGATGGAATGTGGTCTATGCTCGCTCACAAGTATCTGATGGTAGGCACAGATGCCTTTGTGCATATCTTTTCTCTTTTTTTGAAGACAGGCTTATGCAACTTTTGTTACCCGATCATGCAGGGGTGCCTCCACTGGTTTCCAGGCGTGTGTTGGAAATCCTTACCCATCTTAGCAAACACCATGGGGCAGGTGCTGATCTTCTCACTTACTTAAAACCAGCTGGAAATAGCCTTGTAAGTGAAGAAAAGGAGAAAGGCAAAACTAAGCTGATTGATCTCCCAGAAGCTGCAGACAGCAGCTCAAAAGGAGAAATTCCTCTTATACTCTTGTTGAAGTTACTGAACCAACCCTTGTACTCTAGGAGCAGTGCGCATCTTGAGCAGGTTTTGGATTGCTTCTTGTGTTATCTATTTTTTGCATGTGCTTTGATGTGCTGAAGCCTGACTTATGAACTTCTTTACCAGCTTATGGTGTTGCTTGAAGTTGTAACAAATCACATGAGCACCAAGTGTGACCTGCATGATCCATCTAAGAGAGAAGAGGATTCAGTGAAAGCTGGCCCAGAGAATAAGGCTGTTGAAGGCAACCCTTCGAATTTAGATATTCCAGGAACTTCGAGGCAGGAAGCAAATGTAGCCATGGAGAGAGGTTCATCTGATGCAGAGCCATCCCGACAAGGTGAAGGTAGTGAGAATCAGCAGTTGCAAGAGCCGTCGACTTCTGGGAGAGAACAAAAGATGGATCTATTGGAAATCTTATCAAGCCTTCCAGAACTTGAACTTCGCAAGTTGTGCAGACTTCTTGCACAGGAAGGGTATGCCTTCAGCCCTTAATGAATATAGTTAAATGCCTTTCTTTTCATTATTTTCAATCTAGAGGGAAGTCTTTCTTATGCAGGCTTTTTGTTAGTCAAGTAGTGGAGTGTGTAAAAATGATTTTTTCTTTGCATGTTTCATATGATGCAGCAAAATGATTCATAGCTTATACTTTATCTAGTGAATGTTGGTGACTACCCTGGTGTTACTTCTTGATCTCCCAACATGATTTATTCTATATTTGAGCTTTTTCTTGCTGGTGATAAACTCAAGAGATCCTCCTGCATTTTGGGAAGGCTATCACGTGTGAAATAGAATCTTAGCTGAGAAATCCTTCCGATTCAATGTCTGCAATGACGTTCTCTTTGCTGGGTACATACTTAATCACGTCCCCAAACTGCTGGGAAATCTATTTCTTTCCATCCATTGGTTGCTCTGCTTTGTCTATAACCATTTGAGGCTCTGTTGATCCCTCATTTCTTTTGAAGAGCAACATAACCAAATCTCCATTTCTGAAATGGAGATCAACTCAGTCTTTTGCAGCCCAGGGAGCTCTCTTTGCTGGGTACATACTTAATCACGTCCCCAACTGCTGGGAAATCTCTTTCTTTCCATCCATTGGTTGCTCTGCTTTGTCTATAACCATTTGAGGCTCTGTCGATTGGTTGCTCTGCTTTGTCTATAACCATTTGAGGCTCTGTCGATCCCTGCATTTCTTTTGAAGAGCAACATAACCAAATCTCCATTTCTGAAATGGAGATCAACTCAGTCTTTTGCAGCCCAGGGAGCTCTCTTACCAGCCCATACTTGTATCTGCACCTTGAAATAAAAAAAGAGAGATACATTGTGCTGCTGAAGACGGAATGTCTGATGATTGAACGAGGAGGGGAGCACACCTTTTTATAGAGCCATTTAGGGTCCCTTCTAGGGGTCGGGCTACTCAACCGCCCGACCTCCTCCTGGCTACCCAACCGAGCCCTGTCCAGCCCTAACGAAGATTCCAACAGCTGCCTTGCCTTTCCGATTGCTGGCTGGCCTGCACCAGTGCTTGTCTGCCTTGCCCAGCTGCTGCCTGTCCGGCCCGTGTGGACTGGACGTTGGCGTCCAGTCTGACCACATGATGGAGGTGGGTCACTGATGATTAGGAGCCTTAAAAGTCTTCTTTGTGCATTTCACGAAGAGGATGCTGTATATTTTGTTGGGACTTCATATGCAGTGTCACTGATGACGAGTCGTCTTAAAGTCTTCTTTGTGCATTTCATGAAGAGGATGTTGTATATTTTGTTGGGACTTCATATGCAGTGTCTGAATGATTTAAAAAAAGTTATGATAATAGTTAGTTTTGTGGAGGGTGTGGAAGTTTTGGTAATTCTGGGAAAGTTTCATTACATTTTATGTCTGACAAACCTGATCATTAATGTGCAGGTTATCTGAGACAGCTTACTCTCGAGTGGCAGAAGTCCTCAAGAAATTAGCGTATGTTGCTTCAGCTCATCGCTGGCTCTTCAAAGCAGAGCTAGGAGATGCAGCCAGGAGTCTCAGTGGCCCAGCTATTTCTGAACTTGGCAGCCTGGGCGATACCGAGAGTATGGTTTTAAGCACAAGTTCCATGGCTGGTGCAGCCATTTTGAGAGTGCTACAATGCCTGAGTAACCTGACAGCAGCAGGAAACCCGGGATACAAAGAAGGTGTTTTAGATCAGGGAGAGGGTTCAACAACAGTTTGGGAATTGAACATAGATCTAGAGCCTCTATGGCAGGGGCTTAGCTCCTGTATAGCTAAGCTAGAAAGCTGTTTAGGTATTACTTGTGCATATTCAGGTGCAGTGATTGCAGCGACTGCAGGTGGCAGTACTGTGGTTGCTCCTCCTCTTCCACCTGAAACACAGAGGGTCCTGCCCTTTGTGGAGGCTTTCTTTGTCTTGTCTGAAAAGTTAAGGGCAAGCTCTTCCCAGTCTGTACATCCAGAACCTGGGATTGCAACTGCCCGAGAAATCAAAGAAGCAACCAGCTCTTCATTGAGCATTCAGAAAAGAACGGAGGGAGACATGGCGTTTCTGAGGTTTGCTGAAAAGCATCGGAAGATGCTGAATGCTTTTGTGCGTCAGAATCCTGTTCTTCTGGAGAAGTCTTTTTCTCTTTTGTTGAAGACTCCAAGGTTGATTGACTTCGACAACAAGAGAGCATATTTTCGTGCTCGAATCAGGCAGCAGCACGAGCAGCAGCATTATGCTCCGCTTCGTATATGTGTTCGGCGGCCCTATGTGCTGGAAGACTCTTACAATCAACTACGGATGAGGACAGTAGAAGAGTTGAAAGGCCGTCTGACTGTACAATTCCAGGGAGAGGAGGGCATTGATGCTGGTGGGCTTACAAGGGAATGGTATCAACTGCTGTCCCGTGTAATTTTTGATAAAGGAGCTCTGCTGTTTACCACTGTGGGGAATGAGTCCACGTTCCAGCCCAACCCGAACAGTGTCTATCAAACTGAGCACTTATCTTACTTCAAGTTCGTGGGACGTGTGGTAAGTGTCTTTAACAATACCACCTCACCCTTGTTTTGAATGCATTTCAAGATGAGCTCTTATTGATGCATATTGATTCATGCAATAGGTGGCAAAGGCACTGTTTGATGGCCAGCTGCTGGATGTATATTTCACAAGGTCCTTTTACAAGCATATATTAGGAGTGAAAGTAACTTACCATGATATCGAAGCTGTGGATCCGGATTATTACAAGAATTTGAAGTGGATGTTAGAGGTGTGCATCTACTTCCATCCTAACTCAGGAAAACTGGCATTGAATTGAGTCTGTCTCATTTGTTTTTTTGAACTGCCTTTGTTAAATGTAGGTCTATGGGATATATACATATGTAGGCATTCTTAGTTTCATGGTCTCTCGCAGACATTTAATACAAATCTCTCTCTCTCTCTCTCTCTATATATATATATATATATTTTGTATATATATATATGTGTGTGTGTGTGTGTGTGTGTGTGTGTGTGTATAATACAAATATCTCTCTCTCTCTCTCTCTCTCTCTCTCTCTCTCCTATTAGTCGTATCATGGATTATCCAGACCAGAGATGCATGGGCTTGTTCTTGTTGGAGCTATGACGACACACAACGAGCCTCCTCAGAGGACAAACCTCACGAGCTAGTTCAGCAAAGCTCAGAAACACCAACTTCTTCCAGCCCCAGCATGCTGTACTAGCAGATCCAACACTTCATCAGACCAGGACAGTATTCACTCTATTGCGAGCCACAATGCTCCGAGCTGTGAGACGACCTCGGCCCCCTGGACCATGACCACCTCCAGTCCATCAGGCCCAAATTGATGTGATCCTTACACGTCACTGACGCACGATGGAGGCCTCTTCTTCTCAGTCTCTCTTCACTATTTCAGATCTTGTGGCCACCCTCTCCTGCCCTTCTCAGCCTCTCTTCACTATTTCAGATCTTGTGGCCAGCCGCCACCCTCTCCTGCCCAATGATGGATCTCCTCCATGGACCCCTTCCCTCCATAGATTTGGGATAGAGTGCATCATGATCATTCTTGTATACTTTATAGCATGCGCCCCCATTTGTTCTGTGCATTTACCTAGCACTTAGCTTCAGTAGCGGATGAACGGAGAAGTGCTGTGAGTTGGGAAGTGAGAATGTCAAGAGGTGCGATGTGATTGCAATAGATATGATCCCTATCGTGGGTGAAATGAGTAGTGATGTAATGGGTAGTGGGGGGTCAAGGTGCGGGTGTGGGTGGAGTGGTGGTGAGAGAAAATGAGGTAGGCATGATCCGCTCCAAGTGGGCGTGTGGGGATGGTAAAGGTTGGTATGTGCTGTACCATCTCCATGGATCCCAAAATGTAGTCAACTGTGCTGGATCCCCCTCCATATGGAAAGCAAGTAAGCCCTCCCGCCTCTTGAACGTGGCCATCGTGTCATCTTGTTATAAATAACGAGACGATGTTTGGATCCCAGCTCGAGTAGATGTCTCCCATATCTTGTAATAGCCCCATGATTCCGAGAAAAGCGTTGGCGTCCTGTGTCCGCTTGGTCGAGGGTGCGGAGTTGGATCGGATTCTCAAAATCATCTCTCATGCTGCTTGCTCCAGCCTTCTAGTCCTAGCGTTGAAGTCCCCGAGTAGGAGAACTTCACCTAGCCGCGTAAACTCCACAATCTTGTCAGAGAGTGATGTATATGGTGAAACACTCCTCCTCCTCCTCCTCCTCCTCCTCCTCATGGACCACTTGAATGTGCTGCTGAGCATATCGTGAGGCATCTGGTGGAAAGTAGCATACCACCATATAAAGTGGCATGGTGGGTGTGAGCCAGAGTTGAATCCACATGTATCTCGCCTCCTCGTCTCTCCGGACTATACTGATCTTCTCGTGTAACTAGTCTTGAAAATGGAGGATGACTGTGGGACCACAAGTTGTTCGATACTCTGCCACTGTAGATGGTAAGGCAATTGTTGGCTGCCTCTTGTTGCTCTATGATATAGCTCCTGAGCCGAGGGTAAATCCGTAGCCCGTGTCTGGATCTCCTCCCCAATCTGAGTCACTCCAGCCTTGGAGTCGGACTCGGTCCTTCGTGTCCCCTCGAGTGTCGTAGAAGAGCCCAAGATCCAAGAGTCCAAGATCCTTCGTACCTTGTAGATACCGTAAGATCCGCAATCCTGCGTCCCAATGAGACTTCAAAGGCGTCTGCATGAACGAGCTCAATAGCCCCACAAGAAAGCTCAAGTCCAATCTGGTGTTCAGCCACCTGATCAATGAACCAACCAGCTTCGGATATAGAGAGGCATCAACCGGCCCACAAGGATCATTCACTGTAAGCTTCCTGTTCGGGTCCATTGGTGACGTGATAGGCTTGCAGTTCTCCATCCCAAAGGCCTCAAGCAACTCTTGCCACTGGTAATCAAAGAGGAGTAAAATGCTGAGTACTGAGAGGGAAAATGAGACAACGTGATGGCCATGTCCTTTGCAGATCTCTTTCCCTGCCTGAAGAACCTCTTGCTGCAGAGCCGGCAACTTGTTGATGTGCTCCCGCATCGTCGAAGACTTTGCAGGATTCATCACCCGCATCTGCACTTCCAAGGAGATCTGCTTCATGGGTGATACCTCGTTATTACAGAGAAGCTAAGTGTTGCCAAATCCCTCTTGCCAGCATCATATGCTTTATATGACTAATCACCTATGGTGTGCAATTAAGGAAGATGAAAGAACTGACATGGGCATTGACATGATCCCATAACTGTGCCTGAGCCTCTCGTTCTTTCCGTATAGAGGAGGGTAACTCCCTGTCTTCCAACTCTGGCCATGGAACACCAACTACAATGAAATTAGCCAAGTCATAAGACTCCAAAACGGACTCCATCATTACCTTCCATATGCCGTAGTTGTTCTCGTTCAACTGTCGGTCCACCGGGAACGTGGGGAGCTTCACATGCTTCTCAGCCATCTCAAGCAAGTCAGCCATCTCAAGGGTTCACAAGGTCTTGTGAAGGGAGGGTGGGTGGGAAAAAAGAAGAAGAGGCTGCAAATAATCTGCAAGGTGGCTGTCCAACGGTGATGGCCGCCTTCTACCCGATCTCAAGTCCTGAACAGCCCAAGTAATCTCCAATCAGCACCTCAAATCAGCAAACCCTCAAGGTCCCACTGTCTCCAAGCTTCAAGCCACTTGGGACTCTGATACCATGTTAGAATGCACAGTGGAAATGAAGACAACTGCTGTAGAGAGCAAAACGCAAATGAGAGAGGGAGAGAGAAGCTGTATAAACTCTGTATATACACAAGAAAATCCCGGTAATGGTACAATGACAAGTGTGGGGGACAGGGGCCATTTTATATGGCCCTAGGTTACTGGTCAGCCAGCCCAGAACAGGCCGACAGCAGCCAGACGCTCACGACCAGGTAAAAACCAGTCGGCCAGAACTTCACAACAGGTTGGGTAGCAAAGGGATAAGTCTGTCAACACATGATACAGCTGACAGGCAAAAAACAGCCTCGCACACCTAGCAACAAATGGGAAAATACATGGAAAGTGAGGAAAAATGGGGGAACACCAAAAATGGGCGGGCACACCCACAACAGAGGCCCTGGTGTAATGTACAGACAGGAGATGATTGCTAACAGGTAGATCACGTGATCAAGGCAATTCTCTTCGCAGAGAGAGCATTCATTGGGGTCGTGCATTTCAACAGCCCCTTGCTCTATTGCAACCAAGGAAGGCATATTACCTTTCTACCAAAGTAGTCAGATATATTGAGGATGTACTGAATGATGAGGGTTATGTTCCTGCCTTTCCCACAAGCTATGGCCCTTTACAATCTAGGTTTACATCATAGACCAATATGGCGAATCATAGCTTCTTTATTGCATGATTTTCAGCCTGTACCTCCTCTACAATTAAGTCATACCTTGGATGACTAGATTTTGGTGAGTCAAAATGCAAGCTTTCGTGCGGTGCCCCTTTGTAATGTGACTGCAGCCAGTGCATATAGATTGCTTCTTCCTCCTTGGATACAGGCTCACGGAAACTCATTATGGCACATTGATAAGTCTTCTAGGTGGTGGAGGGTGGCTCTCTTGAACATCTGGAAGTGTAGATTACCCCTCAAACAGAAAGTCTTCTTTTGGAGATGCCTTGTTGGTGCCTTACAAGTTGGCAGTTTCTTGGCTCAAAGATTGCTTTAGCCTTCTGTAGAAGATGTTCACATCCACGTGAGACAGTCTATCTTCTATGGTCTTGCTCCCATTCTCGTGCACTTCTGGAGGGATTGTTAGTACACCTTGTCAGAATATGCAGCGGAAATGATAACCAAACTTGGGTAGACAAGAGCAAGTAGACTGCAGAAAATAAACAGCACAAGAAACACAGAGAGATAGGTGTGTAAACTCTTCTCTATACACAAGATCCCGAGAAAACTGAATGAGGAAGTGGTGGGGGCAAGGGGCCTATATATACATCTCTGGAAGAGCAGTCGGCCAGCAT
The DNA here is from genome assembly GCF_041138505.1 of Cibotium barometz. Lineage (NCBI taxonomy): Eukaryota > Viridiplantae > Streptophyta > Polypodiopsida > Cyatheales > Cibotiaceae > Cibotium > Cibotium barometz. The sequence goes on along the minus strand of NC_141056.1, from coordinate 24,386,590 downwards.
ATGAAGTGCCCACGACTGCTGAAAATGGTCCCACGACTGCATAAATGCAGTCGGCCAGCAGATGAATGCCCACGACTGAGAAACTCCAGTCGGCCAGCAGCCCAGTAGCCCACGACTGATAAACATGCAGTCGGCCAGCACTGGAGTGCTCCTGGCATCCTCTGGCAACCCTCCCACCACTAGGAAAAATGGGAAAAAATAGGGAAAAATACGGGGAGTGTGGAAAAATGATAAAACACCTTATACAGGGCGGGCACACCCACAACAGAGGCCCTGGTGTATGAATATAGACAGGAGATGACTTCTAACACCCCCACTCAGCTCCTGGCTGTGAAACCAACCCAAGGGAGCTGGAGTGCCGCCTGAGCGTAGCCTGAGGTAGAGACTTCGTGAAGAGGTCCGCCGCATTGTCCTCCATCGAACAATAAAGTAGCAAGATGTCACCAGCCAAGATCTTCTCACGTACAAAGTGATACTGTATCTCTATATGCTTGGTCCGGGCATGGAAAACCGGGTTCCGAGCAATAGCTATACAACTCTGGTTATCGCACTGGATGACTATGGGCTCCCTCTGTGGAAACCCAATCTCGCCTAGCAGCCTCCGCAGCCATACAACCTCACAAGCAGCACCACAAGCAGCCCGATACTGTGCCTCTGTCGAAGAAAGGGCAATAGTTGGCTGCCTCTTGCTGCTCCAAGAAACTGCTCCTGAGCCGAGGGTAAAACTGTATCCTGAAGTAGATCTCCTTGTGTCTGGATCTCCTCCCCAATCTGAGTCACTCCAACCTTGGAGCTTGACTCCATTCCCTCCTGTGTAAAAGCCCACGGAGAAGCTCAAGTCCAATCTGGTGTTCAGCAACCAGATCAATGAACCAACCAACTTCCGGTACTGCGAGGCATCAACTGGCTCACAAGGATCTGTAACGGTTAACTTTGTGTTCGGGTCCATCGGCGAAGTAATAGGCTTGCAGTTCTCCATCCCAAAGGCCTCAAGCAACTCATGAATATACCGCTGCTGAGAGACGAAAAACCCCCTCTGGGTCTGCCAGATCTCCAATCCCAAGAAGAAGTGGAGTAAGCCTAAGTCGGTCATCTCAAACTCCTTTGACAAGGCAGCCTTCGTCACTCCAATGTGCTCCACATGACCGCCGGTGAGAATGAGATCATCCACATAAAGGATGATGAGTGTGACCATGCCGCGTTCCCGAAAGAGATACAGGTTCGGATTTGCAACCGATCTCTGAAATCCAGTCCGAATAAAGAAGGAATCAATCTTCTGATTCCAAGCCCTGGGAGCCTGCTTAAGACCATACAAGGCCTTACGTAACCTGTAAACCATCCCTTCCGATCCTGGAACAATAAAGCCGGGAGGCTGCTCAACGTACACCTCCTCCTGCAGGTCACCATTAAGGAACGCAGATTTTACATCCATCTGATACACGGGCCACCTCTGAGAAGAAGCAAGGGCAAGAACGGTCCGAATCGTGGTCATCCGTGCTGTCGGTGCAAAGGTATCCTTGTAGTCGATGCCTGCCCGCTGAGCATAACCTTTAGCCACAAGCCTGGCTTTGTGTTTGTCCACCGACCCATCAGACGCGTATTTGGTCTTAAAGACCCATTTGACACCAATGACTGACCGCTTCGGCGGCCTCGGAACTAACTCCCAAGTGTTGTTCTTCTCGATGGCATCAAGTTCCACCTGCATGGCTTTCCTCCAAGTATCCTGTGAAAGGGCTTCCTTTACGGAAGTGGGCTCTTTGTCCCGCATGATACGAGACATCAAGGCATAGTTCACCTGAAGAAGCTCCGTCGTGTTGCTTTTATCTTGAACTCGATGTGATCTTCGAGGGCCGTCCTCTGTGGTCCACTCGGAGGGTAGCTCAGTGACACCTGACTCCCGAAGGGTGTCTAACAACCACCTAGGTACTCGAACAGATCGTGGAGCCTCCTGTGGTCGCGGGGGCTCAACTCCAGCTGCGGGCTCAACCTCCTGTGATGACTGAGGTGGATCAACTGGAATGAAAGACTGGGAATCATCATCAGACTCCTCTGGATCTCCAAGAAGTGGCGGCTCCTCGACAGTGGATGCTGGAACATGCTCGTCAAAGACCACATCCCGGCTGACAACAATCTCATTCCTTTCTGGATCATACAACCTGTATCCCTTGGAAAGAGAGTTATGCCCCACAAATACCAGCTTGCGGGGCTTGGAGTCAAGCTTCCCCCTCTGCTTCTTCGGAATATGTACATACACATCACTCTCAAAGACACGGAAGTGCGAGACATCGGGTTTCCTGCCAAAATATGCCTAAAATGGAGTCATATGGGGTACAGAAGTCGTCGGAGAGCGGTTAATGGTATGGACAGCCGTTGCCATAGCCTCACCCCAAAGTGGACGAGGAAGATCACGATGCTCCAGCATGGTCCTCGCCATCTCCACCACAGTCCTGTTCTTACGTTCAACAACTCCATTCTCCGAAGGCGATCCGGTATTGGCCAATTCCCTTTTGATGCCATGATCTACACAAAACCTGAAAAATACAGTCGAGGAGAATTCACCTCCTTTATCAGCCTTGAGAGTCTTAACCTGATATCCAGACTCTTTCTCCACCATCACGTGCCAATCCTTGAACCGAGCAAAAGCCTGGTCCTTCTGGGAAAGAAAGTAGACCCACGTGAATCTGGTACAATCATCAAGCAGCAGCATGAAGTAGAGAGATCCTCCCAAGGATGGTATCTGTTGTGGTCCACACAAGTCAGTGTGAATCAACTCCAATGGTTTCGAAGCCCGCCTGGAAGCCTGCTTTGGAAAGGATTCCCTGTGCTGCTTACCACGTATGCAAGAACTGCAGCGTCCTTGCCTATTACCAACATCTGGCAAGCTAACCACCATCCGGTCCCGGAAGGCGCGCCGCAAAGCATCCACATTTAAGTGGCCAAAACGAAAGTGCCACAAATCTCCGACCTGAGAGCCTGTCAATGAGGAGAGTGCAGAGAGCTTGTAGATGCCATTCTCCACACCGCCTTCCCAAACAACTTTTCCTGTCTCACGGTCCCTTAGAGCAACTGAATGCTCCTCAAATTCCACCCGAAAGCCAGTCTTGCATACCTCATGCACTGACAGAAGATGAAAACCCAGAGCAGGGACATAAAGAACACGGGAAGCATGCTTGCTCCCCTTGCCGTCGGGATAATCTCCATCCGGCCCTCACTATGTATCGGAGTAGTGGAGTTATCGCCAATAAAGATACGACCTGACTGCCATTTCAGATCCAGAAAGAAGTCACGAGATGGAGTCATGTGCCTGGAAGCACCACTGTCGAGAATCCATTCCCGGGTATCCTTCGCGGTGAAGCCAACTGCCTCCTCTCTCGAAGATGATGAAGCATCAGAGTCCACCATCAGCTGAGGCTGAGGAATCAGCACTCTTCCCTGTCCGCTTAGGGCACTTCCTCCAGTAGTGGTCTTTCTCGCCACAATCATTACAAGATCTTTCGGCCTTCAGCTTCTCTCGTTTTGGATCAGGCTTCTTCTCAGAAGACTTCTCTGGTGAAGCCTTCCCTTTGTCCTTGTTGGAATTTCGGCCTTTCGACCGTTGGCCAGTTAAGGCCTCCGAACCTCCGCCGTGAGGAGGGTTCGTGAAACGTTCCTCCTGGTCCAAGACCATTGGCACAAGCTCCTCCCAAGTAATGGTGCTGAGCCTGCCACTCGTGAGATCAACGAGGAATAGAAAGCAGAATACTGACCAGGCAAGTGGGAAAGCAAAGTGATGGCCATATCTTCAGATGATACCTCTTTCCCAGCTTGTAGGACTTCCTGCTGAAGGGCCTGCAGCTTGTTAATGTGTTCCCGCATCGTCGAAGACTTTGCAGGGTTCATAACCCACATCTGCACTTCCAAGGAGATCCATTTCATGGGTGACACCCTGTTATACAAAGAAGCCAAGTGCTCCCATATGCCTCTCGCCAGCGTCATGTGCTTCACATGATTGATCACCTGTGGTGTGCAATTGAGGAAAATAAACGACCGGACCCTGGCGTTGACACGATCCCACATGTGTGCCTGTGCCTCTCGGTCCTTCCTCGTCGATAATAACTCCCCTTCCTCAGCTTCCGGCCGTGGCACCTCGATGATAATAAAATCAGCAAGGTCATATGACTCCAGAACGGACTCCATCATGACCTTCCAGATGCCGCAATTGGACCCGTCCAATTGACGATCCACTGGGAACGTGGGGAGAGTCGGAATCTTCACGTGCTTCTCAGCCATCTCTAGTAAATCTGCCATCGCGGAGAGTAACCTGAAAGGGTAGGTGGGTGGGAAAAAAAAATCTGTAAACCTGCAAGTGGCTGTCCAGCACCTTGGCCCGCCTTCCTCTTGCACCTTCTCTTCCCGTTCAGCCCAAAACAGTCCACCAATCAGCAGCCTAACGCTCCCCCTCTTGCTCAGAAAAACGCCCAAGATCTGTCTAGAGCCTAGGGCTCTGATACCATGTCAGAATATGCAGCGGAAATGATAACCAAACTTGGGTAGACAAGAGCAAGTAGACTGCAGAAAATAAACAGCACAAGAAACACAGAGAGATAGGTGTGTAAGCTCTTCTCTATACACAAGATCCCGAGAAAACTGAATGAGGAAGTGGTGGGGGCAAGGGGCCTATATATACATCTCTGGAAGAGCAGTCGGCCAGCATATGAAGTGCCCACGACTGCTGAAAATGGTCCCACGACTGCATAAATGCAGTCGGCCAGCAGATGAATGCCCACGACTGAGAAACTCCAGTCGGCCAGCAGCCCAGTAGCCCAGACTGATAAACATGCAGTCGGCCAGCACTGGAGTGCTCCTGGCATCCTCTGGCAACCCTCCCACCACTAGGAAAAATGGGAAAAAATAGGGAAAAATACGGGGAGTGTGGAAAAATGATAAAACACCTTATACAGGGCAGGCACACCCACAACAGAGGCCCTGGTGTATGAATATAGACAGGAGATGACTTCTAACACACCTTTGTCTTAGATTTGTGGGCAGAACTTTTGGAAAATTCTTTTTTTTTTCCGGGAAAAAGATCCTTCAATTAGTTAAAGAAAAATAGGCACAAAGGCTAAGTACAACCGCAAAGGACTAGACACAAACTTGCCTCATATAAGGGCGGGAAACAAATGATCAAAGGGGAAGAGATGCTTCTCCTCTGGCTGGCCGCTCTGTGAGGAGAAGGGGGGGAGAGGGGGGGGGCAACAACCATACAAGTGGTATGTAATACCAAATGGGGTCACCGCCTCTATCTGTGAGAAAAGGGCCATGCCTCCAACGTCTCAAGAAGGCTTCCCGCCGCTTTTGCATGCGGTTTGAACCTCCCTACATCTTCCCCCACTGACTGCGGAGGGTGTGAATGATATGGAGCCATATGCTCTTGATGGTCTGAACCAGTAGAGTGTGGGTACCCTCGATGGCCTCGTTGCATCTAGCATGCCAGATGTGCCATGCTGCTATGCTACTACAAATCTCACATCTCTGGTATGAGCCTGGTCGCATCGCCTGTCGGTGGGGTTGTGACTGGTACTGCTGCAATACGATGGTGGGAGACCTGAAGGGCTAGTCCTCCCCCATCCTCCTCATAAGTCATGACCACTCTAGCCTCGATGGCTGTAAACCGGCCTGACGGGCGGTGAAGCAAACACTCGCACATAAAACACTTCAACACCATTGAGGACCTAGAAAAGGAAAACAAACAGGGGGAGCTAGAGTGCTCCTGCAAACAGTACACGGACACCGATTGGCCCCAAAACGCAGTGGCGCCCCTTGCGGTATTTCTTTAATTGATTATAAGAGCTTTGATTACAATAAGGCTGGGAACTCAGCCGTCACCGTAGAACCCCTGAAGCCTGCAAAGAACCTGCATCATGGCTTCTTGTCCACTCGGCATCCACAAACAAGTCTAACCATTGTTCACATCGAAAGACTCTCTCACATTGAGTCTGCATACAGAAGCTTTCTCCCATGATCAAGGTTGCCACAACCATCCATAGCCTCTCACACTATGAACAACATCACACCCTGACACATCCAGTGCTACTGCATCACAACACAGACTCCCAAACTGTCTCTCAAAAGAGTATCACAGCACAGCATACCATACAGTCGACACACCTGTACAAACCCTCTCTACCTTCCAAGGGTACTATCCATCTCTGTCATGGATTCCCTGTCCCCTGTCCAATCAGTAGCAAGGCTGTACCATACATGTGTCCATTCCTGTACCTTCGGACTGCATGTGACCTATCTCCAGGAGAAACCCAAAAACATGTTTCCTCGAGAAACCTACGACGTGTTTCCACATGAAACCCTTAGGTCTGTTTCCCTTTTGAAACTTCTGTCCTGTTTCCATACATCTAGTTACCTGTTCCCTCATGAAACATCTGGCAACATAGAGATGCCCATAGCTATAGGTCCCTCTGTTCCTTTCTAGCACGAAGAAAACAATCTGCTCCATGAGCACGCAGCCATGCGAGCTTGCATCACTCCCATGCCAAGAAACATATTCAAGTGACCTGTACTTGCAGCCAAAAACCCAAGTACATAGCCGAATTTGCAGCCAAACAAAAACAGTCCATAAACTGTCCCAAAACAGTCCCGAATCCAAAGCAAAGAGAAGCTGAGAGTTCCATCAGGTGAAC